>NW_011495054.1:6047666-6054951 GCF_000754665.1 Bison bison bison
AGACAATGGACTTCCCTGGTGCCTCAGACGGTAAAGCATCTGTCTACAATGTGGGAGACCCGGGTTCGAGCCCTGGGTTGGGAAGATCCCCTGGAGAAGGAAATGGCAATCCACTCCGGTACTGTTGCCTGGAAAATCCCATGGACAGAGGAGCCTGGTAGGCTACAGTCGGATACGACTGAGCGACTTCACTTTCACTTTCTTTCACTTTCACCGATTCAACAGACATGAGTTTGGGTAAACTACGGGAGTTGGTGATGAAAGGGAAGCCTGGCGTGCTGCAGTCCATGGGGTCGCAAAGAGTCGCACGACTGAACGACTGAACTGAACTGACTGACTTTCCTGGTCCCCTCGATGCCTACCAAGGATAAACGCAATGGAGGTGTTCCTAGCAGAGGGAATGTAGAAGCAGGCGCATGTATGTAGAGAATGAGAGACCCAGAGTGTAGTTCACCCTTTTCTCACATTTGACTCGCCTACTCTGTCCTTGCTGCGGGATTCTGTAGAACTCAACCCCACCTTCCACGGACACCGACCACTGCGCCTGCGCTGGCTCGCCCACACCCTCTACCCTCACGCGAGAGGGGCGGGGCCGGGGCCCGGGGTAAGCGGCGGTAGGCTGGGGCTGGGCCAGTGTTCACCAATAGAAAAGAGGAGCCTAGAGCCACGTGGCCAGAAGAAAGCCAGTCACATTTGCTACTGAAATCCTCCATCCTGGAGTGTGGCCAGCGAATTGGCAGGCCTGGGAGCACACGATCACGTGATCAGAAAAGGTAAATAAGGCCACGTGGTTTTTCTTCGTTTGCGGCAAATGGTTGAGTGTCGCTGTACCTTCAGTGAAAGACTATTTAATGAACGTGTGTGATGTGCCAAGCTCTGTGAAGATACTGTAGCTTCTGAGATTATACCTAATCCTGACATCGCATTACTCTCGGTCCAGTTTATGTGTTTATTCATTTAAATCATCCCAGCCGTTGTAACAGTGTTTCCGGTATTTCGTTTCCTGTAGTAAGCACCCCGCAGATGCTCATTAAGATTGTTACAGGAATATGTTACAGGAGTTCTCACTCCCCCAACCCTTGGGATAATAAAAAGAGGTAGGATTTTGCGTAAGAGAGTATTTTTAGAGCCCAGCTTGAGTACTCAGGGGACTCTGTTGTTTATCCACCGAAAAAAATAGGAATCAGAAACAGTCCCCTAAAATATTTTTCTTTCATCCAAACAGGGACTTGCAGTGTCCTTCCATTGAAAGAAGATATTTATAGGGACTTCCGGAGCGGTCCAATGGTTAAGACTCCTCCCTGCCAACTCAGGGGGCACTCGGTTGAGTCTCTAATTGGGTAACTAAGATCCCTCAAGACAGGCAGCTAAAAAGTTAAAACAACAACAAAAAAATGAACTTTACAGTTCTTTGAAGGCCGAGGTCAGGTCTAATTTAATTATTTGTCCCTTGCAATGATACTGTAGCACAGTATGTATAAAATAGACATTCAACCTAAATGATGAATTTCCTTTTGAAAATAGTCCCATTCTTGCCTGCGGAAAAGGTGCTGAGCACTAATGACCAACACTTCATTCAGCATTCGGCAATTATTCATTGAGTGCTGTATATATCAAGTACAGTACCAGGCAGACAGAGTTATGAAAGTGATTAAGACACCTCACTCTACCTTCAGCAATTCTCGATGTGATGGCATTTTTCCTCTAAATGACCAGATTTGGGTTCCAGTGTCAGCTATACCATCTATGAGAGGGTGACCTTTGACAGATGACTTGCCTCTTTGAGTCAGTTTCTTCATCTGTAAAATGGGGAGGTAATAATACCTTCAACTATAGAGCTGTTGTGAGGGTGAGGAGGTAATTGTGCAAAATGCATGGCACAGTCTGGAAGGTAGAACATAGCATATGTTACACAGCATATGCCAGTTGACAAGCAAGGAGGAAAAAAAAGTCTCAGAAAACTGATGGCAGCTACTAACAATAAATCATTGTCTTCAGGCCAATCCCAGATACATTGTATCCTCAGCATTTTGTGCAGTGTCTGGCCCAGAGTGAGTATTGAATAAATATTCTTTGAATGGAGGAATGAAATGAAGGAGAAGTTGGGACCAAAGATGAATCCACATGCACTCCTTTGCTGCCTACCACACACCCGATAGTGTGTATTCTGTTAGTCTCCAGTGGTTTAAAACTGCTCAGTCATGGCTTTTCATAGTCCACGTGGTCCTTTCTCATCTTTGTTTTTCCAATTCAGTTCTCTTCTGTGCCCTTCTCCACTCTCTCTGGTGAATTTCATTGCCAGTGTAGTAATAAACTTTTGTAGAGAAACCTGGCTGAGTGACTTAGTGGTTAACAGCTCAGGCATTGTCAAGGAGACTTAACATGCTTCCTAAGTTGCCTCAGTTGTGTCCGATTCTTTGTGACCCTGTGGACTGTAGCCTGCCAGGCTCCTGTCACTGGCGTGGGTTGCTATGCTCTGCTCCAGGGGATCTTCCCGACCCAGGGATTGAACCCGTGTCTTTTATGTCACCTGCATTGGCAAGTGGGTTCTTTACCACTAGCACCACCAGGGAAACCCACCAAAGAGACACATCTGGTCAAATCCTGACTCTGCCATTTGTGTGATCTCAGGCAAGTGACTTGACTTACCTGAATTTTTAGTTCCTCGCCCATAAACTGGAGGCAGCTGTATGGATCTCAAAGAACTGGTTTGAACACTTAAAGAGATAAGACACAGAAAACACTTAGCACAGTAATATATCGTAAGTGCTCAAGAGGTAGAAATTATTATTGTTAATTATACTTTAAGACTATGATGTAAAAAATCAGCTTGTACAAATTCCTTCTCATCTTCCTTCTCTCAGAAATCCCTCACACCCTCTTTCTCTCAGAATTCCCTCTCTCCATCCCTCCCTCGGGCTGTCTCATCCATCCCTCCCTGTCAACGCAGGAGACAGGCATGGCGACCCACTCCAGTATTCTTGCCTGGAGAATCCCATGGACACATGAGCCTGATGGAGGGTCGCAGAGAGTCAGACACGACTGAAGTGACTAAGCACAGTGCATTCTCCCTTCCTCAGAATTCCTCTCACCCACCTTCTCTTAGAATTCCCTCTCACCCAGCTTTTCTCAGGAATCCCTCACACCCTCTCTCACTCAGATTTCTCTCTCACTCTACTTCTCTCAGAATTTCCTCACTCAGAATTCCCTCACTCAAATTTCCTCATACCCTCCTTCTCTCATAATTCCCTCTCGGCCTCCTTCTCCCAGAATTTCCTCATATCCTCCCTTCCTCAGAATTTCCTCTCTCTCACTCTCCTCTCAGAATTCCTTCTCACCTTCCTTCTCTCAGAATTCCCTCTCACCTTCCTTGTCTCAGAATTGTCTCATACCCTTCATCTCTCAGAATTCCCTCACAGCCTCCCTCACTCAGAATTCCTCTCGCTCTCCCAGAATTCTCTCTCCCGTGCGTGCATGTGCACGCGCGTGTGCATGAGTGCACACACACACACACACGCACACACACACCAGCTTGTAGACTGTGGTGAAGGCTTTGTAGAGTTTAGAAAGGAATTATAGAAAAAAAATGGTTGAACACGGTTGGAAGCAAAAGACAGAGAAACAGGGAGGGCAGGTCTGACTCAAAGCGAAGAGCCCACTGCCTCAGGCTGGGCAGGGTATGGTTAAGAGCCGATGTTCTGTTGGACTGTCTGGCTTCAGATCCCTTCCTTGCTCTTTACCAGATGCATTTCTCTCGGTGGGTGAATGACCTTTCTTACTGAAGCTCAGCTTAGAAAAATAGAATTTGCTAATACTGTCTAAATCTTATAGGGCTGCCCAGAGAATCTAGAGACACACAGTTCAGGTGCAGAGTAAATAATCCGTGGTTATTAATCATTATTCAGGTCTTGTGGTACTCACTTCCTAGAAATGTCCCTCTAATTCAACTTCCAGGTTTGGAACGAATGATGCTCCCAAAGAACCAGGAAGAAATTTAGTCATGTTCAGTAGGCAGAGAATAAAACAATCTCCAAGCAGGAGGCCTTTCAATGGGTGCTTTATTGGAGGACATGGTATAAGGTCAAAGCCATGGGGCCCAAAGGGAATCCTAATTTCCCAGGAAGATACTCAGATCTAGCATTTCTTCTTGTCCAGGTTCTTGTGCTCCTTGTTGTATGGCACCTTTGAGAAGCAGATGGCGGCATTGCGGTCACAGTTGCAGATGAAGGCCTCACAGGCATTGTTTTCGCCTGGAATAGAGCAAGAACAGAGGACTGAGTCAAGGCTGTTCATGCATTGTACGATCCAGGGGCAGGAAGAATGAAATGAAATGATTTGCTGGCAATTCCAATGGTGCAAATTAGGGTTGACAGATAAAGCAAATAAAAATACTGGAATTTCAGATCAACAATAAATGCACTATTTGGGACACAGACTTTAAAAAAAAATCATTTCTTGTCCATCTGATAATCGAGTTTTAACTGGGCAGCCTGTTTTATCTGGTGATCCTAAGGTACGATAGCTGCTTTTGGGATATTCTCTGTTTCACACTTATAAATGAACTCACTGCTCTTAAAACCCATATAACCACAGAGCACTGATAACATAGATAAGCAACTGCAAATCGTATGGGAAATACTAAAACACATACTCAAGGCAGCAAAATATTTTACATTTCAACTTAGTGAAGTTTTGTAAGCCAATTTCTCTACTTTAAAGCACATATTCTTAAGATTACAGAATATCCTTACAATAGAGTATTATAGAGATGTTGAAAATAATTGTGTCTATATGTGGAAATGTTTCCAAGATATTTTATTAACAGTAAAAAGTGCATAGTATATGCTGAAAAAATCTGAAGTGCAATATATATAACTGGTTTTCTAGGGTATTAGGATTATAGATGCCTTCTGCTTTCTATGACATACATTACTGGAGAATTTGATATTATATTATTTTGACCTCATTTACATTTGTAACCAAAAGAAGCAACGCAGATAAAATGCATTTCAGCTTTATTATCCATAATTTAATTATGTATATCTGCTTACCTTCAATAATCTTATTAAGGTTTTGTTTCTCTACTCCTTTCTTTTAAAAATCATGAATGTTTTCCTCAACCACTCATTAAGCATAAATTAGTGCTTAGTTAGATTATAAAGTGTGCATAATGAGAATTATTTAGCGAGTTTTTTTTCTTTTAATTTTGTTTTATTGAAGTTGAGTCGATTTACAGTGTTGTCTGAGTTTCAGGTGTGCAGCAAAAGTGATTCAGTTATACATTTATATTTTCTTTTTCAGACTAGTTTCCATTATAGGTTATTACAAGATATTGAATATGGTTCCCTGTGCTATATAGGTCCTTGTTATTTATCTATTTTATATTCATGGCGTCGCAACGAGTCGGACACGACTGAGCAACTGAACTGAACTGATACATAGTAGTGTGTGTCTAGCAAGTTATTGTTTATAATTTGAATCAGTGTCTTATGCTGAAGGCTTCTTGACTAGCTTGTAGGGGAAGAAGACAGTTGCATTAAAAATAAATTATTTGCAAACATGTATGCGTGGTGTGTGTGTTTCCCTGGGGAGAGTGTCTATAGCTTTCAGCAGATTAGTAAAGGAGTCCAGAATCCATAGAAAGAAATTCTTACTGATCAAGTTTCAGGGCAAAAATATGATTTTCTGTATATCTGGCTTTCTGAAGTAGAGCACAACTGAAATCTCTGTTACCAGGGACTCTGTAAGCAAATGAAGCTATTTTATGCAGCTTTGAAAGAAGTAATAAGGAAGACTGTGAGACCATGGAAACATGGTCATAAAGTGATAAGTGAGAAAAACACAGAATGCAAGATTGTATCTAGACTGCATTCATCAAGCATTTACATCGAGAGCACCTATGATTCCAAGCTCTGATCTAGACTCTGGGGACACAGCCATAAAGAGAACAGACAACCTCTGATCTTGTGAATCCTTTCTATTGGAGAGACAGCAAATGAAGGAATAACATTAATATGTCAGCTATTAGGAAATTCAGTGGAGAAAATAAAGCAGAGAGAAAAGAGAAAATGCTGGAGAGATGGAGAAAATGTGTATATGATTTAAAGGAACAGGTTGAAGGAACTCCCTGGTGGTCCAGCAAACTCTGCGGTTCCTCTGCAGGGGTTGGATCCCTGGTTAAAAGGAATAGAGTCATGAAACTTTATTTCTTAGGGTGATGGGATGCCAGGTCAGTCTTTTCTTGGCATTTTGGGAGTTGGACTATGGTGATTCCAGTGTTGTTAGTACAATTTTCAAAAATTGGGATGTATCTGTGATTGCAAAATTAAGGGCAATGAAAATTTAGAATGCTGGTCTCACAAGACAGAACCCTACACCTCTCTGAATTGTCTTGCTCTCCAGAACTGTCTTCATGGAGGGACATGTTTCATCATGAACGCTGCATAACTTAGTGGTTAAGACCCGAGCCTTTAAAATCAGAAGCAACCGAGTTCAAATGCTGGCCCTACCACTCATAGGTTGTGATTTGGAGCAAGTGACTACTTTGGGGCCTCAGCTTCCTAACCTGTAAAATGGGTTTAATAAGACCTATCACATATGTACACCTTGCCTAGTACCTGGCATGTAATGAAAGCCTGATATGTGGGAGTTCTAAGCTCTTTTTATGAAATAAACAAAGCAGTATGGCCTGGCAGTTAAAAGCAGAGGTTTTGGAGTGATATAGACCTATGTTCAAAAACCAAACACCACCATTTATGGGACTGTGTGCCCTTGGACAATTTGTCCAGGCTTCTGAGCCTCAGTTGCCTCATCTGTAAAATGGGGATAATAACAGTACCTATTCCATACAGTTGTTTCAAGGATTAAAGGAGATACTGCCTGGCACCAAGAAAATGATCAGTCAGTGATGGCTATCATTACTATTATTTCCCTCCATGCCCGCTAACAAGAGCCAACAAGAGGGTAAACCTACTGCTGCAGGTGATCTCATTGTTAGAACATGAGTAGGAGTAGTTGTTGGTGTAGGGATTGTCCACGAGGACTTTACAGCTGTCCAGTTTCTTGGCTTGTTTGTAGCAGTTGTCGTGTGTCTGGCAGCACCTGGAGAAGGGGAGGAACAGAGCTGAGGCAGGAGCAGGGGTTGGGCAGCACGTCAGCCTGAACTTGCTCCCTTGGAACAGGTGGGGCTGTTTTAGATGACCTGCTCTGAGAGGTACTGGTCCTGTGGCTTGAAAACAGTAAGTCTTTTCCTCATGTTTATTGAAGATGATTTTTAAATGGTTGC
>NW_011495054.1:6055051-6055187 GCF_000754665.1 Bison bison bison
CTCAGCTCACACACACACACACACACACACACCCTCCCCTGCCAACCTTCAGCTCACACACACACACACACACACACACCCTCCCCTGCCAACCTTCAGCTCACACACACACACACACACACACACCCCCTCCCCT
>NW_011495054.1:6055668-6063909 GCF_000754665.1 Bison bison bison
CCTTCAGCTTTCCCCTCGCTCCCCTCAATTAAGAGGTGAACATGTGTTACTTTAGCAAATAGGCAAATCTTTTCCCCCCCCTTTTTTTTGTGTCTTGTTTGACCTTTGTCTTCTGCCCTCCCTCCATCTCAGGGATACTTTCCCGGCAGGGCAACTCACCTGTCCAGATCATCCACAGGGGTCCCTGATCCACCCAGGCCACAATAGCAGCCATAGTTGTTGAAATCCAGCAATGGTTCACTGCTGGGGATCTTGCACTTAATCATGCCGTTGAACTGCCATAACGCCCTCGAGTTGAGGCCGGCCTGGCCAGCGCCCACTGCAGGAGGACATAGCCAGAGTTCAAATATGTCCTGGTTGGCTGCCGGCACCCCAGGGACCTTACTACCTGCTTGCCCTCTCAGGCCCCATGCTGTCCCCCTGACCCCCCATCAGCTGCCTCCTCTGAAAAGAGCTGGGTACAGGAACCTGGTAAAGCGAGTAGGCATTTTCTAAACAACTCACAAAACATGAAACTCACCATTTTAACCAAAGCACACAATTCAGTGGTTTTTAGTATATTCACAGAATTGTGCAACCATCAATACTAATTCCACAACATTTTCATCACCCCAAAATGATGCCCTCTGCCCATCAACAATCACTCCCCTTTCTCCCCTCCCTTCTGGCAACCACTAATTTGTTTTCTGTTTCTATGGAACTGCCTATTCTGAACACTTTGTGTAAATGGAATCATACAATATATGGCCTTTTGTGACTGGCTTTTTTCACTTCACATAAGATTTGAGTTTTATCCTTGTTATCACAGGTATCAGCTTTTCAGTCCTTTTTATGGCTGATTAATATTCCATTGTATGGACAGATCATATTTTTTTAGTTGTTCCTCATTTGACGGACATTTGGGTTGTTTCTGCTTGTTGGCTGTTATGGATAGTGCTGCTGTGAACATTTGTGTACTAGTTTTTGTGCAAATATATGATAATTTAAAGCTATTTCCATTATTTATTCAGTAAATATTTACTGAGCACCTGTTATATGATAGTCACTGCCCTGGAGACACATCAGTGAACAAATGAAAAATCTGTAACCTCTTTGAGCTTATGATCTAGTGCAGGAAAAAACAGTAAGCAATAAAGGTAATAAATATGGGAATCGGACATTGTGTTAGAAGGTGTCAAAATTGAAGCACAGTAAGGGAATCTAAATGGGGGGTTGGGTTGGGGGATGACGAGGTTGAAGGGGGCCAGGAATGTGAAGAATGGTGAGGAGGCCCATGGCATGCAGGATTTTAAGCAGCAACATGTGGGATCTAGTTTCCTGACCAGAGATCGAACCCAGGCCCCGAATTGGGAGCACAGAGTCTTAGCCACTGGACTGCCAGTGTAAGTTCCTAGGACCTCTTTACTTCCGATGCAGAGCCCTACCTGTGAGATTTGGTGCCGTAAAGATGGTGCTAAGTGATTTCAGCCCCTAGTGTCATCTCTTTGCCCCATGCCTGGCCCTTCCTGTCCTTGATATGCTGTGGACACTGGAGTCGCTCCAAGTGCTTAGGCTCCAGGACTCAGGAAGGGTGGCAGCTGGTCACTTTCTCTCAAGAGCAGCCTCCACGGTGGCAGCTGACAGCGGCTACATCCAGGAGCAGACCCCAGAGGAGTGGTGGAGCTGTGCTCAGACAGGAGTGGCCTGACTGCCTTGGCCCCTCTCCGGACCCCTCTCCTGCTTCCCTCCTCTTTTTTTCTCTCTGATCCCACCAGTTCTGCTCTTTGCAGAGGCCAGACCTGAACGGAGGTACTGCTCGAGTGCATGAGCATACCCCCAGACAGAGCATGGCTGAGTCCTCAGTCTCAACCCTGAGCCTGATACCTTAGAGACTCTGATACCATCTATGTTGAATGAATGAATAATGGCTGAATGAGGTGTGATTTGAATTCTAGTTAATTCTGATTCTATTAATCCATTCATTAAATGGTGCAAACAGCACTATCACCGCTCTCAAGGAGTCTGTGCTTAGGTGTGGGTGTGGGATAAAAAATGAATCAACAAGAGACATGCTGCAGGCCAAGACAGGCACTGAGAAGCCCTTGTACCAAGGCCATGGCTCGGTGGTAAAGAATCCACCTGCCACCAGGAGATGCAGGTTCCATCTCTGGGTTATGAAGATTCCCCCGGAGAAGGAAATAGCGGCCCACTCCAAGGAGAGAGAGAACAGGTGCTCTTAGCTTGGATGGACAAGGAGGGTAAGCCTTTCTGAGATGGGTCATCTGAGTTCAGACCTAAAGGTGGAGAAGATGCCAGATGTGGGGAATTTGTTGGTGTGTGTGTGTGTTAAGTCACTTCAGTCGTGTCTGGCTCTTTGTGGCCCCGTGGACTGTTGCCTGCCAGACTCCTCTGTCCATGGGGATTCTCCAGGCAAGAATACTGAAGTGGGTTGCCATGCCCTCCTCCAGGGGATCTTCCCAACCCAGGGACTGAACCCTCGTGTCTTAGGTCTCCTGCATTGGCAGCTAGGTTCTTTACTGCTAGTGCCACTTGGAAAGCCCATCGAGGGGGATTTGAGGGGACCCCAATATGGGAGCTCTTAAGCCCCATGGTGAGCCCTGAAAAAGACCCTAGGTCTGGCCATCCCTGTGACCTCTGGCCCCCATTGCTGAGCAGAGAGATCCCAGGGCAGGAAGGGGTGGGGCTGAGGGCACTTGCCTACCTGTGAGCAGAGCAGCCAACACCAGGAGTCTCATCCTGTTGTCAGGTTGGTGAGCAAAAACTAATGTCACTATGGCCTCCCTCCTTATAGCTGCCCTGCTGCCCTGAGATAAGACCGTCGTGTTTGCTTTGCTCCCTGCTGACTCTGAGTTGGCCTTGAGTCTGTTGCAGAAATAATCCTGAGCAACAAGCAAGCCCTGCCAGCCGGGGGTCCTTGGAAGTAGTGTGCGTATTTGTCATCCACCCTTTGGAATGAAAGGGATTATTTGTGGAGTTGCGCACCTTGGAATTTTGACCCTCATACCCACCCCTTTTGTGTGTGTGTGTTTCTTTTTCTCTTCTTTTTTTTTCTTTTACCCACTCCTTTTTACTCAGTCCAGCTTCAACACTGTGTGTGTGTGCGTGTGTGTGTGTGTGTGTGTGGGGAGGGGTGGCTGTCAACCCCGTTGAACAACTGGGAGAAGGGGGATGGAAGGAAGTGACTGTTGCCTCCAGGTCCTCTCATGAGCCTGAGTCTGGGCTGTGGGTCTCATTGAAAGGTTCCCATCAATCATGCACTTTGCTGGTGAGGAAACAGGCTCAGAGAGGTGAAGCAACTTGCCCCAGATCACACAGCTAGCCCCCTAAGCAGGGGCTCCAACTTAGGACATCTGATTCTAAGGCACAGCTTGAATTTTTTTTCCCACTCCAGCAATACCACTCCCTCTCCCAGTCCCCCACCGTGGATTTGTAAGAAAACCCTGGACTTGGGAATTACAAAGGCTTGCATCTGACTTGTAGAATAAAAAGAATTTTACAACTGTCATATCAAAGGTCTATATAACATTTTTTAAGGTGAAATTCACTTCGTAAGACATGACATTATTATTTTGGACTTCCTAGGTGGTGCTAGTGGTAAAGAATCCAGCTGCAATGCAGGAGACGCAGGAGACATGGGTTCAGTCCCTGGGTTGGGAAGATCTCCTGGAGGAGGAAATTGCATCCCACTCCAGTATTCTTGCCTGGAGAATCCCATGGACTGAGGAGCCTGGCGGCTCCTACCAGGGGTCAAACCCATGTGCTCTTCATTGGCAGTGCTGAGTCTTTACCACTGGACTGCCAGGGAAGCCCCCTGGACCTGGGCATTTTGAGGAATACTAGTCAGGTGTATCATAAGATGCCCCTCTCTTGGAATTTGTCTCATGTTTTCTCATGGTAAGACTGGGGGTTGGCTATGGGTTTGGGGGAGGAAGGTCACAGAGGTGAAGTGTCATTTTCATCCCATGGCCATGCTGGGTTTGATCGTCTCTTGTCTTGGAATGGATCTTGGGCACTTTCTGGATGAGAACGCTTTCCAGATGAGAACTTCCAGATGAGGTTCAGCCTGGGATGAAGCTGGGAATGGCCATGCCAAGACTTGAACCCACACCTGTCTCTTCTCACTGAGACACCTCCATTTGCCCTTGGCAAGGTTATGTTAGGTTATGTCACATGAATCAGAGCAGAATTGATAATTCTGACTCTTGTGACCTCTGCTCACGCATGCACCCCAGGATTCCAGCTCTGTACTTTGCCCTTGAACAGGTACTGGGGGCAAGAAAGAAGAAATCCGTCTGGAAGAGCTTCCTGGTTTCATTCCAAGTCCAAGAGCCCCAGAAAAAGGTCCTTCAGCTAATGCAGTAACACTGAAACAGCATTTAGTAAGCAGATGGGGAAACAGGCCCAGAAAGGGGAATGGATTTATTTGTCTGGGCCTGACTCTGCCCCTATTTGATCCAGGGTTTTCATCACCCATCTCTTCCTACTTGCCTGTAGATATTCTCCATCAGTCCATTAGCCAGTGTGCATACCAGTGTACCGTAGCCAATAGCTATGGTAACCATTAGCCACAAGTAGCTATTTAGGTAGCAAATAATATTGAAAATTGGCTTTTCAGTCCCACCAGCCACATTGCAAGTGTTCGATAGCTACAAATGGCCAGGCGCTGTGGTTTTGAACAGCACGAACTTAAAACGTTTCCATCGTCGTAGAAGGTTCTACAAATGGCCAGAGGCTGTGGTTTTGAACAGAACGAACTTAGAACATTTCCATCATCACAGAAGGTTCTACTGCATAGTGCCCCTCAGGGTGTAACAGCACCTGTCCCGGGGCCGGCCCACAGGTGTAGGGAGGAGACCTGTGAGAGCTCCTGGAAGAAGAACAGGGTTAACTCAGGACCCAACTTCAACCTGCAAAGTGGTTCTGCCTCTTCAGAATGAGTGAAGGCTGCCCAGGAAAAGGGGAGTCGTGGCCAACAAAATGCTAAGTCCCTCTTGTGTTGGGTTCTTTGGGGCTGAGAACAGAGCAGAGAATAGGCACTGCTCCTGTTTGGGGGTGATCTGAAGGAGGAGGAGTAGCTGATGCTATAAAAATCCTCTAAGGCTAATAGTATTAACTACCATTTACTGACCGCTAACAGTCCAAGTTGCATGCTAAGAACCTGGCACAGCCCTCTGAGGCAGGTCCAAGGACGAACTCCACTTTATGGAGGTGACGGAGGCTCAGAGAGGTTAAGTCACTGCCCAATGTCACACAGCAGGATGCGAGTTGGATCTGGCACTGATGATAACGCAATGTCACCTCACAACAGGGAATTGTAGTAGCAGGTGGGAATGTCAAAGGCCCCTGGAGGCCAGAAGGAGGTTTAGTCCTGCCTGCTTCTCTCCCCGCGACCCCAGCCAGCTGGAAGTCTTCCACAAGGGCAGGCTAGACAAACTCCCACGTGCAATTTGTGCCAGGGCTTAAGCAAAGCAGCTGGTGGGAGAGGGGTCAGACTGCTGCTGGAACCCTCTCCCCCTGGAAAGAGACGAGATAAATGTGACAATCCAGACCTCTGCAGGGGACACAGAGGTGGCAGCGGGATGGACCTGGGAGGTCACTGATAGCCCACCAGGCCCTTGGGATCTGCACCGTGACCTGCTGTTGCCCTTGCACAGGTGTGTACAGCACAGCTTCTCCCAGCCTGGGAAAAACACACTGTCCAGTGGAAAGAATGGCTAAGTATAGCTTCTTGACTCCTTCAGGTGATGACATACCCACACTCTAGCAAGGTCACACCTGGCCAGCCCCTGGAGGACACGGCTCCTGCTTCCAGGAAATGCTTAAGCGCACCTACCATTTACTGAGTGCTTCTGTCAGTTCAGCCCTGGGCAAAGAGTGTTACGTTGTTTTTCATCCTAACAACCATCTTCTGACATAGTTATTATTTTTGTCGTCATCTTATTTTTATAGATGATTAAACAGGTTCAGAGAACTTAAGTTCTGGCTCAAAGTCAACACAGCTGGAAAGTGATGGAAATAGGATTTGAACCTGCATGTTCTTGCCTCTTAATCTGGCACTGAGCCCCGAATGCGGGCTGTTGGGAAGTTCCCAGAAAGCCTTAGGTAACACTGGACTGGGTTTAACTTGGCTGGGGTCACCTTAAGGGGCTGTTTCCCTTCCCCCTCTCTCATCACTCTGTCTGTTTCCAGTATATCTGGGCTCAGCTGAAAATATTTCTCAAACTGAGCACACCCACCGAGGAAGCTGACCTTCAGAAACCCGGGAACTCTCCCCATACTCACTCTCTTTCCTGTCCAGTCCCTTGCAAGTCCAGCTCTCAAGCCACACCGACCTCCAATACCTGGTACCTGCTCCAGCATCCCTTGCCCAGATGGTTGCAGCACCCTCCTCAGTGACCCTGTGCTCCCTCCACAATGGCGTTCCTCAAATCTTTTCCCTATGGTGTGGGCTGATGACATGTTCAAACCCAAACCCAATTACATCACGTCATCAGTCTCTCACCCCACTGCCTAAAACCCTTCACGCCTTCCCATGGCTCTTACATAAGAAACAAAATCAGCCTAGAGGCCCAATTTCCTCTGCCCCTACCTACCTCTCAGCCCAGAGTAGGGTGGAATACCCTCTTCTCCAGCCACAGGAAGCCTTCTCTCAGCTGTCTGATTGAAGTCCTTGTGCTTTCTCCCATTTCAAGGCTTTTGCAACTGCTGGTCTCTCCTGCTGGTATGCTCCTCCCATGTGAGCCTTGCCTAGTTAATTCTTACCCTTCTTGCAGATTTTAGCAGAACTTGACCCCCCCCCTACACACCCAACTCGGAGAAGGCAATGGCACCCCACTCTAGTACTCTTGCCTGGAAAATCCCATGGATGGAGGAGCCTGGTAGGCTGCAGTCGGGCGTGACTGAGCGACTTCACTTTCACTTTTCACTTTCCTGCATTGGAGAAGGAAATGGCAACCCACTCGTGTTCCTGCCTGGAGAATCCCAGGGATGGGGGAGCCTGGTGGGCTGCCATCTATGGGGTCGCACAGAGTCGGACACGACTGAAGTGACAGCAGCATACACACCCAACTGAAATCACTGCCTTTCAGATGACTAATTGTTCTGATTTTTTTTTTCCCCCTTCAAGGACTGAAGGGTTCTTGGGACACAGAGTTTCCTGTATTCAAACCAGAAAAGTCCCTGGCAAAGCAGGACAGATTGGTCACCCTTTCAGTTCTTAACAGTGATGCGCTCACAGTCGATGCTAAGGGAATATTTGTTGAATGAGTGTGGGAGCCAGTAGGGACCACCCAGGAGGGGGCAGCCAATGCTGAGCCCCAATCACCTGGAGGAACCTTGGGATTCATAGCAGCTACTATTCACTAAACACTTACTTTGTGCCTTGCCTGGTGTTGAATCCTCTGTCTGCCCTCCCTGTTTAATTAACCACCACCCTAGTTACTGCTGCCATTCTGTTTTTAAATTTGTTGAGGTGACATTCCTTTACACATTAGAAAATAACCATTTCAAAGTAACCAATCCAGTGGCTTTTATCAGACCCACAATGTCATGCCACCACCGCCTTTAATGACATTTTCATCACCCCACAGGAAATCCCTTAACCATTGAGTTTATTCCCCTTTGCCCCTCTCCCTCCAGCCCCAGTCAATCTGTTTTCTATTTCTTATGGATTTACCTCTTCTGGCTATTTCACATAAACAGAATCTTACCATGTGACCTTTTATATCATTCCCATTAATAGACGAGAAAATTGAGGCTCAGAGAGGTTGAGGACCCTCAGCTGGGAAAGGGAGGAGCCAGGTGTTAGAACCACCACATCTAACTTTGGAGGATTACCCACACCCACCTGAGCTGGTTTTCCTGCCTCACCCTCTTAGGATTCTCTTTGAGTTTAAGGCAAAGCAGGGCAAAGGTGGTGCTAGTCGTAAAAAATCTGCTTGTCAATGTAGGAGACTTAAGAGATCCATTGGAGTACGAAATGGCAACCCGATCCAGTGTTCTTGCCTAGAAAATTCTTTGGACAGAGAAGCCAGGCAGGTTATAGTCCATGGGGCTGCAAAGAGCCAGACACGACTGAGCACATGAGAGTAAGGGGTTCGATGCCAAGCTTCTTTTTTTTTTTAAAGTGGAAAAAAATACATAACAAAATTTACTGTGTTTTACAGCCCCTTCCCAATTTATCATTTTTCACTGTACAATTCAGTGGCATTAATTATATTGACAATGTTATGCACAATCCAT
>NW_011495054.1:6064009-6064234 GCF_000754665.1 Bison bison bison
TCCCAAACAGAAACTCTGTAACCACTAGGCAATAACTAACTCTCCACTCCCTCCTTCCCAGCCTCTAATCTACTTTCTGTCTCTATGAATTTGCTGATTCTATTAATCAGATCAGATCAGATCAGTCTCTCAGTCGTGTCCGACTCTTTGCAACCCCATGAATCGCAGCACGCCAGGCCTCCCTGTCCATCACCAACTCCCGGAGTTCACTCAGACTCATGTCCA
>NW_011495054.1:6064334-6066527 GCF_000754665.1 Bison bison bison
AGTCAGTGATGCCATCCAGCCATCTCATCCTCTGTCGTCCCCTTCTCCTCCTGCCCCCAATCCCTCCCAGCATCAGAGTCTTTTCCAATGAGTCGGTACCTCAAATGTGTAGAATCATACAATATTTGTCCTTTTGTGTCTGACTTCTTTCATTCAGCCTAATTCAAGGTTCATCCGTGTTGTAGCGCATAGCAGTACTTCAGTCCTTTTTATGGCTGAATAATATTCCACTGGCTGGAAAGGCCTTATTTATCCATTCATCTGTTGATAGATGCATGGGTGGCTTCCATCTTTTGGCTGTTGTGGATAATGCTACTGTAAACATTGGTGCACAGCATCTTTTTGAGCCCCTACGTTCAATTCCTTTGGGTGTATACCGAGGAGTGGAACTGCTGGATCAGATGGTATTACCTTTTTGAAGAACTGCCAAACTTTTCCACAGTAACTGCCCATCCTACATTCCTACTAGCAATGCAACAGGGGTTCCCATTTCTCCACATCCTCACCAACATTTGTTATTTTCTGGTTTTCTGATGATGGCCATCCTACTGGGTATGAAATGATATCTCATCATCAACACCAAGTTTTGAGGCTGGTCAAGAAATTGGAGATGGGAGCTGGATTGACAAGAAAGTAAAGATTATTCCAGGAGGAAAACAGAAATTAAGGGAAAACAGGGTATCTTTGGGGTACCAAGTTCTGAATGCACAGAGAGATATAAGACACAAGCTCAGGCCCGTTTTCAAATAATTTATTAGGAATTCAAAACTGAAAATAAAACCTGGAAAAAGAAGTTACAGATGTGGAGAAAAGAGACACCGGAGGGTGGTAACTTGCTGGCTTCAAAACACCGTGTAACATCTTTTTAAAAAAATTTCCCAAACAAATCAGAAAACGGAATTCCAAGGCCCTGAGCCCATGGGTGGGCCCAGTGGGGTGGGGGGATCACAGGAAGGGGAGGAGAGGAAAGCTAAGTCTCTCAAGACTCAGCTCAAGTGTGTAGAAAATTAAAAATAAAAACCAATAAAATGCAGCTTCTCTTTTATTAGGAAACATTAAAAAAAAAAAACCACGAACAGCCGCGCATCTCAGTAACAAAGATTATTGCTTTGTGTTCTCAGGGCTAATAGGTTAAGCACCTCACACAGACAATTAACTCTCCAAAGGGGGTTTTCAGGGGAGGGGACTATGATGGGGAAGGGAGCTTAGGTTCCCAGCCCCAGACGTGGGGGAGAGGACACGGGCAGGCAGTGGGTGGGTGGGGGGCTCCACCCCGCCACACCAGCCTGGTCACTCGCTGTTCATGAAGTCATGACCTGAGCCTCTTTTTCCTTTGAAGAGGGCCCAGGGACTCGGGGCTCTGGCCATGGGACCATCCTGGTGGGGAACTTCAGTGAGAGAATGTGGGGGTTCCCTGAGAAGCCCTTTGCTTTCCCCTGGGGTCCGCCCCTTCCCAAAGTGCCCACCCCCAATGCCCACTCATGGGGGGCTCAGGGCAGAAACCATGAAGGCCTGACCAGGTAGGGGTGGGGGGTGGGACGTGTGCTCTGGAGAGTTAATTCCTTTCCAGCAGTGGCTCCGGGCGAGCCCTTCTCTTCCCTCGCCCCCACACTGGGTTTTTTTTTGGGGTGAACGGGCCCAAGGCCTTTGACCCCATAGGGCCTGAGAGAGCGGGGCCTGCCTTGGCCACAGTTGAGGCCTGCAAGCTTACAGTAACGGTGTCTGAGAGGGAGGTACAGAAACGCGGGGTGGGGTGAGGCAACGCCCTCGCCCCCAAGGGGTCTTAAAGACGGGTGGGGGCTTCACCTCGCAGTATTTACATATATGATACAGGACGGGATGGTTCCAGGGGCTCGGCCTGGCCTCCTCAGCCTGTCCTCCTCTCCAGGGCTGGAGGGAGCTGGCCAGGGGCCCACACCCACACAGACATTTTGTTCTCAGCTGGTGGGGGGGCACCTGGCCCCTTGCCCCCTGCGGCCTGGGGCTTCACATTCACAAACCTAGAAATAGTTTAAAAAACGGTTTCTTTAAAAAACAGAACAAAACAAAACAAAAAGGAAAGAGAAAAGGAAGGAAAAATCAGAATAAAAAAACCAGGGTTGTGGCTGTGGCCTGTAGCAGGCCCCCTCCGCCCTCACTCTAGCTATGCACAAATACAAAAGCCTTCTGGGTGGGGGGGTCCTATGGGGGCGC
>NW_011495054.1:6066696-6067712 GCF_000754665.1 Bison bison bison
GGAAGAGGAGGAGGTTAGTAGGGGAGCCAGACATGGATGTCCGGGGGTGAGGTGGGGGGGCAGCAGGGCAGGGGCCGGGGGGCCCAGGGAGTAGGGGGCAGGCAGTAGCGGTCCGAGTCGCTGCGGGGGAGGGGGCGGCGGCTGCGGCTGAGGTGTCCCCGCCCCCTCGCTGGCTCACTCGTGGTCCTCAGTCAGCTGCAGGCCAGGGCGCTGGAACACAGCAGCGGGTTAGGGGGTCCTGCCCCACGCCTCTCTGCGACTCGCAGAACCCACGTCTCCTCGTGCCTAAGGCCTCTTTCCCTAATCCCTTCCTAGGCAAGCTTTGCGCATATATTTCGCATCTCCTACTCCCTGTCCGGAACCCTCTTTCCCTAGATTTCTGGATGGCTGGATTTGCTCCAATGTCACCTTATCAGGGGCTGCACTCTGAACCCCTGAAGCAGGCAGACCTCTCACGTGCAATTTAGAATGATCTCAATTGCTCACTTGTTTTTTTGTCTGTAGAGAGAGGCGAGCCTTCTTGGTCTTCTACCACCCCCCTCCTGAAACAAATGCTCAATGAATAGTTGTTGGAATGCACAAATGGACAAACAAAGGAAGTGTCGCTGGGACACAGAGCGCCCCACTGTACACAGCATGATGGCTGTGTGTCTTCCCCTCCCCCTGGCTCTCTGTATATGTAGATATGTGGACAGTATCCTGTTTCACCTGTTGGATATTCCAGTGCATGCATGCAGTCTATTTAACCGCTCTCCTGTTGATGGGCATTTCAGTTATAAAAATAAATGCCTAGAAGTAGAATTGCTGTGTTATGGGCATGAAATGCTTAGTCCAGATAAACCCTGCCCTTTGAAAAACCTGAGCCGATTTGCACAGGTTCCTCTCCTCCCTCATCACAGCGGAGCCCCAACAGTCTTAAAAAAAAAATCTTTGCCTGAGAAGCGGCACGTGCTGCCTTATGGTGGCTATCATTTACATCCTTTCTGGAGCAGTTTGAGTAGCTTCTCCGGGTCTTT
>NW_011495054.1:6067812-6069967 GCF_000754665.1 Bison bison bison
GGGTCTTTGATCATTGTTGGGATACAGGTCTGTCTCTCCACTGGGGCTGTGGGCTCCATGAAAGTCTATGTCCCAGACTGTGTGGCTCAGCGCTAGCCTCCCAGGTGCCACCCACACCCCAAAGCCCCAGCCCACCTCCTCACCTCCTGCCACCTGTTTCCTGCTTCAGTGGTACCCATTGGTGAAAGCTGTGGCAATCAAGGGGCCCTGGAAAGAAAAGGATTTGACTCCTAGATTCCTGGGGGTGGCAGAGAAAGCCCAGGGGCTCCTCCTCTCTTCCACAGGAGCCTCAGGTAAGGCACAGACCTTCTCTAGCCCTGCCCGTATCACCCCTACTTTCTGCTAGGGTAGATTATCCAGGGTAGGGCCTGAGAATCTGCAGATTACCAGCACCCTGGTTAAAAGCAGGGCACCCCTGAGATAGAATCTAGCCTCCACACAGGCAGAGATGCTGAGCCTCATTTGCACAGTATTCCCAGAGCCCACCCAATGCCTGGCATACAGAGGGCGATCATTAAATGCCCACTGAACAAGTGAATGATAACTCTCACTGATCCCGGGTCTCCCATCCATTATCTCTTGCCTCTCTTCTCCCCCTCCCTCAAAAGATAGACAAGGCCTCTCCTTCCTTCAACTTCTGGGGCCTCCAGGTCTGGGGGCCACTCACCCCAAGACTGTGGCCGAAGCCAGTGCTGGGGGCGGGGCTGGCAGCGCTGATGTAACTGCTGACCCCCGAGTCCTGATTGGCTGCTCCGTAGAGCTCGGCCATGGGGCCGGGGCTGGTGGTCCCCAGGAAGCCCCCTGTGCGGCTGGGAGTCGAACCTGGAGGGGGAGCCATCGTCCAGGGGTGAGAGCCTGGCAACCCAGAAAGAAGACAGTGATAGCCCCAGCGCCCACTGTGACCCTGCAGCAACACCCCCCAACCCATCCCACCCCCTCCCCAGACCTTGACCCTTCCCCGGACCTTGACCCCTCCCCAACCTTGACCCCTCCCCAACCTTGACCCCTCCGCCTCGGCCTCATCCCCACATCCAGCAGAGTGTTGTGGGACCACTGCCTGGAGATTGCCCAGAGTCCGTCCACCCCCACCAGCCTCAGCCCAGGGCCCCCCTTATCTCTGGTGCCATGGCTCAGCAGCCTCCTTACTGACTGCCCCACCCTTGTGGAGCCCTTCCCACCTGTCCCCACCCTGCAGCTGCCTGTGCTGTCTAAAATGATCATCACTCTGCTATTTAAAATGTTTGGTGTTTCCCTAGAATCTGGTTCCTTGTCTCTACTCCTCACTCCTCCACTCCACCCATGCTAACTGGCCTCCAAGCCTTGGCACCTGCTCGTCCCTCTGCTGGGAATACCTTTCCTCCTCTTTGCCTTCAGATCGGAAGTTAAGAGGGGCAACCTCTTGGCAGCCCTTCCTGAGAGGCCCCTCTCTGATACCTGACTTCTCCCGCTGGGGCTGTAGCATGGGATCGCCTTTTTAACACCTGCCACCCCACCAGCCTGCAAGCTCTGGAGGGCAGAGACCACACCTGTCTCCTTCCTGGCAGGCCTGGCAGATGCTCAGTTCATAGTCCTTGAGTGAATGAATAAGTGAGTCCCTCTGAAAAGGGGTGGCCGTGGCCACCTCCCCTCCCCTCTAGACTTCTCTGTCCCCTATCCCCCTCGCCCCCTGTACCCCAGACGGCCTCACCTGTCCCTCGAACCACGGCCGCTGCTGCTGCCGCCGCCGCCATGGGTCCATAAGCGGTGAGGGGAATGGCTGGAAGGAAAGGTGTGGGCACTTCAGTGTGATGGCTGAGGGGCAGCGGGGGTGCAGGCAGAGCCTCTCTGGCCATACCCCACCTCAGAGGGTTCAAGCACAGCCCCGGGGTCAGGCAGAAAAAAGCTCCCTTGGAGAAAGGGAGGAGAGAGGATGGCCTCCCAGGGATCGGCTGGGCCTCAGCTTCAACCTGGACTTGAGGGACACATGTGCACGACCCAAATGTCATGGTGGGGGCGGGGGGGGCACAAGCCACATCTCATGGGGGGTGAGATGGGGGCGGGGCACCCCCTGAGCTGCCCTGAATACTACCCACGGCTGCCATCGCCAGGGAGGGCCCTTGGCCGAACCGGGGGGCTACTCGGCCCAGGGCTATCGAGAGATACAGATCGGAAGAGC
>NW_011495054.1:6070067-6080054 GCF_000754665.1 Bison bison bison
CAGGGCTATCGAGAGATACATCCCTCTTTCCAGTCCAAGTCAACTGGAGCCAGTGACTGACTGACACAGGCACCAAAAACCGGGCCTGTCGCTCCAAGGACCAACGGACCAAGAAGTGCATTCTCGCCTTCCCCGCACCCCCACTCCCCCCACCAAAAGATCGGGCTGAAGCTTCGACAACCCCATTTTGCTCTTTCTGCTCCCTGGCTGGCTCCCCTCGTGCCCCTCCTCCTGGCTCAGCACCCCTGACCATCACCCAGGAAGAAATGACCACTCCCTTCCCCAGGTCTCCTCATCCCCTTTTCTCTGACCCTCTCTTCAAACACAGGGATCTGGCTATTCCCTAGTTTGCTGTCTACCCCACCCCCCCACCTCTACAGCGCCTAGCACCCTGCCTTGTACACAGCAGGTGTTTAAGGAACAGCAGTGATCAAGACCATCCGCAAGAAAAAGAAATGCAAAAAGGCAAAATAGTTGTCTGAGGAAGCCTTATAAGTAAATAGCTGAGAAAAGAAGAGAAGCAAAAGGCAAAGCAGAAAAGGAAAGATACACCCATTTGAATGCAGAGTCCCAAAGAATAGCTAGGAGAGATAAGAAAGCCTTCCTCAGTGATCAGTGCAAAGAAATAGAGGAAACAATAGAATGAGAAAGACTAGATATCTCTTCAAGAAAGTTAGAGATACCAAGGGAACATTCCATGCAAAGATGGGCACAATAAAGGACAGAAATGGTATGGACCTAACAGAAGCAGAAGATATTAAGAAGAGGTGGCAAGAATACACAGGACAACTATACAAAAAAGATCTTCATGACCCAGATAACCACAATGGTGTGATGACTCACCTAGAGCCAGACATCCTGGAATGCGAAGTGAAGGCCTTAGGAAGCATCATTATGAACAAAACTAGTGGAGGTGATGGAATTCCAGTGGAGCTATTTCAAATCCTAAAAGATGATGCTGTGAAAGTGCTGCACTCAATATGCCAGCAAATTTGGAAAACTCAGCAGTGGCCACAGAAAGGTCAGTTTTCATTCCAATCCCAAAGAAAGGCAATGCCATAGACTGTTCACACTACCACACAACTGCACTCATCTCACACACTAGCAAAGTAATGCTCAAAATTCTCCCCCTGCCAGGCTTCAACAGTACATGAACCATGAACTTCCAGACGTTCAAGCTGGATTTAGAAAAGGCAGAGGAACCAGAGGTCAAATTGCCAACATCCGCTGGATCATCGAAAAAGCTAGAGAGTTCCAGAAAAACATCTACTTCTGCTTTATTGACTACATCAAAGCTTTTGACTGTGTGGATCACAACAAACTGTGAAAAATTCTTCAAGAGATGGGAATACCAGACCACCTTACCTGCCTCCTGAGAAATCTGTTTGCAGGTCAAGAAGCAACAGTTAGAACTGGACATGGAACAACAGACTGGTTCCAAATCGGGAAAGGAGTACGTCAAGGCTGTATATTGTCACCCTGCTTATTTAACTTATATGCAGAGTACATCATGCGAATGCCGGGCTGGATCCAAGCACAAGCTGGAATCAAGATTGCCTGGAGAAATATCAATAACATCAGATACGCAGATGACACCACCCTTAGGGAAGAAAGCGAAGAACTAAAAAGCCTCTTGATGAAAGTGAAAGAGGAGAGTGAAAAAGTTGGCTTAAAACTCAACATTAAGAAAACTTAGATCATGGCATCTGGTCCTATCACTTCATGGCAAATAGATGGGGAAACAATGGAATCAGGTGAGAGAATTTTTCGGGGGCTCCAAAATCACTGCAGATGGTGACTGCAGCCATGAAATTAAAAGACGCTTGTTCCTTGGAAGAAAAGCTATGACCAACCTAGACAGCATATTAAAAAGCAGAGTGTTATTTTGCCAACAAAGGTCCATCTAGTCAAAGCTATGGTTTTTCCAGTAGTCATGTATGGATGTGAGAGTTAGGCTATAGAAAAAGCTGAGTGCCAAAGAATTGATGCTTTTGAACTGTGTTGTTGGAGAAGACTCTTGAGAGTCCCTTGGACTGCAAGATCAAACCAGCCAATCCCAAAGGAAATCAGTCCTGAATATTCACTGGAAGAACTGATGCTGAAACTAAAAATCCAATACTTTGGCCACCTGATGGGAAGAACTGACTCATTTGAAAAGACCCTGATGCTGGGAAAGATTGGAGGAGGGAGAAGAAGGGGACGACAGAGGATGAGATGGTTGGATGGCATCACCGACTCAATGGACATGAGTTTGAGTAAGTTCCTAGAGTTGGTGATGGACAGGGAATCCTGGTGTACTCCAGTCCATGGGGTCCCAAAGAGTTGGACACGACTGAATGACTGAACTGAACTGAACTAGAAGGAATATAACTAGGAGGGATCCGTGCTTTAATGATGGGTTGTCATGAGCCTGGAGCTGCCTCCGGCTGGGGGTGAGCACCCCCTACTGCTTGGCTCTGCCACTGCAACCCTGAGAGGCCACACTCCCATCCAGAGCCAGCGTCTCCCATTCAAAGATGCGCCCCTGGGGGCTGTTTTAGTACCCTAGCCTTGAACTGGAACTGGAAGTGGGGTGAGGGACTCTGGAAAAAAAATCCTCGTGAAAATTCTTGGGTAGGTTGTTGGACCAGGAGATGAAAATCTAGGACAGCATGCTTGCACAGTTGGGAGACGATTTGCCTAAGATCTTTAGAGTGCTGGCACCTTCTCAAGACATAACCTCCTTTGAGAAGCCTTCCCTAACTACCCCTACTAAGGCAGCCCCTTGTCCTGACCCGATCACCTTAGCACATCTCCTTGTTTTATTTTCCTTGTGGAACCTCTCACCCGGTGCAAGTATCTTGATTTACTTGTTTATTCCTGTCTCCCTCTACTAGACTGTCAACTCCAGGAGGGCAGGGAATTTGTCTGTCTCACTCCCTACTGAATCCCCACCACCTAGAACAGCATTTGGCACAACAAAAATATTGATTAAATGCACAAGGAAATACTGTCGTCTCTTGAAGGTGAGGGAAAAGTTCAGACACCAGACCTCCAAGAACTGCTCAGCCTCGAACCCACTGCCTCCCCAGGCCAAAATGTCTGCAGAGGGGCTACTCCTTCCCTCAGTTCTTTAAGGGCAGGGTTGGGCCCTGAGGTCTGGTTTGGGGCCCAGTTAGGCATTTCCTGAAAGCAAAACCAGCATGCTCTCATCACAACAGTAAAGCATTACTCATTTGTATAATAAGTATTTATCTCTTTCTCTAGAGCACAAGTTCTGCAGATGAGAGCCTGCTGTCTGGTTCCTTCTTTGCCTCCAGGTCTTGGCTGTCTGTCTCACACAGTAGGCCCTCAATACGAATTCTGAGATGAGTAGGAAAGACCCCCATCTGCCCCTCAACTCACTCTGCTCAGGGAAGACCCTCTATCACCCCCACCGCCAGGACTCCCTCCCCTTCCTTCACCCCAGGCGCCTCTTTCCCCTCCCCCATTTTGGGGGCCCTCTGGGCACCCCTTGGAAGGAAGGTCTCATCTAAAGCAGAATCCACGCTTATGTCTTCCACACGCGGCTAGGTTGGGGGAAGGAGTCTGGGGGTGGGGTGAGGGGAGAAGCAGGTTGAACAGAGAAACCCGTTGCAGCTCACCTCATCTGCATCCGCCCCTTGCCCCTTGCCGTGGGCCTCCGCCCCGGCCCCAGCTCCAGAGCTGAGCTGACAGGCCCAGGTGAAAACTCCACCTGGAGAAATGGCCCAGGATGGCCACACACATCACCCTACTTGCCCACAAGTTGCAAATGGGCTGGGTTCGGCCCTCAAATAGGTTTCGCTTGGTCCTCAGGGAACTTAAAAATTTGAAAATCGTTGCTAATATTTGAAAATAACTGAAAAATTCACTTGAAAGTGAAAGCCGGGTTTCTGGCTTCTCTTGGAAAAATGGGATCTGAACATACCGGGTTTCTACGTTGCCTCCTGGCAGAGGCAGAGCGGAGCCACGCCCACCGCCGGAGCCACGCCCTCCACCGTGTCCTGACTGGGGCCGAAAGAAGCTACGCCCACCACTGGAGCCACGCCTTCCACCATGTAGGACGTCCCCACCCCGCCCACTCCTCTCTGAGTTTGAGACCCTGGCTGGTTCACCGCTGGATCCCAGCGCCTACACGGTGCCTGGCATACGGGAGGCGCTAGATAAATATTTATCAAATGGATGAATGAGTGATTTCGCCTCCATCTGCTGGCCTTGGCCCTGTGCCTTACCCTTAAGGACCATGTAGCTACGCAGACTGGCCAGTGCCCGAGGCTGCTGCACCGCCGGAGGACTGGAGGGCAGGAGAACAGGGTCCCCCTAGCTTTCCCGGGGTCGGTCCCTGGGTCATTCTCTTTCTCCCCCATGTGGCCTGTGAGGTGTACGAAATCCGAGCGACTGACCTGTAAGCTCGGGGAGGACTGGGGCGCTCGGGAGAGGGGTCCGCTCTACACGGAATTCTAAAATGAAACGTAAAACAGCTTAGGAAGATGCAGAGAGGCCCCTCGTGCGTGGCCCAGGGAGGACGAAGGCACCCACGGGACACTTGATGGGGGGACAGGCCATGCACAGGACCCGAGAGCTGGGGATTGGGAGAGCATGGTCGCCAGCAGGCCAGGGTGGGGAAGGAGACAAAGACACAGAGAGGCGAGACCAACAAGGAAGGAACAAGTGGGCAGAGTTGCCACCTACACCCCGGGCACTGGGAGATGGTGGAGCTTCTGTCCCTGGTGTTTTTCTTAAAAGGTCTGAAGGCACTAAAACATCTCCCAGAATCCATCTTTTTGTTCTATTTTGGGGGCAGGCCAGCAATGACCCTAGAGCAGCTCTGCCACCTTCTAGATGAGTCATCTTTGCAGTCACTTTTCCCCTCTGAGCCCGTTTCCTCACCTAGAAAATCAGGCTCATCCCGCCTCCCCCGGAGATCACTGTCAGGACTAGTCAGCGTCATGGGCACAGAGGAGTCATAGCTGGACAGCCCAAGGTGCAAGGGCTTAGGGGACCCCTCCAGAGAAATAAGATGAAAAAACAAACAAGAGCCTTGCAAAAATATGATATTTGATATTAAAAAAAAACATTGAATAGTCATCATGGGAAAGGCTCAGAACTTTGTTGGGCTTCTTGCCACGTATGGGAAGGGCTAGTGTTGTTTTTATTTTGAATTGCAAATGAGGGTGGTGATCATCGTGGTTTTAAATTGCTTTTCAGCATTCAGGGTCTCAAAAGGTCTCATCTGCCTTGGAAGGAGCTCACTGTAGCACATGGTCATTATAGGTGACTCCATAAGGACACAGCCAACGCTGGCCCTCAGGGGGGACTCCCCACCACAAGCCTGATGCCCTTTTGGTGGAAGTGGCAACCCTGGAGGCGGGTAGGGAGTAAAGGCAAGAGACTGGCAGAGGTCATCCTGGGAGGGAGGGGTGTCATGCAGGGCCACACAGGGAGCCCCACCCCCAGCTTCTCGGGACGGGGGGCTGGGTGGGGAGAGGCGCTCCTTCCTCAGACATGCCCTTCCTTCCTAACCTCCAGCAGCCAGACCTCCCCCCAGCCATGCACCACCCCCTGAACACTGCCCTGAGGAGTCAGACTGCCTGGGAACCGGGGACATGCTGGCAGCAGAGGGACATTGGGCAGGACTTACCAGGGAACTGGTAGGTGTAGCCAGGGGCGAGGCCTGTATAACTCCGGCTGGCATAGGTCGTGGCTTGGAAACCAGGGTAACCTGATAAGGCAAGGGGACCAGTGTCAGATGCTTTATCTACAGCACTGTGGGGGAGGATGTATCACGAATTCCCCTCCCCACTTTGTATCATGAATAATAATCACATTTACCACATACATACCATCTGCATGCCAAACCCTATACAAAGCCCACTGCACACTTTGCTCTCTCCTTAACCCTCATAAGAATCCCAAGTGGCACAGTTAGGAGCCTCATTTTATAGGTAGAGAAACTGAGGCTCAGTGAGGTGACACTAGCTGAGAATAATCCAAACCCTTATCAAGGTTCTTCGTGCTCTGGCTCCTGCCTCTATCCTCTCCTCATCTACACCCTGCCCCTCCCCTCTCTCACTCTGCTATGGCCACACTGGCCTCCATGCTGTTTTTCAAATTCACAAGCTCCTTCCCACCCCAGGGCCTTTGCACATGATAATTCCTCTGCCTGGAACACTCTTCCTCAGGTTTTCACATGACTGTGTCCTTCTCATTGTGCAAGAGGCAGCTCAAATGTCACCTCCTCAGAGAAGTGATCCCACAAAAGACCTCTCTCTCATCAGTTACAACAGTATTTATCATGTGACTCTCCCTGGTTTTTCCTTTCAATATTTATCATGTCACCCTGGTTTTTTCCTTTCATAGCACTGATGACCAGTATCTGAACTTATCCCAGGATTTCTTCAAGAGCTGATTTTCTGTCTTTCCCATCTTTTATTTCTGTCTCTCCATCACCAGCACAGTGCCTACTAGTTAGTATGCATATAATAGATATTTGCAGCTTTGAAAGAAAGATCACATAGTGAGTAATAATGGTATAATTGGGATTCAAAATCAGATCTGACTGGCTCCAAGTCTCTTAACCAATATTCTCTATTGGTTAGAGGTGTTCTTTTCTCTCCCCCACCCTCACTTTTTTTTTGGGGGGGGGGAGGGGCTTCGACAAGCACATGTGGGATCTTAGTTCCCCAACCAGAGATCAAACCCATACCCACTGCAGTGGAAGCACTGAGTTTTAACCACTGCACTGCCAGGGAAGGCCCCTCCCACACTTCTTAAAAGGGGTAAAACCAGCTAGTAAATTGTTTTGAAAAGAAAATTTTCTCAAAGTTCCAAAGGACGCTAAAGAAACAGAACAACTAAATTCAAAAACTGATTCTGGTGGATCTTGTTCTAGAGGACAGAAATAGCTATAAAGAACAGTATTGGATCAACTGATAAAATCAGAAAATAATAGACTAGATTAAAATATTTTATCAATATAAATATATGAAGTTGATAATTACAATGTTTCATGAAAGCACACCCCTAATCTTGGGAAATACACACTTAAGTAATTTACCCTCAAATGATTTAGAGAAAAATCATAAGCATATCATATATGTGTGTGTGTACACATATGTGTGTGTGTGTATATATATATACACACATACACTTATAGAGGAAATGAGAAAAGCAAATAGGGTATGATGTTAACAATAAGTGAATCTGGGGACTTCTCTGGTGGTCCACTAGTTAAGACATCACCTTCCAAAGGGATTAAGAGTTCAATCCTTGGTTGTCCCCCAACCAAGTCTAATATCTCACATGCCTCTCAAGCAAAAAACCGAAACATTAAAAAAGAAGCAATACTGTAACAAATTCAATAAAGATTTTAAAATGATCCACATTAGAAAAAAATCTTAAAAAAAAAAAAAACAAACAGGTGAATCTGGTAAAGGGTATATGGATTTTTTGGTAATACTACTTTATTTTTCCAATTCTTCTGAAAATATAAAGTTACTTTCAAATAAAAAGTCAAAAAACAAAAACAAAACTTTAGGCGCAGACAATGTTCCACTTGGTGGGTGTGCTCCTCACCCCTCTATCTGTGATCCCATTCCTGACCCTCTAGCCCTGCTGTACCCCCTTCTCTGAGTCCTCAGGGCACCCCTCCCCCATCTCCAGCATAAAGACCCCCTTGTTAGTGTTCTCTTTCTGTGTATATACAGCTTGTCTCTCCAGGAAGACTGTGACCTTCTTGGGGTCCCAGCTCAGATTTTTCACCCTTGGTCAAGGGCCCCAAGCACTGCTGACTCCTGTTCATCTTCCAAGGCTCTTGGTGACCTTGACCCCCCTCCCCAGGGAGCTTCCCCAACCCCCAGGTCGATTTAGGTGCCTCCTCAGGCCTCCCACAGCCTGCAGTCAGTCTGTGGTGACACGGTCTGTTTAATCTTGTCTCTCACTTGATGGGAATTACAATGAAGGCAGGTCCTATTTCTCAGAAGCTGCTCAATAAATATTAGTCGAACAAACAAGAAGAAACAGGCTTATCTCTACCTTCCCAAAGGCATGTGCGTCTGTAAATGCTGTTCCATCTGCCTGACCATTTTTGCCCTCCCCTGCTCCCTGCCCTCCCATGACTTAGCTCCTACTCAACCCTCAGACTCAGCTTAAATGTCACGTCTATCCTAGCGTCTCCAAGTCTTGGTCAGTTTCACTGTGACCATGCTCCCTACGCTTCTCCATCCGAAACCTAGAATGTTTTTGTTGTTAGTCACTAAGTTGTGTCCAACTCTTTTGCGACCCCATGGCTCCGCTGTCCAGGGATTTTCCAAGCAAGTACACTGGAGTGGGTTGCCATTTCCTTCTCCAGGGAATCTTCCTGACTCAAGGATGGAACCCGTGTCTCCTGCATTGGCAGGTAGATTCTTTACCACTGAGCCACCAGGGACTTATTTGTTTTTTTCTGCCAGACCATAAAGCTCCAAGGAAAGTCACTGCTGTAATTCTTGGCACAGGGCCTGGCATTTATAGTTGCTCAATAACTACTTACTGGATGGATGAGTGGACAAACAAATTGAACAGTGGGATGGACAGAAGGACCAATTAATAAGGAGCAACTGGACCATTTTTTTCGGTCACCACCAGAGGGCAGCACCCCACAACCAAATCACCCACCTTGGTTAGGACTGCCAGCCCTGAGATCCTTGGTCCACACACCCTGGGCACTGTCTTCCCAGACAGGAGGGCAGACCACAGAGGAAAGGCAACACCCACACAGCTCCTGGTAGCCCCAGGTGCAGTTCTGGGCAGGAAGAAGCCACAGGTGCAGGCCTAGCACATACCCAGCATGCCGATGCCCAGCATGAAGGCGTCCATCCCGTAGGGCATGACTCGAGACCTCCCCCGGGCCGAGCCCGTCGGTGACATCACCTCTTTTGGCTGAGCTTTCTTACATTCCACCTGCAATGAGATCCGGCAGTCAGTCCCTCCTATAGACCCAGGGTCATGGACCCTCCTATTCCCTGGCAGGCCTCTTGTTCATTTCATAGTTACTATTTTTGGCGTGATCGCAATGTGCTAGAGATGGGTTGAGCATGCAGTGGTTCATCAAATGCTTACACCGGCCCTGAAATGGATGGAGGTACTACTGACACTCTCGTTTTACAGACAAGGGAACTGAGGCTCAGAGAGGGGAAGTCATCTGTCCAATGACTAGACTAGGAAGTGGTGGAATAAGGATTTCAGTCCAAGTCCCTCTGAGCCCACCAGCTGTGCTTTCTAAATGCCATGTTCCTGTCCACACTTTCAGGGGGGTGAAAAAACTGGCTCTGGCCCACGGACTGTGAGGCCTCTCTGACTGCCTCCAGAACCTCCAAGCATTCCCTGACTGACTCAGGCTAGAGACCCGGTCTCCCTCTGCACATCATGCACAACGTTCCCAACCAGGGATTGAACCTGTGCCCCTTGCAGTGGGAGCACAGAGTCCTAACCACTGCACTGCTAGGGAAGTCCACCTGCTCACCATTTTGTTGTTGATTTCGTGGAAGTGGATTTCACACACTTTCTCCACGATGTCCTCACTCTCAAACGTGACAAAGCCGAACCCTGGAGGGCAAAGGCAAGGTCAGAACCGGGCTCCTGGTCAAAACCCAGCCCCAAGTCATACCAAGAGCACCACTCCCTTCTTACAGGCAAGTGTCTAAGAATTAATGAGAGGCTTCACCCGCACCCTGGCAACCTCTCAATTACGTGATGAGACAGGATTTCAGTTCCCAAATCATAGACGTGAAAACCAAGGCTCAGTGAAGTGACTGGCCCAAGATCACATAGCAAATTAGAAAGAGGCAGGGCTGTGACACATATCACATTCAACATGCCTTTTCTCTTCCTCAGATGCTTTCCAGAGAGAGAAATAGAAATACTTTTAAAATACACACACAAATACTTTTAAAAACGTACATGAACATGGACAAGTATATTTTTGTATACAGATACACACACACACAA
>NW_011495054.1:6080210-6083014 GCF_000754665.1 Bison bison bison
TACATCACAGAGACACTCTAACTAGTGCTCACAAAGGCATAAAGGCCCCTGTGTGCATATGAGTTACCCTGACATGTAGGTCTACACAACTGTTCATATCAAATACCCTCACATGCATAGATACAAACACATACACACACACACACCAGCACATACCCCATTCCCCAAACAGGCTAAAAGGCCCAAAGCTCTGAAGGCACTGGAGAAACAACCGTGCCTCCTCCTGGGTGTGCCCCAGGGGCTGGAATGGTATTTCTCAGAAGGCAAGGCCCTTGGGAAAAAAACAAGCAGGCAGTGCGCACCCGGTGGCCCAGATGCTCACAGATCCAGGGGCAAGGGGGCTGGGCTCGGCCCAGGGGTGGGGCAAGGGGGCCAGTGGCAGGAGCAGACTGTAGAGTCAGCCTGACCCTGGGGTGGCCGGGCCTCAGCTCTGGTTACCAGGGACAAGGTAAGCCCAGCAGACACCGGCTGGGGCGGGGGCGGAGGGCTCAGTTGCAGGGGGAGGAGAGGTCCATTCCTCCGTTCCTCTCCTCTCGGGTGTCTGCAATTCGGCAAGTTTCTAGCACAGGAAACGGCGGGACAAAAGCCTTCTGTAAGGCCAGGCCCGGGAGAGGATGCAGATCCTCGGGGATAGGATGTCAGGAGGCGAGATGAAAGGGCAGCTGTGACCTGTAGCCCCCTGGCTGACCACAGGCCCCCCAGCCCGGCCTAGGAAGGGGGAGGGGCCACACTCACCTCGGTGCCGGTTGGTGGTTTTGTCAAACATCAGCATGGCATCATCCACCTAAAACAGAGCTCCCGTGGAGGACCCACCAGACCCAAGGGTCTCCAACGCAACCCAGGAGCGAGGGCTCCGACACCCACTCCCCTCCTGCCCGGTCCAGGCTTTATCTTCAACCTGCTTCCTGGGTGGGGGACAGCACTCCATCTGCAACCCCAACTGGCTACCATAGCATCCCCGTTCAACCACCAGATTCTCCTGTAAATATTAAGCACCTGCTATATGCCTGGCACTTTGCCCCACCATCTTCTCCTTGCATGGTAAAAGCCTCATTCTGTCGATGAGGAAATGGGCTCAGAGAGGTAAAGTCACCTGTCCAGGGTCACACAGCACATCCCAGATCAAGCCTGGGAGGAGTAGGAGGAGGCAGACGGTGGGTGTTAGAGGAGAAAATAGAGGAGTAAGATAGGAGATGGGGAAGTGAAAGCCTCTTTCCCACTTGCAAAAGGCCAGGAGGCCAGCAGCTACTCCAGTCAGACCCAACTCCCCTCTCCTCCTACAGATCTTTTCCTTTAATTGAGGTTTCCTTTTTGCTAGAGGCTGTAATTAAAGCAAGTAGAGTTCTGTGCTTGGGCTGCTGGCCTCCCACTGACGGGGGAGGGGAGAAGGGTGGAGGAAGGGGGAGGTTCTGCATTATCCCCCATCCCTTGGACCCCAAGTCTTCTCTTCTTGCTGCTCCCTCAAGGCATCCCCTTGGATGCACGGACAGCCACAGGCCTTCTCTTCCCTTCCGCAGTCTCAGCTTCCCTCTACATCTGCTGCTTCCTCCTTGCCCTCTTAATTCTTCAGCCAATGTCAGCTGTCTCACGGGGTTAAGCTAAGGTCGGACTCATCCTGGGTGGAAATCAAGGGCTGCCTCTGACACTGCCTCTCCCCGTTCCACCTCCCACTCCAGCTGCTGACCCTCCCCCAAATGGTCAGACACCCAAGGGATCAGGAAAACTTCCTGAGGCCTTGGGGCACAGCCTCTTCCCCACTCGCCTTTGCTCTCTTTCCAGGCTGTCATCTGCCTTGTTGAAGTGGACAGGGCGGCCCCTGAGCTGGGTGGTCCTCCAGCTCTTAGGCACCAAGCAGCAATTGGGCCCCTGACTTTCCCCAAGGAGAACCAGAATCCCCTCACACCAGTAAGTCAGGAGGCAGCGGGGTCCCTGGAGAATCTCAGGAGAAAATGACATCTCTCCGCCCAAAGAGGCACCTGACCTAGGGCCGCACAGCTCGGTGTCACCCTTGCTCCTGTCCTTATGGACCCATTCTGAGTCCCAAGTCAGCTCAGCCATCCAAACTGGATGGACACTTCATATTTGGCACAGAGAAAAGAGAAACCCGGAAAGGGGGGGCTTGTGATAAAAGCATAGGCTTTGAGTAGGACCGGCTGGAGCTGGAAAGTAACCTTGGCCAGCAGCTTTAGGTCTCTATGATTCAAGTCCGTTTTCTGTCAAATGGGGCGTTAGCTGTGTCTTATAGGGAGGTGTTAAAGGAGATCTGCATGCAACACTCCTAACTCACAGCACCCGGGATAGAGTAAGTGCTTAATAAATAGCAGCTGTTATTATTATTATTACCTTTATTAGAGAGGGGCTTGCCCACAGTCACATGGGGCAGACTGGCGAAGCTAGAGAGTAAACGACTGGACACCACTGGCTTTGAAGGCTCCATGAAGGCAGTGCCAGGTCGGTCATGACCACCCTATCCATCACGGGACTTGTGCTCCCTGATTATTTTTTGAACAAATGAATAGATGAATCCAGCCACACCCTCCTTCCCTATCCCGCCGCTGAGTTCCTGATTCAGCCCAAATCCACTGCCCTTCCTCCAACCAACCCCTCTGGCTCCACCAGCCCTGGCCAACCCCCACCCTTCAACCTAGGCCTTGGCTGGACAGACCCGGAGTGGGCAAGGGGGGTTGAGGCCAGGGCACAGAGCAAGGAAAAGTGGTTGGGGGTCCAGGGGACCCCCCCACTGGCGTCCCCTCCTGGGGCCAGCAGAGGGGAGGGAGGCTCCCAGCCCAGTGTCCTTAATAGGC
>NW_011495054.1:6083153-6083545 GCF_000754665.1 Bison bison bison
GGCAGCCATGGCGGCTGACCATTGTTCCCCCCTCGGCGGCGGCCCCTCGATCCGGGCGGGGGGCCCCCCGCCGCGGGGCCCTTGGCATTCCCGGCTGTCCCCCTCGCTCCCTGGCAGCCTATTCTCCGGCTCCCCCTGGCCTCCCCGGGCCGGTTTCACATGCCAACGCCGATTTAGGCCCGAACAAAAGACGCGGCCGCTGACGGCTTCTCCTGGGGCCCGGTTGCCATGGCAACGCCGGCCCCGGGGGCAGGCGGCCTCCAATCACAGCTGCTGGATCAGATTAGTGCGAGCTCTAATGCTCGGCGCTCAGACACAAAGACACCCCACCGGAGCCCGAGCGGGGCCTGCTGCTTCCCAGGAGCGCCCTTCCCTCTGGGGCCCAGGCCGCC
>NW_011495054.1:6083645-6089395 GCF_000754665.1 Bison bison bison
ACCTGCCCTGGATCCGGTACCCGGGTCCTGCGGAGGCGCCTTGAGCCTAGGCCTCTGGCCCCGGCATCGCCAGCATACGCTGGCCAGGGGACCTCCCACCCGCTCCCCTTCTACCCTAGAGGCAGGGGGCTGGAAACCCACCCAGTCACCAGCTCACGTCCCATTCCCAAGCCACGGTTCTCCTGTGCCCTGCGCCTAATATAGGGAACCGAAAGGGCCTTGATGAGAAGGTGAGACCCAGCCGGCAGCCTGTTTCACGTCTGAAAAACATAGGGACCCCAGCACTCAGCACAGAAATCTCTACTTCACCCTGAGGCTTAAGTAAAACTTGGTCCCCTCCTAGCCATCTCTCCATGGCACCTTGATGTTCACACGCTCCCCTTTCTGGGGAAGGCGGGACACGCTATTGTCTGATGTCACTACATTGCTTCTGCATGAACTAAATGGCCCAGAAATTTAAGTTCCAAGCACCACAGAGCTGAGAACCAGTTCTCTGGGACTGATCAGGAATTTGGGGTGGTCTCTGCAGCCCCTCCCCAATAAGCTAAGAGATCTGCACCACCCCCCCCACCCCAGCTCCTACCTGCACAAGCAGGGTTCTGAGTACAACTGGGAGTCATATTTATTGCCTCGTTATCATCCTTAGCAGGAAGGAGTGGGGGAAGGTACAACCACCCTGTGGACTGGACAGGTGCAGACTCCCAGGAGGCCAAGGGGGTGACTGGATTGAACTGGCTTCGGGAGAACAGCCTCCCTCAGGAGAAGGAAGATAAGCAGGAGAAGGGCGACAACAGGGATAGCTACTGTGTGGCTTCCCTCCCTGGGGACGCGTCCACAGTCTGAAGCCCACAGATAGGCCAGGAGCCTGAACGCTGGGTTTGGCCCAGCCTCACCCACAAAAGGACCCAGCCCCCTTTGCGACTCTTGCAGGAATTGGAATGACCTGGCTGGACTTCATGCTTGCTACCCGACCAAAATTCCACAGGGCTTTCATACCCTGTGCCCGGCCCCCCTCCCCCCGGCCCTGACCCCCAGCCAGCACTCCCTAGTTAGGACCCACCTTCCCGAACTGCTCAAAATACTGCTTCACATCCTCCACCGTGGTGTTTACTGATAGGCCCCCAACAAAGATCTTCTTCGTTCGAGTCACCATCTGTTCGGGGAGGGAATGAGAAAGTGGGCATCTGAGTCCTGTGGCCTACCGCCACCAGCGGGGGCTCCAGCCCTCCTGCCGGGGTGCCAGCTGACTAGCTCTCTGTGGCCCTAGCTACTCAGAAGACTCCCCCCACCACCACCCCAAGCTCCCCCCTTGGACTCCCACCTCTGGGCCTGTCGCAGGCAGCTGTACACCCCACACCCTGGCCCGCTCCCTGGGTCTGTGTCAGGAAGCGGGTGGCTGGCTCAGTGACCCAGACCTACAGCCGTACCCCGAAGACCCCACCAGCCACTCCTAGAAGAGGCCAAGGCCCATCCCAGGGTCCCCCTGAACTTAACACCGACATTTTCCTCATCAACCTCTTCCCAACCCAACCTCTGGCAGCCCCGTGGCCCCAGCCCTGTTTTAGGAAGAACACATGGTCCTAATTACCCCAGGAGCGCATGGCTAATCCACGGCAATTCCCAGCCCCATCCTAGCACTAAAGCACCTTCTGTCACCAAACTGCTTAATGGAATTAACCCAATTCCGACCATGTGCTCCCTGGTGCGGCTTCCTTCCAATACCTGGTCTATAATTGCTTTCAGGCCCTCTGCTGGACCCTGGCAGGGATGCCCTTTTCCTGTCTCCCCTGCCCCTCTCCTTTCACTGTGGCCGGAGCTAGGCGCCATGACTCAGAATCGTAAAGCTACCAATTTCCACCAAGCCCTTGCAAAGGGGGAAACTGAGATCTCCTGGAGAGGGACCTAGTCCCGGGACACATGACATCAGCCGACGCAGGGGTCCTGCTCCCAGACTGCAGTCAGCCCACTGCCTGTCTCCTGTTTTCAACTGCTTAAAAACTAAGATGTAGCTAGGTGCCCTGGGAACTGGAATACCACTGTTAGGCCCCTGTGCTGCACCAAAAGTTTTGAGTTCTGTATGGCTCCACTGCTCAGAGAGCTGTTTTGCGGGCACCCAGAAAAATTTGCCACAGCATCAGGGACAAAGAACACTTAGGAAGGCAGCCACAGTCACCCAAGTTGAAAGATAACAGGTAACAGATGCCAGGATCCCTTCCCTCTCTGCAAGCCCAACGTACCTCATCCCAGAGGTGAGGGGAGCTGGGGAGGCGGGGCACCGGGGGTCAGAGGTAGCTCCCTGACCTGTCTCTAGTTCAGCTTCAGTGGGTAAGTGTGGGCTGTATTTGAGTGCCTCCCACCCAAGAGGTGCGGGCACAGAAGTTGTGATCTCCAAAGTCACAGAATTAGAGTCCAAAGTTTGCATGCGTGCATGCTGGCACTTCAGCTGTGTCCAACTCTGTGCAACCCTATGGACCGTGGCCCACCAGGCTCCTCTGTCCATGGGGATTCTCCAGGCAAGAATATTGGAGTGGGTTGCCATGCCCCGCTCCAGGGGATCTTCCTGACCCAGGGATTGAACCCACATCTCTGTGTCCCACGCATTGCAGGCGGATTCTTTACCCTCTGAGCCACTAAGGAAGCCCAGAATCCAAAGTGTATTGACTTCAAATACAGGGCAATGAATCCCCTGAGGGGTTCCTCTTTTTCTCAACACACGCAGCCCCCTCTCCCTAGTCCACCCCAGAGCACAGATGGAAAAATGCGTCATCTCTGCAATCCAGAGAGCAAGGACATCAAGAATCCTCCCTCCTCCCACCCCATGCCATGCCATTAGCACTCCACCCAGAAGCCTCTTCCATAGAAGAGAAAGATGGGAAAATCTCTACTCGTGGTACAAAGCTGCTCCCAGACACAGACATACCTACCTTAGGCTGTGCTCGCCGAGGAAAGGCCACCTTGGGATCAATCTGAAAGAGAAGACAGAGGTAGAGGAGCCTTGGTTATTAAACACAGCCTGAAGATCTGAGGACCACTCTCATCCCAGGACACAGAGGTGACACAGAAGTGACAGAAACCACCGTGGCCTCTGGCAGGAAGATGTAATGGTTAGAGCTGGGCTGTTGGGCTCAAATCCCACTTAACACTGCTTCCCAGCTGTGAGATCGTGCACAAATGACTTAACCTCTCTGAGCCTTAGGCTTGAGCTCACCCGCAAAATGGACCCAATACTGACATCCACGTCAAAGGGTCCTCTGAAGATTATTTGAGGTAATGCTTACAAAGCACTTGTCTAGCCCTCAGCAAGAACCAGAAAAAAAGTAAGCAGAGACTTATTCCTTCCGGCACCAGGTATATTGAAGCCCTTCCTGCCTGAGAGATACCTGTCCAGGTGAGGCAGGCAATCCAGATTACGGGAGCCTTGGGAATGGAAACAATCTTTGCCTGCAAAAGGCTTTGAGATAAGAGTTCGTAAACCACAAGGGTAGACTCCATTCTGTTTTCCCAATACCACCGCCATCTAACAGTCCTTCCTGATGGTGCAAGCAAACAGTTCCCTGGTAGTACAGGTCGGCTTGGGGTGAAACAGAGCACAGGCTTTGGTGACATGCAAGAGCACGGGATCTGGACTCAGAAACTTTGCGCTCCTGGCCAAGTCTGTGATCTTAGCAACTTGCCTGACCCCTCTGAGCCTCAGTTCCCTCATCTGCAAAGTGGGGACAAGAGCACCCACTTTTCCCAGAGGCAGCTGCATGGAATCAAATGAGATAACGCAGGTGAAAGCGTTCCTTTGTGAACTGCCCTTCTTTGCACAAACAAAGGTGCTATTACCAGCGGGCCACCTTTGCCCTTGGCCATGAACAACCAAAGGGGAAAAAGCAAGATGCACCTGGGTACTCCCAGGTACTATATTCATACTAACAAACATCAAAAGGCAGAGCTCGAGATACTGTGATCAACACAGGACCTCTGAGGCCCAGTCATTTCAGAGTTTCTTGCCACTCACGTGGGTGGACACCACTCAGAAGTTCACCAGCCAATCGCAGGCAACATCTGTCTTTCCCCACAGCTCCTTCCGTTCACAACTCAGCCTAGTTCTAGGCAACAGACTCTGTCTCCTCACTGCCTGAATGGCACGAGCCAGGGAACAGCCCTCCTGTTTCCCCCACTGGAATCTACCCACAGAGAAGGAACATCCAAACTCCACACTGGGCAATGCTTCCTCTCTCCCCAAATCCCATGGGGCTCCAGGGATAATTATAGCTGCCCACCGATTTTGTATCTCAATGGACATGTTCATCCTTCTATTTCTTCTGGAGGCCACCAGAACACACCTCTGACAGTCCCCCTGCGCAGACACTGATGGGGAGATGGTACCTAAGCCACGGCCCACAGACCCACGCACAACCAGTCGCTGACACACCCTACCTCCACTCTGACTCACAGCTGGCAACATAAAACCCAACAAGTAAATAAAAGGTGAAAGTCAGAACCCAAAATAGACTCCCCACAATAAGCCTCCCTTCCACCCCCACCCCTTTCCCAGGCTGGAGAACGCCAAACACAAAGCCCCTGCCCTTTGCAAAGTTCCGCATCTCAGAAGGATGCCTAGCTCTTGCTCCTTCCTCCCCTCTCTCTTCCTCTTGTCCATCGTCCATGCCCCTGCCCCCCCAGCTCCAACCCCAGTCCCAACATCTCGGCTTCCTGAGTGCCGCAGAAGCCATCAGTGCATTCTGAGGACAGGGGATGGTAGGAGAACAGGCAGCTTGATGGCAGATAATCACCAAAAACAATAGGCCACTGTCTCTCCATTCCCAGCTTGGGTCACTTGGTCTGCGCCAAGAAGATCCTTTCAGGGCCGGCAAAGTTGAGGCCTGGCCTCATTGGCTCATTACTGCGGGCAAGAGTGGGAGCCACTGGGCAGAGATAACAGGAGCTGGGGACAGGCGGTAGTTTAACAAATTCTTGGGCACAACCAGCTATTGTTGCAGGTAAGCAGGAGCCAGTGACTGACCCAAGCAGGGAGGCCCAGCGCTGGAGGAGAGTGGGGGAGTGTGGAGAGAGATCGCACTGTCCCTGGCAGACAGTCACCCCATCACAGAGGAGCCCTTCCTCGGTTTTCTCCTCTCCCCTCTCCCCTCTAGCCGGGGCCTGGGCCAGCGCCCCCTGCAGGGCCCAAGACACTGGGGAGCGGCGGGACAGCAGCAAAGTGTTCCCAGAGTCTGAATGCCCAGCCAGCGGCTTCTCCCCAGACCCAGCCGGCAAGAGTTGTTTCCAGGCAAGCTAGGGCCCTCCTCATAAATTCCTCCACGGGCAAAGCAGGTTCACATCTTCCACACAAAGCCAGGAGCTCATTGACCAAAAGTCAGGGGAGGGGGGGAGGAAGGAGGGGGGATTCAATAATGCTTTGCCATTGGTCTGGAATGGGGTAGTGGTGGTGGGGGGGGAGCCAAGTACTAGTTAGAGTTCAGAGAAGCCACGGGTGGGTCACTGCAGCCCTGACTCACCCCATTTGGGCTAGGGGAGGGACCTAGCCCCACCCCAAGCTCCTCTCTGAGGCATCAAGATTAGTATGTGCAGGGAGGGGGAGGCAGCTTCACCGTCCCTCCCCGGTCCTGGAGGGACTGGGGTGGGGTGGGGATGTAACATCAATTAGCAGGCTTGGGATTTTGCAGCTCCGTATCCCCTCAACTCGACTGACAAAGTTTCAGAGCGTGGCAGCCCTTCTACTCGGCAAACTCCCTCCTTTCTCC
>NW_011495054.1:6090998-6091131 GCF_000754665.1 Bison bison bison
GCTCCCTATGGAGGCTGGGGAAAAGGTCAGCGCCTCCAGAGGGCCCCCCGCACCCCGCTTCCAGTTTAGGAACCCGTTGGCTCAGCTGTGCACCTTCCTCTTTGAATGACCGCCCCCCCCCTTTTTTTTCTTG
>NW_011495054.1:6091231-6091880 GCF_000754665.1 Bison bison bison
CCCACCCCGGCACGGGGGCCGGGCCGCGGGAACGCCCTCCCGGAATGAAGCGCTTCCCGGTGCCTTCAAGGTAGCTCGGTTCCGGATCCCCATCCCTAGTCCTCCCTTTCAGTTCCCCGGTATCTAGAATCTAAGAAATCCCCAATCTCCCTGGGTTGGGTGGGAGATAGCCCCCCAGTGCCCGCACGTTCCAACTGGTGAGGATCCCTCCATTCCCCCAGTCGGAGCGAGAATCGCCCTCCGAGCCCCCAATTTCCGCTAAACCTAATTTAGAGTTCCCCCCTCGGCTGCCCTCGGTCCACTCCCAGTGTCCCATACCGCCCCACCTCCCCCAAGTCCAGTTCAGGGAACCCTCTCGGTGCATCGCGTCCCGAGCGGGGAGCCTCCATCAGCACCTCAGTAGAAACCGTGTTAGTTTCCCTCGACCCTTTCTGAGACTCCTTCTCGGGTCCCCTCACCCCCAACCCCTTCTTCCATCCACAGCCGTGGACTCTATAGTCATTTTGAGGAAACCCTCCTGCTCTGAGCTCGCGTTCTTGGTTTGCCGGTTGCCCAATGCCCCCACCTCCCCAATGTGAGGAATCGCCACCGTTTGCCTCACTCCCCGGCTAACTCTGGTCAGCCCTGCTCGAACTTCTGTCTAGATTCG
>NW_011495054.1:6091980-6094411 GCF_000754665.1 Bison bison bison
ACCGCCCCCCCCCTTTTTTTTGCAGAGTTCTAAACCCCACCCCCATCGGACTGGAAGAACCTAAGATGCCTGCCCAGTGTGTTTGAAGATACTTCTCTAGGTCCGTCTCAATTTAAAGGGATCCCCATGGAGGCAAACGCCTTCCCGTCTTCCTTCTCCCCACATCCCCATCTTCTGGGTCTCTGAGACCCTCTAGTGCCTTTGCCCTAGGCTCTTGGGAGCCATCTCGCCCACCCCTTAAATGCCTTCCCTTAGCCCGGCTAGTCCACCCTGAATCGCGGGCAGATTCAGGCCACTCTCCCTACCCCATCTCTCCAAATCCACAGGCTCTCGTCAATTCCCTGGCAGAAACCACTCAAGAAAGGGTCAAAGCAGGAGGCTAAGCAGCCACTCCTCCCCAAATCCCCAACCCTGCTGGGGTGGGGGTTGGCAGTCTCAGCGCCACACAAGCCCCCCTCCACCAAACTCACCTCCACTCCTTTTCTCACCCCCCTCCTTCAGTCCACTGTCCCTAACCCGGTGACAATCCTCGCTGACAAGCCCCTTGCTCACCTTGACCTCCACCCTCAAGTCAACCACTTTTTATTAATGTGTGCAGGAGCTCTGGGCAACATAAACCTGACCTCTGGAAGTATGCCCATCCCCCTCCTCTCAGTATACTTTCCCCGCCCCCCACCCCAGCCACCTCTGGTAGAAGAACGTGAGAGACTCAAGTTAATGGTTTCCTTGGGGACTTTCTGGGAACACTCAGCAGGTATATCCTGCCACCCTGTGTGCATAACACTAGAAACAAACTTGCTTTTTCCTGTTTTTATCGTCTGACTGGTTCCACAATTTCTCAGACACCCCCAGACTGGGGGTGGGGGGTGCCCCCACACATGGTATTTCTCACCATCTTAATACAAACTGGAATATCAGGTGTGTATTGGAAGAGACATGGATAGGGGTCAGCAGGGTGCATCTCCAGTGTTAGGGAACTGACCATTCCTAGGGCTAAATTTCAGGTTTCCCGTGTGTAAAATGGGGCCAATGAGGAGATAGAAGGAGGGAGCCCCAAGCACCCATGAGCATTGATTTTGGTGCTAGCGCTGTTGGGTACTAGCTGTTGGAGGGTGGGAGATGGGTAAGGATCATTTGTGCAGAGCCAGCCAAGCCAGGTGAGAGAAGATCCATTTATTATCCTCCTTGTGCAGGACCTCAGAGGAAGAAACAAGCGTCTACTTGTTGTCACTACCTGTCACGTGTGGGGTGAATTTACAGAAGTCCCCTCCCACTGCAGGTTCATCTCAGTCTCATTGCTTCCTTCCACTTTCACAGTAGGGGCAAGGAGTCCTTCGAACGGTAGCCTTCATAGGACAGTGTAGCTGTAAATGGATGGTCCTCATAGTAAAATGAAGATCTCAGCGGCATTAAGGAAAAAATGATCTTTAGAGCAACTGGGCCAGACCCAGAATTAGGAGATTAGAGGATTCGGTTCCAGTTCTTTCTCTCTAGTATGACACACCCTGAAAAACCACTCAGAAAATTAAAGCATAAATTGGTTTATACTTAAAAAAAAAATCCTCTTGAGAAATACAGTGGGCCAATGACATTCCACCCAAGTACCAAGATAAAACTTGGCACATTCATTCATTCCACAAATACTTACTGACACCTGCTACCTACCAGACACTGTCTTAGGTGCTATATTCCTAGCAGCTACCTTGGCGAAACTTGCTTACTAGAGACAGGAATCAGACAATAAATAAATAGATAAATAAAATTGGTGATTTGTCAGTTACTTAATGGTAAGTGCCAGGGAGAAGGAAGGGGGATGATGAGGGTAGGGGGCATGGGGGAGAGGGTGATAAGCAATTTTACCATCAGGAACGTCCTCACAGTCCTCACAGGGAGGGTGATGTTTTAGTCAAGACTTGAAGGAAATGAGGTCCATTAATCTGTTATCCAGAACACTCATTTAAGCAGAATCCCCGAATCTCCTAAGTGCAATGATAATTGATATTCATAATTTTATTTTCACTGCTCCAAAGCAGTGGTTCCCAAACTTTAACGTGCATTTAAAAAAAAAATCACCCAGTGATTTTCAGTAGACACAGGGTGGACGGGGGCTCTGCAAATGGCATTTTTAGACAAGCGTCCAGTGATGCTGATAGCTGAGGTTTTCCTTGGACCACTCTTGAAGAAACACCGCTTTAAAATATACTAAAGAGTCTTCTAGAATGACAACAACAAAATTAAAGATTAAATTACAGCCTGTGTGGTTTTAGTGTTGAGAGAATTTCACTGTGTTCTCATTCTTTGAAAATGCAAAACCCTGGATTACCCAGAACATCCCATTTCTTGTCCATGCAGGAGGAGAAGGGAAATTTTATCACAAGCTGATTAGGAACCAAACATTTATAATCAGTCTGTCTGACATCCTTCCCCCCCC
>NW_011495054.1:6094511-6103304 GCF_000754665.1 Bison bison bison
ATTTCTGGACAGCAAGCAATCCACCGGGGTTAATGAGAGCACTTGATCAAGAGTCCTGGGGTCCACAGCTTGGTCCTGGAACCACCACTATTTCTGATTGTGTGGGTCTAGGGATTTGCCACTCAGCCTGCTGGACTGGGAAAGATTGAGGGCAGGAGGAGGAGGGGATGATAGAGGATGAGATGGTTGAATGGCATCACCAACTCAATGGACATGGGTTTGGGTGGACTCCAGGAGTTGGTGATGGACAGGGAGGCCTGGCGTGCTGTGATTCATGGGGTCGCAAAGAGTCGGACACAACTGAGTGACTGAACTGAACTGAACTGAACTGCTGGACTTGCATTTACTCCCAGAATTGCTACAAGACTTAAGTGAGAGCATGTATACAAAAACACCTTAAATACTCTGAAGCATTTCGGAGGAAGCTCTGTGACTGTGTATCCCCAGGTCCAGTTAACTTCGTCCAGTTCAAATTCAGTTCCCTTCAGGACTGTGTGGAACTGGCATAATGGTATACATAGAGATCAACAGAACAAAACTGAGAGTCCAGAAATAACACCTCACATTTATGATCAACTGATTTGCTGATAAGGGCATGAACACAATTCAATGGGAAAAGAACAATCTCTTCAACTGGATGTCCACATGCCAAAGAATTAAGTGTCATCTCTTCATCACATCATATACAAAAATCAACTCAAAATGGTTCAAAGACCTAAAACTATAAAAAGAAAGATAGGGCTTCCCTGGTGGTCCAATGGTTAAGACTTTGCCTTCCAATGCAGGGGGTGCAGGTTCGATCCCTGGTCAGGAAGCTAAGATCCCACATGCCTCTCAGAAAAACAGAAACAAAAACAAAACCCATGAAACAGAAGCGATATTGTAACAAATTCAATAAAGAATTTTTTAAAAATAATAATAAAAAATAAAAAGAAAGATAGACCAGTTGGACATCATTAACATAGAAACCTTTGCACTTCAAAGGACACCATCAAGAAAGTGACTAGAACAATGGAACTTCCCTGGCTTCAACTTCCTTGAAGGTTAAGACTTCAAGCTTCCAATGCAGGGGAAAAATGAGAAAGTGAAAATAACAACTCAAAGAAGAGGAGAAAAATTTCGCAAGTCATGTATTTGCTAAGGGACTTGTATTATATAGAATACATAAAGAAGTTGTGCAGCTCAGTAATAAAAGGATAGCCTGCCAGGCTCCTCTGTCCATGGGACTTCCCAGGCAAGAATACTGAAGTGGGTTGCCATTTCCTCCTCCAGGGGATCTTCCAAACCCAGGGATCGAACTCACATATCCTTCATTACAGGCAGATTCTTTACCAATGAGCCACCAGGGAAGCCACAATAAAAAAGTAAATAACTCAATTAAAAATGAGCAAAGGATCTGAATAGATATTTCTTCAGAGAAGATATGTAAGTGGCCATAAGCACATGAAGAGATGCCCCAACGTCATTAGCCATCAGATCAGATCAGATCAGTCGCTCAGTCGTGTCCGACTCTTTGCAACCCCATGAATCGCAGCACGCCAGGCCTCCCTGTCCATCACCAACTCCTGGAGTTCACTGAGACTCACGTCCATCGAGTCAGTGATGCCATCCAGCCATCTCATCCTCTGTCATCCCCTTCTCCTCCTGCCCCCATTCTCTCCCAGCATCAGAGTCTTTTCCAATGAGTCAACTCTTCGCATGAGGTGGCCAAAGGACTGGAGTTTCAGCTTTAGCATCATTCCTTCCAAAGAAATCCCAGGGCTGATCTCCTTCAGAATGGACTGGTTGGATCTCCTTGCAGTCCAGGGTTAGCCATCAGGAAAGTACAAATCAAAGCCACAATGAGATACCACTTCACACCCACCAAGATGGCTATAATCAGAAAGATAGATAATACCAACTGTTGGTAAGGATGTGGAGAAACTGGATGCTTTGTGCATTGCTGGTGGGAATGTAAAATGGTACAGCACTGTGGAAAACAGTCTAGAAAAGCAGGTCCTCAAAAGGTTAAACTTGAATTACCATATAATCCAGAAATTCCACTCCTAGGTATACACCCCCAGCGAGAAACGGAAACATAATCTGCACAAAAACTTATACATGTCAGTTCATAGCAGCATTATTCATAATAGCCAAAACGTGGAAACAACTGAAATATCTATCAAATCTATACAATGGAATATTATTTGGCCGTACAAAGGATTCAATACTGAGACCTGCTACAAAGTGGATGAACCTTGAAGACGTGATGCTAAGTGAAAGGAGCTGGAAACAAAAGGCCACATAACTGTGTGATTCCATTTACCTGAGATGTCCACAGAATCAGGAAATCCACAGAAACAGGAAGTGCACTGGCGGTTGTCTAGGGTTTCAGCGATGGGAAAACTGGAGATTTAGGGAGGCAAAGTGACTGCTAGTGGATATAGGTCTCTATTTGGAGTGATGACATATTCTAAAATTGATTATGGTGATAGTTGCACAATTTTGTGAACACACTAAAGACTATCGAATTATAAACTTTTAATGGGTAAATTGCACTGCATGTGAATTGTGTATGTATGTGCTCAGCCGTGTCCGACTCTTTGCAACCCCATGGACTGTAGCCCACCAGGCTGCTCTGTCCATGGGATTTCCCAGGCAAGAATACTGGAGTGGGTTGCCATTTCCTCTTGCAGGGGATCTTCCTGACCCAGGGGTTGAACCCGTGTCTCCTACACCTCCTGCACTGCAGGCAGATTCTTTACCTGCTGAGCCATTGAGTATGTGAATTATATCTCAATAAAGTTCTTAGGAAAGAAATCACTTACCTGTTATAAACCTTTTTCTTAGCTCTGTGTCTATCCATCAAAATGAAATTTACTCTTTTCTCCTGTAGCACCTTTTTTTTTTTAAAATCATTATTGTTACTATTACTATCGTTTAGAAATTATTAAGTACTTTCCACATACCAGCACTGTGTTAAGCGCTTTTCAGGGATCTTCCCATTTCATTCTTTCAGCAATTCTTCAAGGTAGGAACGCTTGTATTTTCATTTTACTGACCAGGAAAAACTCTTAGAGAAGTTTAGTAATTTATCCAAAGTCACACAGTAAATGGGAAAAGTAATAGCTAAGATTTATTGAGCTGCCCTGGTGGCTCAGACGGGTAAAGAATCTGCCTGCAGTGCGGAAGACTCGGGTTTGACTCCTGGGTCGGGAAGGTACCCTGGAGAAGGGAATGGCAACCCACTCCAGTATTCTTGCCTGGGAAAATCCATGGCAGAGGAGCCTGGTGGGCTACAGTCCATGAGGGTCCCAAAGATTTTTTGAGCAATTAGTATGTTCAAGGCTGAGTGACTGAGCTTACACACAAACAGACACTTCGCTTCACAAAACTCATTCAGTCCCCACAACAGTTTTGTTAGGTAGGCTCCTATTTTACCCACCTGGAAACAGAAGCATCGAGAGGTAAACCTGCTAATAAAGATCAGAATGGTAGCAAGTTTGATGCCGGAATCTCCACCATGAACTACCATATTATATAATCTACCTATTTCATGCATAACAAAGTGTTTATTATTACAGAAGTTCTGGACTGTCAGGCTGGTAGGAGAGCTACTTAAGGGCAGGGTATCTGTGCTAAGCTGCTTCGCAATCTTGTGCACCATCATCTCCATCCCCAGGACCATAGCTTAGACTGGTGTTCAGTAAATCCCTGCCTAGAACTCGTCACTGTGCTAGCACTGGAGGGTGTGACAATGAATGAGACAGGCAGCTCTTCTTGCCCTTGTAGAGCTTACAATCTAGAGTCAAATACGAGAGATAAAACTACTACTATAAAACTGCAACTTTTTAAGCAAGTCGTTGAAATCACTGCAATCAATAATCCAATAAGTAGGTTCTGTTAGCATCCCTATTTTACAGATGAAGAAACTGAAACTCAGATACCAGAAATGACATGCCCAGCGTCACACGACTAGCAAGGGTGTGGGGCCAGTCTAAACCCAACTCAACCCAACTCAAACATTAGGCTACGTTCTGTCTCCATTTTTTTCTCTCTGACTTTTCCCCCTTGCCCTGGCAGAGAGGGAATTAAATAAACTATTCTGCTTGCCCAGCTGAGAACACCCACCGTCTGTCCAGACCTGCTGACTCTCCCACTTTCTCACTGTCGCTTCCAATGACAGCCAGAGTCAGTTTGATGTGTTGGTGAAAGGCAGATGCTTTGGGGAGTTTCACGGTTTCAGCATCTGAAGTCGCCTCTCTGTTGTAATTAACAATTTGATTTAGTATGGTCAGTTAATAATTCCACAATTCTTGGGCTGAAGACAAAGATGCTAAGAGCCTGCCTCCTTTATTTATTTTTTATTTTTTTAAATGTTTATTTTGGGAAACTGAAACTGCAGACCTGAAGCACAGAAACCGCAGGTCTGTGGGGGAAGGGATGCCAGTCTGTTGGCAGGGGCTTCCGGTTACAGTCAGGCAAGGCATAAAGATGAGGGGCTGCCTAGAAGACAGGGTCCCATCTGTGAGTGCTGTTTGGGGAATAAATTGCTCTTTCCCTAGAGACCAGGTTTTCAGGTATCCCAGGGAAATCGTTTCTGGAGTCAGTGAATATAGTAGAAAAAAAACATTAGGCAGGAAGTCAGGAGCTTGGGGCTCCATCTCTGACCTTGAAGCAGGCTCTTCCCCTGTCTGAGCCCTAGTTTATTCATCAGCAAAATGGAAGGTGGCCAGATTATTTCAGACGTGGGAAATTGGTTTCAGTTTTTCTATTGATTAGTAGTGGCTGGGGCAGGGCAAGGATGGAAAGCTGTGATTGATTAGCGATGTCTGACATGGATACAGGTAATGAAGGAATATAGAAGAAGTGCCATGTATTTGCCTTCCCAGGACCATCCCTATGTCTTTTCCAGTTTTGGTCTTCTAGGGACTTTAGAATAAGCAGGGCAAGAATCAAGAGCCACGCAGCCATCTCCAGAGGTCAGGAAGTCAAGGGAGGAAGAAGCAAAGTGAGAATTTTATTAATAATGATAATGGGTGTGTGTGTTAGTCTGACTCTTTTCGACCCCATGGACTGTAGGCCTCCAGGCTCCCCTGTCCATAGAATTCTCCAGGCAAGAGTACTGGAGTGGGTAGCTATTCCCTTTGCCAGGAATAATAATAATACTTGATTCCATATGTGGAGGAAAAGGTTTGAAAAGATTTACACCAAACATAAACCATTAACATCAAACAGGGGTGGAGGCCCACATTGTGTGTTAGTACGCAAATGGATTTTTCCTGTCAGTGCATGCTGAGTTGCTTCAATCGTGTCTGACTCTTTGCAACCCTGTGGACTATAGCCCTCCAGGCTCCTCTGTCCATGGGATTCTCCAGCCTAAAATACTGGAGTGGGTTGCCATTTTTCTCCAGGGGATCTTCCTGACCCAGGGATCGAATCCACATCTCCTGTGCCTCCTATGATGGCAGGCAGGTTTTTTTTACCACCAACACCACCTGGGAAGTTTGTAGGTATGGATTCATCTTAACAATAAGAAAAAACACAGTAAATATAATTGATGAGACTATTGAAAGACTTTTTCAAGAATGGTCACAGGAGCATTATTCATAATCGTCAGAAATTGGAAGCAACTCAAATGTCCATTAATAGGAGAATGAATAAACTATCGTGTGATCTATTCATACAATGGAATACTACACAAAAATAAGAAGGGATGAATGACTGATACATGGATGAATTTCAAAAACATTATGTTGAGCAAAAGAAGTTGAACCCTTAAAAATATATATTATGTGATTCCATTTATATGAAGTTCTGGAACAAAACTTCTGAATCCATTGGGAGAGAAATTGGTATAGTGTTTGTTTTGGGGGAGGGGAGAAGGGAGCAGATATTGCCTGGAAAGCAGGGAAGAATTTTCTGGAGGATGAAAATGTTCTTCTATACCAGCACTGGCCAATAGAACTAAGATGCAAACCAGAGCTGTCAACCAAATACAATTGTTAAGATATCTTCTACATTAGTTGATATCCAACGTATACTTTACGGCACTTCCTAGGTTGGACCAGCCACATTTCAAGTGCCCCGTAGTCACATGTGGTGAGATGCACACAGGTCTGCATCTTATTTACTGTGGGTTGTAGTTATATATAAAAATTCATCAAGCTATGCACTTAAAATATGTACATTTCACTTTATTTAAATTATAGCACAATAAAAAAGAACATCATGCTTTACTAAAAAGGCAAAATTTTAAAAATAAATAAATAAAAGAAATATAGGAAGAGACAGTGGGGGAAAGAGTAACCAGGCAAAGAAAGAATGTGCTACTGGGACTTCCCTGGTTCATTGGCTAAGACTCCCAGTACAGACCCCCACCCTTGATCCCTGGTTGGGGAACTAGATCCTATGTACCTCAACTAAGACTGCACGTGCTGCAGCTAAAAGAAAAATTCAAAAAACCCCTGGGTGCACAACTAAAGATCCTGAGTATTGCAACTAAGACCTGGCACAGCCAAATAAATATTTAAAAATTTAAAAGTCATATTAGAAAAAAAGAAAGAATGAGCTACATCCATAAATCTGCTTAGCATCTTAGCAGAGAAATCTACCTGTATTCAGGACCCCCAAGAATGGGTCAGAAAACCACAAAAGATTAACTTTGGAGAAGCTAATCAAAAGCGTAGTTTTCAGCCTTCAGCTTCGTGTCATACTCTTCTAGTGTGTTATGTGTGTGTGTGTGCTCAGTCGTGTCCGACTGTTGCAACCGTACAGACTGTAGCCTGCTAGGCTGCTCAGTCCATGGAATTATCCTGACAAGAATACTGGAGTGGATTGCCATTCCCTTCTCCAGGGGATCTTGCCCGCCCAGGAATCGAACCCGAGTCTCTTGCATTGGCAGGCGGATTCTTTACCGCTAAGCCGCTGGGCATGTAAGTAATCACAGTACATGTAGATATAGACAATTTTTCTGAACCCTTGACACCTGGTCCAGATGATGCTAAGAACTTTGCTGCATGATCTTTCTTAATCCTCTCCACAGTCATCTGAGGTTGGTTCTGCTCTGATCCTCCAATTTTGCAAACCAGAAAACCCAGGCTCAGAGTAAACTAATAATCATAATAACAATTATAAAGAAAAAAGAAAACCGAGTCTCAGTAAGTTGTCCAAAGTTACTCAACTCAGAAGTGGTGAAGAGGGGATTTCTAGGCAGGCCTCCTGGCTTCTGACCTGGTGTTCTTTTTTTTTCAATTTAATTTTGGCAAAGCGGATCTTTGTCGTGTCATATGGGATCTCTTGTTGCAGCTCAAGGGCTTTCTTCTCGTGGTGCATGGGTTCCACAGCACTCGGCCTTAGTTGCTTTGCAGCATGTGAGATCTTACTTCCCTGACCAAGGATCGAACGTGCATCCCTTACATTGCAAGGCAGATTCTTAACCACTGGACCACTAGGGAAGCCTCTGACCAGGTACTCTTAAATGCTCCCTCTATTGAAGCTTGAAAATGCGTTACTTACTTTCAAAAAAAATGAAAGAAAAGAAGAGAAAGAAATAAACAAATGAGGAATGGTGGACTCAAGGTTATGTCTATAAATAACATTACGCTTGCCCCCTGACCTTCAGACGTGCTCTCCAATGTGCTTTCCAGGAAGAGTTGGGATTGTACAGGGCTTCTGACTATCTTATCTGAATGCCCATGGAATTTGCATCATATGGAATTGTCATTCCATCAGGAGTGTCCCAATTTCAGAAAGGTTGAGAATAGCTGCCATGAAGAACCTCTGAAGCCTTCTTGCTTTACAGATGGAAAAACTTAGAGATCCAAAAAGAGAAGGGTTGGGACATCCCTCATGGTCCAGTGGTTAAGACTCTAAGCTCCCAATGCAGGGCACCTGGATTCCATCCCTGATCAGGGAACTGGATCCCGCATGCCTCAGTGAAGATTCTGGGTGCCACAACTAAGACTCAGCACAGCCAAATTAAAACAAAACAAAAAATTGCAGACTCTTGCCCAAGTACTCAGTGGTTCCATCTTTGTCTCTTCACTTCCCACCGAATAAATCCAATATGCATTTTCTACCTGGTCAGTTCCCTTGGAGAAATCTACATCTGAATGAGACTTGCTGTCAGTTCTTGAGGAGTTTATTGCTGTTTTGTTGAGTTAGTAAGTTGTGTCTGACTCTTTGTAACCCCATAGACTGTAGCATGCCAGTCTTCCTTGTCCTTCACTATGTCACAGAGTTTGCTCAAACTTATGTCCTTTGAGTCGATGATACCATCCAACCATCTCATCCTCTGTCGCCCTCTTTTGCCTTCAATCTTTCCCAGCAGCAGGGTCTTTTCCAATGAGTCAGCTCATTGTATCAGGTGGCCAAAGTATTGGAGCTTCAGCTTCAGCATCAGTCCTTCCAGTGAATATTCAGGGTTGATTTCCCTCAGGATTGACTGCTTTGATCTCCTTGCAGTCCAAGGGACTCTCAAGAGCCTTCTCCAGCACCACAATTCAAAAGCATCAGTTCTTCAGCACTTAACCTTCTTTATGGTCCAGCTTTCACATCCATACATGACTACTGGAGAAACCATAGCTTGAGGAGTTTAAGTTCAGTTCAGTTCAGTTGTTCAGTCGTGTCTGACCCTTTGTGACATCATGAATTGCAGCATGCCAGGCCTCCCTGTCCATCACCAACTCCCGGAGTTCACTCAAACTCATGTCCATCGAGTCGGTGATACCATCCAGCCATGTCATCCTCTGTCGTCCCCTTCTCCTCCTGCCCCCAATCCCTCCCAGCATCAGGGTCTTTTCCAATGAGTCA
>NW_011495054.1:6103404-6110948 GCF_000754665.1 Bison bison bison
CACAGTGCAAAAGCATCAATTCTTCTGTGCTCAGCTTTCTTCACAGTCCAACTCTCACATCCATACATGACCACTGGAAAAACCATAGCCTTGACTAGACGGACTTTTGTTGGCAAGGTAATATCTCTGCTTTTCAATATGCTATCTAGGTTGGTCATAACTTTCCTTCCAAGGAGTAAGCATCTTTTAATTTCATAGCTGCAATCACCATCTGCAGTGATTTTGGAGCCCAAAAAAATAAAGTCTGACGCTGTTTCCACTGTTTCCCCATCTATTTCCCATGAAGTGATGGGACCAGATGCCATGATCTTAGTTTTCTCAATGTTGAGCTTTAAGCCAACTTTTTCACTCTCCTCTTTCACTTTCATCAAGAGGCTTTTTAGTTCCTCTTTACTTTCTGCCATAAGGGTGGTGTCATCTGCATATCTGAGGTGATTGATATTTCTCCCGGCAATCTTGATTCCAGCTTGTGTTTCTTCCAGCCCAGCGTTTCTCATGATGTACTCTGCATATAAGTTAAATAAGCAGGGTGACAATATACAGCCTTGACGTACTCCTTTTCCAATACACTCCAGTAAAGGGACAAATTACAGTATATTAAGTAAAGTAGGAGGATCATAAGACCTTAAGAGAGATTTGCAGGGTCAACAGAGGGAAGGTACAGCAGGTTGGAGAGGAAAGGAAGATTGGTATTTGAGCTGGATCAGAAAGCAGAAATAGAGGAGTGGGCACTCCCTGAATGAGAGGCAGTGGGCACCCGTGTTGACTGAACTGTGTATGCATGTCCCACATCCACTGCACAACATGGTGCTGGGTCTACATTAAGGCTCAAGGAGCGGTGGTAGACGATGCGGGATGGAACTCTCACCAGAAACAGAGAAAGATGTACTCATCCATTCATTCATTCAGCAAACACTTACTACAAGTCTGTTATGTTCCAACCATAGTGCTAAATGTTTACCTGGGATTTAAGTCAAATATTCCATCACCAGCCCCACCTCTCTTTATTGGACATAACAGAAAAACAATAAGAAGAAGAATAGGAGTGATAATTACCATTAGTCACAGCTTACAATATGCCAGGTGCTTGGCTAAGCAGTACACATTAATTGAATCATATCATTTTCCCTCCCAAACTGAGGTAGGTGCATTTATCAACTTCACTTGGCAGAAGAGGAGACCCAGACCCTGAGAGGGTATATAACATCCCAAGGTCACATGGCAAAGAAATAGGGAGCTGGAATTTTCACACAAGTTGGTTCTTTAAAAAAAATATTTATTTATTTGGCCATGCTGGGTCCTAATTGTGGCAAGGGAGGATCTTCAATCTTCATTGCGACATGCAGGATCTTTAGTTGCAGCATGTGGGATCTAGTTCCCTGATTAGGGATCGAACCCTGGCTCCTTGCATTGGGAGTGGAGTCTCAGCACTGGATCACCAGGGAAGTCCCCAGGCTGGTTCTAAGCCACTTTAGAATCCAGTCACTTCTATGTGTTGTCTCGTCCACCACCAGGTTCGGGTATCATGCCCTCAGTAAGATGTCTGTAAAGCATGCCTGGTATTCTAGCAGTTGCTCTGGCTCTCTGCCCCAGGCTGAAAACCCTCTAATAGCTTCTTTCCTTCAGTGATAGAATAAAACCCAGACACCCAGAAAACTCTAGATAAACTGGCATCTGTCTGCCTCTCTAGCCTCATCTCCCCCACGTTCTGCTGCTGCTGCTGCTAAGTTGCTTCAGTCGTGTCCGACTCTGTGTGACCCCATAGATGGCAGCCCACCAGGCCCCGCCTTCCCTGGGATTCTCCAGGCAACAACACTGGAGTGGGTTGCCATTTCCTCCTCCAATGCATGAAAGTGAAAAGTGAAAGTGAAGTTGCTCAGTCATGTCCGACTCTTAGCGACCCCATGGACCCTACCAGGCTGCAGTGGGGTGCCATTGCTTTCTCCCCCCCACATCCTACCTCCTCTCTTTTCTCTGATCAACTGGCCTTTCAGAACCTGGAATCACCAAACTCTTTCTCCACGGAGGGCCTTGGAACCACCGTCCTCCAGACAGGAGGATCTGTTTCATCCTGGAATGCCTGCCCTTCGCCCTCTTCTCTCAGCCTGCAGCCCCCTTTATTCAACCTGCAGCACCTTTGCCTGAGCCTGGACACCCTTCCCCAGTCTGACCATGCTGCCTCCAGCTGGGAACATCCTTTCCTTCTGTGCCTGCTTCCTTTCTTTCCATCTTTCGAGTTTCCAGATATATGTCACTTCCCCACAGGACTTCCCCACATCACTTCTCTGATCTTTTATTCCTTTGCCTTTTCCCCACTCCTTCTTCCTCATAGCATCTGCCACAGTGAAGATTCACATGTACCTATTGCTTGGTTAATGCCTGTGTATCCCTAGGTTATAAGGTTCTTGAAAGTAAGGACTGTCTTCTCCTGCTCCCCATCATATGGCTGGCACGTAGTTGGCACTGTATAAATCTCGATAAAATGAACAAACGGGTAAATAGGGTGGTAGATACAGTATCCTCTTTAGGTGTCAAGTAGTAATAATAATCACTGCTGTGTTTCAAGCTCTTCTGGCAGGGCAAGGACGTTCACGTGCTGTTTCATTTGCTCATTAGATAACGCTACGGTGCAAGTGCAATTATTATTATCTCCCTTGGAGTGATGAGGATGCTGAGGTTCAGAGAAGTGTCACCATCTGGACAAGGTCACGTGGCTGGTAAGAGGAAGAACAGGCCACCCAGGCCTCTCTGCTCAAGACACCTCTGTCTCACCCATCACACCACACTGCTCCTCAGAGTGTGGCCTGGCCCATTCCAGGACGGCCTCTCCCTGCTTCCCTTCCCTATCCCTTCCTTCAGCTCCTCCAACCAGGGGTACCTGCCTTGAATTTTTTTTCTAGAAGAAGAGGATCAGAAGGTCTGTCAGAACTTGGCTCCTTAAGTATAGTAATAATGATCATTGTTTTTCGTTTTTTCATTATTTGGCTGTGCCAGGTCTTAGTTATAGCATGTGGGATCCAGTTCCCTGACAGGGATTGAACCCAGGCCCCCTGCCTTGTGGGCATGGAGTCTTTGCCCCTGCACTACCAGGGAAGTCCCATTACGGTTTACTGAGACATTATCAGGTGCCAGGCCTTGTACTCATCTGTGTCACAAACCACCCCATGAAGTGGTTTATCAGTTTATAAGTAGTTTATGTGTGTGTGTTCAGTCACTAAGTCGTGTCCGATTCTGCAACCCCTGGGCTCCTCTGTCCATGGGATTTTAAAAGCAAGAATACTGAAGTGGCTTGCCATTTCCTCCCCTAGGGATCTTCCCGACTCAGGGATGGAAGCCACATCTCCTGCATTGGCAGGTGGGTTCTTTACCACTTGAGCCATCTGGGAAGCCCATGAAGTAAGTGAGGACTATGTTATCTGAGGGCTTCCCTTGTGGCTCAGCTGGTAAAGAATCCGCCTACAATGCGGGAGACCTGGGTTTGATCCCTGGGTTGGGAAGATCCCCTGGAGAAGGGAACGGCTACCCACTCCAGTATTCTGGCCTGGAGAATTCCATTGACTGTATAGGTCATGGGGTCACAAAGAGTCAGACATGACTGAGGGACTTTCACTCACTCACTGACTCACTCATGTTCTCTGAGCCTCAGAAAGCAAAGCCGTTTGCCTGAGTTTACGCAACTAGGAGATAGAGGAAGGGTTCAAACACCTGCCCCTCTGACACCAGACTTTGTAACCCGGAAGAGGGACATCAGATCCAACCTGGAGTGCTCACCCTCCCACCAGCAGCCCCAGCTGTCCCTTGAGAAGGACAGCTGACTTTGCTCTGTCCTCAGGATCAGCAGGCTCCAGAGAAGGTCGAGAGCCCTGGGAACTCTCAAGATGTGATCCACCAAGAAAAGACCAGGCCTTCTACATTTTGTCCTATTCATCTTTTTTTTTTTTTGGAAGCACTGAAATGCTGATTGTGGGATCTTAGTTCCCTGAATAGGCATTAAACCCCTGGGCCCTTGGCAGTGAAACTACAGAGTCCTAACCACTGGGAAGCCAGGGAATTTCCTATTTTGTCTCTTAAAATGATCCTTTGTATACATTTCATAACATAGATATTATAATTGTACACCTATATACTTAATAAATAAGTACATCTACACGAACTTACTTGGTGGTTCAGTGGTTAAGACTCCACTGCAGGGGCCAAGGGTTCGATCCCTGGTTGAGGAGCTAAGATCCCGCAAGCCTCCAGGCATGGCCAAAAAATAAATAAAATAAGTACATCTACATATACTAAAGATATGGGCTCAAAGATGATTTCCTCTAGGGATGTCTGATCATAAAAATTTGGAGATCATTGGTTAAGATACCAAGGACAAGGATTGAAAACAATTATGATAGAATCTCTACAAGGAAAAGAATGAAGTTAGGTAGGTCCCTACCTCACACTACATTTAAAAACTTACTCAATAGATCAAAGACCTAACACTATAAAATTCTCAGAAGGAAACAGAGGAGTGAATCTTCATGACCATGGATTTGGCAATGGATTCTCAGTTATGTCACCAAAAGCACAAACATAAAAGAAATGGATAGACTTCATGAAAATTGAAAATTTTTGTACAGCAAAGGACACTATCAATGTGAAAAGACAACTGACAATACGGGAGAAAATACTTGCAAATTATATATTATTATATATAATTATATATAAGGGTCTAGTCTCCAGAAGGGGCTTCCCTAGTGGCTTAGCAGTAAAGAATCTGCCTGCAAAATGGGAGCTTCAGGAGATTCAGGTTCAATCCCTGGGTCAGGAAGATCCCTGGAAAAGGAAATGACAACCCACTCCAGTATTCTTGCCTGGAGAATGCCATGGACAGAGGAGCCTGGTGGGCTGCAGCCCATGGGTTTGCAAAGAGTTGGACACGACCAAAGCGCCTTAGCACGCAGCACAGTCTCCAGAATATACCACAAGAACTCTGTTGTTGTTGTTTAGTTGCTAAGTTGTATCCGACTCTTTGCAATCCCATGGACTGTAGCCCACCAGGTTTATCTGTCCGTGGGATTTCCCAGGCAAGAATACTGGAGTGGGTTGACATTTGCTTCTCCAGGGGATCTTCCCCACCCAGAGATGGAATCTGAGTCTTCTGCATTAGCAGGTAGATTCTTTACCACTGAGCCACCAGGGAAGCCAACAGGATTCTTACAACTCAATAATAAAAGGATAAACAACCCAATTAAAAGTGCACAAAAAACTAGAATAGATATTTCTGTAAAGAAGATACACAAATGGCCAATAAGCACATTAAAAGATGATCAATGTCATTAACCATCACAAACACAAATGCAAGTAAAAGCCACAATGAGATGTCACTTCACACCCACTAGGATGGCTACAGTAAAAAAAAAAAAATTAAGAAGGAAATTGCAAGTATTGATAAGAATTCAGAGAAATCATAATCTCTCCACTGTGGTAAGTATGTTAAATAGTGCAATGTTGTGAAGAACACTTTGGCATTTCTTCAAAAATTATAGAATTACCATATCACCCAGCTCCTATGTATATACCCCAAAGAATTGAAAACAGGTATTCAAATGAAACTTGAAGACAGACTATAGAAGCACTACTCACAAATGCCAAAAGATGGAAACAACCCAAATGTTCATCAAGGAATGGATGGATAAACAAATAGTGGTGTGTCCACACCGGGGAATATAATTCAGCCATGAAAAGGAAGGACACGCTGATGCCTGCTTCAGCATGATGAACTTCAAAAACCTGATGCTAAGTGAAAGAAGCCAGACCACAAGAGGTCACGTATTTTATGATTCCATTCCTATGAAATAGCCAGAGACGGCAAATCCATAGAGACAGAAAGGAGGTTTGTAGTTGCTAGCAGCCAAGGGAGGGCAGAATGGAAATAAGGGCTTAACAGGTATAGGGTTTGCCTTTGGAGGGATGAAAATATTTTGGAACTAGATAGAAGTGATGGTCACGCAACACTGTGAACGTACCAAAGGCAGCAGAATTCTACGCTTTACATGGTTAAGTCAACCTCAAAAAACAAAATTAAATGCTATAAAAGAAATACATGATTGTGGTAAGAAAATATTTTTTCCCACAGGACAGAATGGTCCTGAGGTCTCTTCCTACTCTCCATTTCCACTCCGCAAAGGGAATAAAGGAAATGTTAGTCGCTCAGTTGTGTCCAACTCTTTGCAACCCCATGGATTGGAGCCCACCAGGTTTCTCTGTCCATGGGATTCTCCAGGCAAGAATACTGGAGTGGGTTTCCATTCCCTTCTCCAGGGGATCTCCCTGACCCAGGGATCAAACCCAGGTCTCCTGCACTGCAGGCAGATTTTTACCCTCTGAGCCACCAGGGAAGCCCAAAAGGGGGGAATAAACACGGATACAATTTATTACGTATTTGTCTTAAATGTTTTCTGCCCATGTAGCACTGTGCAGTAAGTACATATGTATGTTTCTGTGTGTATCCATATTTCCTTTTTCTCTTACACAAATGGGATTACGTTATGCTCAGTATTGCCTTTTTTCTCTTGGCAATGTATCAGTGATCGGTCCATTTCAATACATCCTTCTTAATGGTTCCATTATATGAAAGTACTCCCCTGTCTCTCCATCCTCCGAGTCCAGAGTTCCAGCTTACCCGTGACTTTGACCTCGGTTGTTGCTTCTTCAAAGGCATTGTGAGGAGTCTCTAATACCCAGCAGGTGCCTGGCCCTGTGGGCTTTGTGAAAATGACAGCTCCCTTCTCCCTCACCCTGCCCTACTCTAGGACCAGCTGAGGGTACTGAAGCGTAATGCGTGGGCTCTAGAGTCTAGACTCCTCTTACTAGCTGGGTGACCTCAGGCAAGTTCCCTAACCCTTCTGAGCCTCAGTTTCCTCCATCGCACTGAGGATTGTCACAGCTCTCCGGGTGGATGCACGTCAGGTCCTGAGCCCCGCTCAGAGGCTAGCGTCACAGGAGCTTTCAGGAAGAGAAGATGGGTTGAGCCCTGGGTCTGTGGCCACCTGCCTTTGGGTAGGGCTCTAATACGGGGTGCTGAGGCGGGAAGGTGAGGCCCGGCTGGGCGGCCCTGGGAACCCGGGAAGGAGGCGAGGCTGAAGTGGAGACGATTAGAATGAGAACAAACTGGCTCCTGAATAGAAGCTTTTATTCCTGCCGGAGAGGGCTTTGTTCCCCAAACACGTGACACACAAAAGCCTCTACTTGAATTCGGGAACCCTAATTGGTTCTCAGGTGGGGGAGGAGAGGGGTGTCTGGATTTAGGGATTCCTTAAAGGGACAAGGCTGGGGAGAGCTGGGCTCAGGGCGTGCGTTCTCATTGTCAGGGGGAAGGGAGGGGTTGGGCGGGGGGCGAGGGGGTGGGGTGGGGGAGAGAGCTGGACCAGTGGGGGCGGGGCAGCAGTTCGGAAGAGCGGGGGAGGGGACAGGAGGGGAGATGGGCAGAGAGGGAGAAGCCTGAAGAAACTCACAGGGCCCAGCCCCTGGCCCAGTGCCTGGGAAAATAGGCAGGAGGGGAAGAA
>NW_011495054.1:6111169-6115411 GCF_000754665.1 Bison bison bison
TTGCACTTGCTCTCCCCACAACCTGCCTCCTTCTTCAATCTTCCCACAGCTATCCTGAAGTTCAAGTATCACTTCATCAGGAGACAACTACCCAGATGCCCCCACCACCACCAGCACCACCACGACTCTAGTCTGCAAGGTCCTTATCACTCACAGAAATTTCTTGCCTACGGTCAGATTCCAACTCCAGGAGGGCAGAATGACAGGCTCTGTCTGTCTTGTGCCCATCTCTGTCCCCTGCTGGCACTCAGCACAGAGCTTAACACACACTGATGATCAAGACACCTGAGGCCGGCTGGCTGTCAGTTGAGAAGGGGGACGGTCTGCTCTTGCTTCCCAGACCCCAGAGCCATTGTTTTTAGGGGTCAGCTGGCCTCCTGCCTCCCTTTGAAACTTCTAGCTGGGTGGCCATGGGCAAGTCACTCTCTGCCTTTGTTTTCTTCTTCTTCAAACAGTACAAAACCCACTTTGCAGGGTGTGTTTTGAGAACTGAAGAGAGAATCTAAGTGCTGAGCAAAGATAGGCATATAAAGGACACCTAATAAACCACAGGGCTTCCCTTATAGCTCAGTTGGTAAAGAATCCTCCTGCAATGCAGGAGACCCCGGTTCGATTCATGGCTCAGGAAGATCTGCTGGAGAAGGAACAGGCTACCCACTCTAGTATTCTTGGGTTTCCTTTGTGGCTCAGCTGGTAAAGAATCTGCCTACAACACAGGAGACCGTGGTTCACTTCCTGGGTCAGGAAGATCCCCTGGAGAAGGGAAAGGGTACCAACTCCAGTATTCCAGCCTGGAGAATACCATGGACGGTCCATGTGGTCACAAAGAGTCAGACAAGAATGAGAAACTTTCACTTTTGCTTTCTTGATAAACCATAGCCATGTTGGCAATGACACAGTAGATGTTTCTATGGAAGGCAAACAGAGGATTCCTATTCGCTTGTCCCCAACCATGTGACAGGCACTCCCATATGGCATTTTAGTGAATGCATATAAATAATATTTAAAATATATATTTTTCTGGCTGCACCTTGGGGCTTGTAGGATCTTAGATTCCCAACCAGGGATTGAACCTGAGTTCCTGGCAGTGAAAGCACAGAGTCGTAACCACTGGACCAATAGGGAATTCCACTGAAACAGTTTTGTTTTGTTTTAATTTATTTATTATGTATTTATCTGTAGCTGTGCTGGGTCCTCTTTGCCATGTGTGGGCTTTTCTCCAGTTGCAGAGAGCGGGGGCTACTCTCTAGTTGAGGTGCATGGACTTCTCATTGTGGTGGCTTCCCTTGTTACGGAGCGTAGGCTCTAGGGCTCGTGGGCTTCTGTAGTTGCAGCAGGTGGGCTCAGCAGTTGTGGCTCATGGGCTTGGGCTTAGTTACTCCACGGCATGTGGGATATTCCAAGGTCAGGGACTGTACCAGTCACCCCTGCATTGGCAGGCAAGATTCTTTACCACTGAGTCACCAGGGAAGCCTCCTGAAACAGGTTTTGATTGTCCCCATTTTACAGCTGAGAAAACCGAGTCTCAGAGCGGTTAGGAGACTTACCCGAGATCACACAGGTGATAAGCAGCAGAGTTAGGACTGGAACCCTGCTCTATCCCTGTGCTCCGCCCATTCTCACCCAAAGTCTCTCTCTGCCTTCCAGTGCCAGGAGGCTGGAGGGACAAGGAGAGGTTCAGGATGCTGAGGGTGGGGATGGGCAGAAGGAAGAAGACCCTGAGGGACCTACAAAGATGAGGCTGCCTCAGTGTCCTCCATCAGCAACGTCCGGGGGCCTCATTATATACAGGTAGGTCAAGTCCGCGTTCTGAAGCCATGGGCTCTATGCTTCAGCTACTTATCAGAGCACCTACTCTGTGCCTCGCCCCAGGATACATACAGATGTGAACAGTTCGTACCCTCCAGTTATGCACTAATGGAGCCAAGGAAGATTGAAACAAGAAGCACTTTGAAATCCCTAGTGAGGATGAACCTTTTCCCTATGGCCTGGGGTGATGGCACCCACACTTTGCTAGAGCTGAAGGTATTGTTGGGGTCCTTTCCCCGCTCCCAGCCCCAGCGTGGGCCCTGGGTGTAGGGGCCCTTTAAGAAGATCCTGTTCCCCTCCCTCTCTGCACCCGCGCCCCCCCCCCCATAATTAGCCAGCTAAAGAAAGAGCTGGCTCAAAATGGGATTGTGCAGACCCAGCTTTGGGCCCCGAGGACGTGGGATCGGGGATTGTTATGCTAATCGCCTGAGATCAGCAGTTCCCGGTGTCCTTCAGATGGCAGGTAGCGATGCCCAGCGGCTGTGGCTGCAGAGCTGCGAGGAGCCGGCTTTTTCCTCCTGCTTCCTGCTTCCTCTGCCTCCCCCATTGGACCCGCCCTGTCTGTCCTCCAACCTGCCTGGTAGCTGCGATGCTTGGCCTCTCCTAGAAATATCCGGCCCTGCTTCTTCCACTCTCCAAAGAGAAACGGGTTCCACTGTCCCCTGCCTGCCTTTGGAGTGGGTGCTGGTGTAGGACACAGAGGCAGGAGGAAAAGGTACCCAGATCCTCTGTAGAGCCTCATCCTTCCTGGGTCCTTCCTGCCCCACCTTCTGTAACTGGGGCTTGGCCACTTACTAACTACGCCAACATGAGCAAGTGACTGCCTCCCAGAGCCTATTTCCTCATCAGTAAAATAGGTTGATAATAATGGTACCTATTACAAAAGATTGAAATGCAGATGGAATGAGAGCTGGCATCTAACAGGCCCAACTCATCAGTCGCTACTGTTAATCCCATGCTTGACTGTATAGCACCCTGTGCTGAGTCCTTTTTTATGGCATTATCCAATTTGGCCTTTCAAGTGTCCTGAGAGGCAATTTTCATTATCATTTCCATTTTACAGATGAAGAAACTGAGGCTCAAAGGAGCTAACTCACTTACCGAGGATCCACCCTGAGCCAGCCTATTCTCTTAACCTCTATTCTGTAGTTTGGCAGGTAGCCGTCAACCCTGCAAAAGGTGAGCTTGGTTGGTACAAAAAAAAAGCAAATACTTTTAAAGTATAAGATGCTCACATAAACATGTAGAATAGTTATATATTTATAAAACTGGCATGTCAAGCCTGTGAATTCACAAGTAATCTTGCTTAGGTTAAATGTGTTTAAGTCCGTACAAACACTGACACAAGTCTGAGCATAGCAGTGTTATTCATAGTAGCCAAAAACCAGGAACAGCTGAGACATCCATCAAGGAGAGAATGGATGAACAAACCATGGTACAGCTATACAATGGAATAAACTTACTGATCCAAGCCGCAACGTGGACAAATCTCACAGACAGAATATTGGATGAAAGAAGCCAGACTCAAGAGAGTACATACTATACGATTCCACGTATATGAAGTTCAAGAACAGACGGAAGTCAGATTAGTGGCTGCCGACTGGGGGGGGTCTCGACAGGGAAGAGATCCCAGGGAACCTTCTGGGGTGATGGAAATACAGTATATCTTGATCCGGTGCGATCACATGGGTGTCTGCGTAGGTAAAAATGCATCTGGAGGTACATTTGATGTTTATTCAAATTGATGTGTGTAATGTATGCACCAGTAAACCACTGTTAATAATTTAAGTTAAAAAATAATGAGTTCATTTTAAAATAATAGTGAGTAAATAGTAGTTGTTCAGGGCACATGCAGATATGACCAAACCAAATCAAGAGAAAAGAAAAAAATAAAAAACACAAAAAAGCAAAACAAAACAAACAAAAAACAACTCCAGCGACTAAAGTTAGGAGAAGTATAATCCTAAATTGTATTCCGCTTCCTCTTCTCCCAGAGTGCCAGATGAACATACAGGAAGCCTGGTTAAATTTGAATTTCAGATTTAAAAAAACCAAATACTTTTAAAGGATAAGTATGTCCCATGCAATAGTTGGGACATACTTAACACTAATTTCGTTTTGCTTTGCTTTTTATGTGTTGTTTACCAGAAACACACATTTAATTGGGCGTCCTGTATTTTTATTTGCTAAAATCTGGCAACCGGACCCTCTCAGGACCCCACCCGGTCTCGCAGCCCGGTGCCCACCGCAGGCGGGAGAGCCCCGCGCGGGGCACTCACGCCGGGCGCAGCCTGGCAACGCAGCCACAAAGGGAGCCCAGGAGGCGGAATCTTTCCACATGCCTGATCAATGGGGGCGCGGAGACGGCGGCGCAAACAGGCCTGAGACAGCCGCACAAAGAAGAGGCCCCTCCGCCGCTCCCGCCCTCCCCTG
>NW_011495054.1:6115617-6129351 GCF_000754665.1 Bison bison bison
CCCCTCCCGTGGGCTTCAGGATTCAAGTCTGGGGGAGTCCAGCTCCCTTCAGGGGCACAGAGTGGGGCCGGACCAGGCCAAGGAAGACCCTGTAGCCCAGAAAGGTCTAGAGCCTGCCAGTGGAGCCTGCCACCCAGATCCGGCCTCCCGAGGATCCCCCAGTCTGCCCTGTCAGGCCTTCTCTGTCCCCCTGGTTACAGGCCGGCCTTGCAGTTCTTTTTTTTTTTAATGAACAAATATTTATTGAGCATTTGCTCCAAGCTGTTCCCACTCTCCTGCCCCCATGGCCACTTACATGGGCTAACTCCTCCTCCAAGTCTCACCTCTCTGGGAAAGCACCCCTGACCCCTCTCCCACTGTCCCCCGCCCCCTGGATTGGGCAGGGAGTCCCCCTCTCTCTGAGTGTGCCACCTTCTATCATGGTAGGAACAGTTAGCAATTATTGAACACTTTCTATGGCTTCCTAGGTGGAGCTAGTGGTAAAGAACCCGCTTGCCAATGCAGGAGACGTCAGAGACTTGGGTTTGATCCCTGGGTCAGGAAGATTCCCTAGAGGAGGGCATGAGAACCCACTCCAGTATTCTTGCCTGGAGAATCCTCATGGACAGAGGAACCAGCAGGCTACAGTCCATGGGATCGCAGAGTTGGACATGACTGAAGTGACTTAGCACGCACTCATGAACTCTTATTATGCTTGCTGGGCTAAGCATGCAAGGTTGCCCTCTAGTTTCATCCTCATAACAGCCCTCTAGGTTGAAGAAGCTTAGATCCTTTCCGGGAGGTGGGAACTGCAGCTTGGTATGTTAAGGTGGTTGGTCACCCAAGGTGACACACCTAGCAAGGAGCAGAGTGAGGATTTGAACCCAGGGAGTAGATTCCAGAGTCAGGGCATCCTCCCCACAGTGCAGGCTCCAGGTTCTATGCAGGATTCACTACCGTGACCCAGCTGGCACACCCTTGATGTCTCACTTACCCCATCAGAACACTGACTGCACTGTCTTGTTGTATCTATTTGTTCATTTTCTTCTGTTTTCCCAACTAGATGGATAGGTCTGTGACCTCAGCACCCAGCACAAATAAAGATGCCTGAGGTATATTTATGTGTGTGTGTGTGTGTGTGTGTGTGTGTGTGTGTGTGTTTTGTCTGGCTGTACCGTGCTGCTTGCAGGATCGTAGTTTCCCAAGCAGGGATCGAACCCACGCTTCCTGCAATGGAAGCACTGAGTTCTAAAAACTGGACCACCAGGGAATTACCAAGATATGTTTGTTGATCTGCACTATTGAGTTTGAGAATATTTTGCTAGACCCCAGGGGTCGGAAGAGGGAGAAAAACCTAAAGATGAATCTGATCCAGTTTCTGCCCACAAATGGGCTTGAAATCAGACACTCAAAGAATATAAGAAGGGTTGCAGAACTTGGGAGTCTAGTGAACAATTTTTCCCCCTTTAAAAAAAACCAACTTTATTGAGATACAATTTACAGGCAATAAAATGCACCCATCTTAAATGTCCAGTTCAGTGAGCATTGGCAAATGCATACACCCATGTAACTAGCATCTCTGTCGGATATAAAACATTTCCATCTCCCCAAAAGTTCCCCTGTGCCCTTTTGCAGTCAATGCCTACCCCCCCCTTCCACCCCTGGTTCCTAGGCAACCACTGATCTGCTTTCTGTCACTATAGGTTAGTTTGCATTTTCTAGAATTTCATATAAATGAAATCATACAATGTGTACTCTTTTGTGTCTGGCTTTTTTTTGCTCAAATGCTAATTTGGAGATTCAGCCATGCTGTTGAATGACCCCTTAGTTTCAAATCTCCTCTCTCCTGACCTCTTTGAGCTTCAGTCTCTTCATCTGTAAAATGGGAGGGAATGCTGGGAGGGCTTGTTTAAAGACTGTCTGAAGGCAATGGCACCCCACTCCAGTACTTTTGCCTAGAAAATCCCATGGATGGAGGAGCCTTGTAGGCTGCAGTCCATGGGGTCGCTAGAGTCGGACACGACTGAGCGACTTCACTTTCACTTTTCACTTTCATGCATTGGAGAAGGAAATGGCAACCCACTCCAGTGTTCTTGCCTGGAGAATCCCAGGGACGGGGAAGCCTGGTGGGCTACCGTCTATGGCACAGAGTCGGACACGACTGAAGCGACTTAGCAGTAGCAGCAGCAGAGTGTCCAGGACCTACACATAGTAGGCACATAATAAGTGTTCTAGATTTGTATAGCATTTCTGATAGATGGCAAGTTCCATGACACGGTAGGCACAGGACCTGCACACAGTAGGCATTCAGTAAATGCTCCTGATTAGCATAACTTTCTGCTTGACTGCAAGCTCCATGAGGACAGGGACCTGACTAGACATGGTGAATCCAGACGTTGAGAGAGGTATAGCAACTTGCCTAAGATCACACAGCTAGTAAGAGGCAGAAGTGAGATTGAATTCAGTCAGTCTAGTCTTGGGGTTCCTATCGTTTACTATTACTGTTATAATTGCTGTGAAATATATGGGATCTTCACTCTTTTTCTTTCTTTCATTTTGTGCTGTGCCACATGGCCTGTGGGATCTCAGTTCTCTGACCAGAGATTCAACCTGGGCCACAGCAGTGAAAGCTATGAGGTTTTTCTGTTAATCACTACACAAAACTGCCTCACAAATACTTTCCTCATCTCCCACCATCTCCCTCAACCATTTTGTCACCTTCATCTTTACCAATGAAATGGCAGTATTCTTGCCTGGGAAATCCTATGAACAGAGAAGCCTGGTGGGCTACGGTCCATTGGGTCACAAAGAGTCGGACATGAGTGAAGCAGCTTAGCACACACACACACGGCAACATAATGTAAAAAAGAACAACTCTACTACCACTAATATATTTTTTGAGTTTATGTGCCAGGGAATATTCTGAGCCCTTCATGTATAATAATTCGTGTAATTCCCCAACCACACTGTAAGGTCAGTTCAGTGTTTCTTCCAATTTTACAGGTGAGTTGGCTGAGAGGCTGCAATTTTGGAGTCAGGACAAGCCTGGCGTGGCCACGCTCTCCACGATGGGCAAGTCTCTTCCCTCCCCAGCCTGTGTGTTCCCCCTGCCGAGGCTTCCTGAGCGCCCCTCCCTGGCCTGCCTTCTCCTTTCTGACCCCTCGGCAAGGTTTTCTCTTCCTGTCGATTCTAAATTTCTTTCCCCAGTCACTCCCTGGGCCTTGGCAAGTCCAGGCTACAATTTCAAAAGGAGCTGAGTTCCTTCAGGAAAGGGGCTGGGTCTGAGCCCTCCCCACCCTCCCGTCTCTTCCCATAAATACCCCCTGTGTGCAGCACCCAGGGGCCCCAGGGAGTCCGGCTGCTGACCTGTAATTAGAAACTTTTCTCCCTTCCCCAGCTGGGAGGAGGAGGGCCGAGTCTGGGCCAGCCATTTTGCTTGTCATGAATTATTCAGGAGATGGGAAGTGGTGTTGAGAGGGATCCTCTGCTGACCAGACATCTCAGGCCCTGCCCAAAGCAAGCTAACCCACCAGCTCTGCCCCTTTTTCTGGTTCAGACCCAGAGACTAAACAAGCTATATGCCAGGCTCATTTACAGAGGAGATATTCATCGGATCCCATGAGGGAGGTGTGTCCTCCAGCTGAGCAGGGCAACAAGGACTTACCCAAGGACACAATGCTAAGTGGACCACTGAGCTGGGATTCAAACCCAAGAACGATGCTGAATAGAGGCAGTGGGCAGGGGCTGTGGGGAGCAGGCTGGAAAGAAAAGGCAGAGGTGATTCCCTTTTTCTCCTTTGCCACCCTTGTTAAATCTCTGGGGGTGTTGAGAAGGGAGATATTGTGAGAAAACTAGCACCAGCTAGGTGACAAGCAGGCATTGTTTTGCAGACAATGCAATTTTCACAACTTTCTAAGGAATGTGTTATTATGCCCATTTTATGGATGCAGAAACTGAGGGGAGACTAAGGGAGTTTATTCAAGGATACAAAGAGCTGGTTAGTGGCATAATGGGCTCAAACCCAGGACATTCCTCCGTGGCACTATCTTTTCCACCGCTCCTGGAGGGTTGGGTAGGAAGGCATGGCTGAAGAGATCCCGTCTCTTAAACTCGCAATGATCCTTGGATCCGACTTCCCTGTTGTCAAACCTCTCAGTATCCAAGGCACCAGATCCATGGTTCTGCTGCAGGAGAAATCCTTTGAGAATCATAAATGAGCCTCAGGATGCTATCTGCCATCCCACAGTGGTTAGCCTTTGCAAGGTAACCCTTTAGAAGACTCAGGGCTTCCTCTGTGGCACAGAGTTGGCAATTCTGAGACAGACCAGCTCTAAACGTAGTTCCCAGAGGAGCTAAGATCACAGGATTTGGGAAAGGATCGCCCAGTTCCACTCCTTACTATCTGTACCAACTTGGCCCAGTGCTTTAAACACTCTAAACATCAGTTTGCCCATTGGTGAAGTTAGAGGATGCCAAGGAAAAAAATATGAAGAGTAAATATGATAATGCCTAAAAAGCATTTAACATAACGCCTGGCACATGGTGAGTGCTCAGTAAGAATTATTTATTATTATTGTTCTTGATAACAGCCTCTCCTTAAGCTTGGTTAACAGAGGAGTGGGAACTACCAGATACACATATGTCTTCTTCAGGGAATAGCACCCCAGTTTCCCTGGGGAACTCTCCCTCTGCCAATATTAGTCTGTGTACCTTGGATGGGATTTACTCCAGCCTTGTGATCCAGCCTGGCCATAGGATTGGTTGGAAGATGGACCTGTGGCCCAACGAGAGCCGATCAGAGACAGCCCTGAGATTTTGGCTGGGAAGAGGCAATTTCTTTTCCACTAGGAGGAGAAAGCAAGCATGGGGCTTCGGAGGGCCATCTTGTCACCCTGGGGATGAGCGTATCTGCCAGAGAACAAGCTGCTGAGGAAACCAGAGCCAAGCCATGGCAAGAAAATTGAGATCTTTGGATGCCTGGATCCAGTTGTGAGCCACAAAATAATAATTATTATTAATTATTACTTTTTTTGTTTGCATCAGTTTGAGTTACAACCAAGCATTCTGGCTAAATATACCAATTATGTCCTCTCTCTCTGTATGATACATATATGTACATGTATATATATGTGCTAAGTTGCTTCAGTCATGTCTGACTCTTTGAGACCCTATGGACTGTAGCCTGCCAGGCTCTTCTGTCCATGGGGTTCTCCAGGCAAGAATACTGGAGTAGGTTGCCACGCCCTCCTCCAGATCTTCCCCTCCCAGGGATAGAACCCACATCTCTTATGTCTCTTGCATTGGCAGGCAGGCTCTTTACCACTAGTGCCACCTGGGATGCATATATATATATATATATGCGTATGTATACTTACGTTTGTATATTATACACATATATATGGTGGCTCAGCAGTAAAGAATTCTCCTGCCAATGCAAGAGACGCAGGTTTGATCCCTGGGTCAGGAAACGGCAACCTACTTCAGTATTCTTTCCTGGGAAATCCCATGGACAGAGAAGCCTGGCAGGCTATAGACCATGGGCTTGCAAAGAGTCGGACAGGATTTAGCAACTAAACAACAACAGCAATAAACATATATACACACACACACATATACATATGCACACACATATATTTGTGCATATATATCTTTAATTAAAATGACAGTGTACATTGAAGACTCACTTCTAATTATTACTTTTGTTTTACAAACTTAGGTCAAGAGGTAAGGCCGAGTAAGACTTTAAGATTCACAACACCTACGTACAAATTATGGGCCTTTAACTCCCTAAACTTATCCTGTCATGGAGTCGCAGACTTAGAGTCATGGCTTGGCTTTAACCATGGTTTTCCTTTCTGCTTTCAGGAAAACATTTAATTTCCACCCTGGGCGTAGTCTACTCCAGCTTCCTTGTGGTGCGCTGTTTCTGTCTGCCTTTTGTCTGTGTGCTGCTGGTGTCGGAGCCGGTAACTCTCTGTTTACAGTTTCAGGCAGCAGCATTAATTGCCTTTTGAACCTCCCATTTTCCTCTAAGAGCTCCCCTTGACTGTCTCACTTGTATTTCTTTCTGCACAAAGAAAAATGTCTATTTTTTTCCCCATAAAGTCTGACCACCTGCGAATCCCTGCGCATTCTCTCATGAGGAGGCAACATGAGAGAAAAACATATAGGCAGCAAAATATCTGTGTTGAACAGGCTTTCCAGGACAAGTTGTCACAACCCAGAAGCTTCGAGGCCAAACGAGGAGGCAGCTGTGGGGTGCTAAGAAGACCCCTGGAATTGGAGTGAGACCAACTTTTGAAATCTGGTGTTTATTTATTTTTTGCTCATTCGCTGTGTGACCTGGGGCAAGTTACTTCATTTTGCTGAGCTTTAGTTTCCTCATCTATAAAATGGGCATGATAGTACCTGCTTCTTCAAGGTGGACACAACAGCTGCCAGACAAAATCACTTTCCTCTGGAAAAGCACTTTCCAATGACCTTTACTAGTCTGGTATGGGTTGAAAACAATAACAAAACTAGCATTTATTGAGTACATACTATGGCTCAGCATTATTTCAAGTGGTATTCAGCCTTACAACAAACCCTATGACGGAGCTATTTGTAAAAATATTAATTTTAATTTATTTGTTTGGCTGCACTGAGTCTTAGTTGCAGTACTTGGGATCTTCTGTTTTTGTTGTGGTGTGTGTTACTGTTTGTTGTGGTGTGTGTGTGTACTAAGTTGTTCAGTTGTGTCCGATCCCATGGACTGTAGCCCGCCAGGCTCCTCTGTCCGTGGGATTCTCCAGGCAAGAATACTGGAGTAGGTTGCCATGCCCTCCTCCAGGGGATCTTCCCGACCCAGGGGTTGAACCCACGTCTCTTATGTCTCCTGCATTGGCAGGCAGGTTGTTTACCACTGAGCCACCTGGGAAGCCCTGTTGTTGCATGAGGGATTTCACAGTTGCAGCCTGTGAACTCTTAGCTGCAGCATGTGGGATCTAGTTCCCCAATCAGGGATTGAAACTGGGCCTCCTGCTTTGGCAGTGCAAAATCTGAACCACTGGACCATCAGGGAAGTCCTGAAGCTACTATTATTTGGCACCTATCTTACAGAGTGGAAATGGAGGATCAGAGAGGGTAAGTAAGCTGCTGAAGTCACACAGCTCAGAGGCTAAGCTGGAATTTGAACCCAGCAGTTTCACTCCACAGCCTTCTCTTATCAATAAGTACATGGCTCCCAAAGAAGTAGCAGATACCAGCCACCCCGGCTGGAAGCCAGGCAAGGTCAGAGGCTGGGACTGCTGCCTCTGGAGCAAACTACATCATTCTGACTTCCCTGCCCTGATCTCCAAGTCTACTCCACAGAAACCTTGATGTTTCCAAAGTCCAGACTCCACTACTCTTGGAAGGCATGATGGGAATAGGACATGATATTTTGGGTTTGGAATCCAAATCCTGCCCCTCACCCCTGAATATTCGTTGGGAGGACAGATGCTGAAGCTCCAATACTTTGGCCATCTGATCCTACTCACCAGAAAAGACCCAGGTGCTGGGAAAGACTGAAGGCAGCAGGAGAAGGGGAAGACAGAAGATGAAATGGTTGGATGGTATCATTGACACAATGAACATGAGTTTGAGCAAGCTCTGGGAGATAGTGAAGGACAGGGAAGGCTGGTGTGCTGTAGTCCATGGGGTCGCAAAGAATCAGACACGACTGGGCCACTGAACAACAACATCTTATAAATACACTTACTCCTTCTGTGTACCAAGGGGAAGGGGGAGAGAGCAGGGAGACAGGTCCTGTGGGAGCCTGAGTGGGGGACCCTGGGTGCACATACATCCCCACATGCCTTGCCCAGGTACACTCATGTCAGCAGAGCACATTGTTTTGTTTGTTTGTTTTAATATTTGTTTTTATTATTTGTGTATTTGACTGTACCAGGTCTTAGTCACAGTACATGGGTATCTAATTTCCTGGCCAGGGATCAGACCCAGGCCCCCTTCCCTGGGAGCATGGAGTCTTAACCACTGGACCACCAGGGAAATCCCCAGAGCGCATGTTAACACAGGCACATGTTACATGGGCATGCACTCATGCTGTCACACTCACAGTGAACACGTGGGTACATGTGATCACACAAGTATGTGCATCCTCCCCCCACATTTACACCTCCACCCACCCCACCCTGCACTGAATTCCTGGGTGTGGTCAGACCCCAGTAAGCAGTGTAGTGTAATGGTTAAGCACACAGACGCTGGCTCTTGACTGCTGAGTTTGAATCCAATGCCAGTTGTGGGGTTCTGGGCAAACCCTCTCCGCGATCTGTGCCTTGACTTTCCCATCTGCAAAGGGAGCCATAAGAGTATCTACTCCCTGAGGGTGTTATCAGATATTTTGTATGAAGCACATAGTACACACACAAGTGATGTTGCATCCTTTATCCAACAGAGGCAGACTCAGAGACGGAGGGCTTAGCACACAGAACTTTATTAGAATTGCTCCTAGGGCCGAATCCTGTAGAAAGGGAAGGAAGGAAGTGGCAGTGGGTAGAGGGAAGAGTTGGGCTCTAATGAGTCTCACTGGGGGCCCCAGCCAACTGCCTGGGGAGCTCTGAAGCTAAGATGGTCCATCAGAGTGGTCCTGAGTTGACATGAGGGGGCCGAGCATTTATAGCTGCATTGAACCAGCCCGAGCACATAAGTTACCCTGAGAAAAGGGCATGACCTTGGTGTAACTGCTCCCTTCAACTATGAGGAAGCCACAAAGAGGACTCAGCCATGACTGGTCAGCCACCAGCACCTGGGAAATGCATGCCTAGGGGACCAGGGCAGTGGCCCATGGCATGTGCTACACAGGCCCCAGATCACAGCCGGGTGGGGGGCCTTCTCCTTTCCTCTCATCTCTGGACTCCAACCAAGGACCCTGAATACAATGAATCAAGCAGTGGAAACCTCTGGGACTTCCCTGTCATTACAGTGGTTAAGACTCCACTCCCCCATTGGAGAGGGCATGGGTTCGATCCCTGGCCAGGGGAACTAAGATCGTGCAACTCAGCTTTCCCTGACTTGACCAAGGTGTTTGCTTTAGCCTTTGTTATCCATGGCAACTTATTCAAACCTCAGGGCCTTATATAGAACATTCCTGAATAATAATAAGTGGCATTGGGCTTCCCTGGTGGTTCAGTGGTTAAGAATCCATCTTGCAATACAGGAGACCCAGGTTCGATCCCTGGTCTAGGAAAATCCCACATGCGGCAGGATAACTAAGCCCGTGGGCCACAACTATTGATCCTGTGCTCTAGAACCTGGGAGCTGCCACTACTGAAGCCCCCATGCCCTAGAGCCCAGCACTCTGCGACAAGAGAAGCCGCCGCAGTGAGAAGTCTGCACACCACAACTAGGGAGTATTGCCCACTCGCTGCAGCTAGAGAAAAGCCTGAGCAGCAGTGTAGACCCAGCACAACCATAAATAAATAAAATTATTAAAAAAATAATAAGTGGCATTAGACTAAGGAGCATGTGCCCAGCAGATATGAACCAGTTCTAAGTACCTTAAATGGATTAACTCATTTAAGAATTACAACAGCCCTCTGAGGTGACTATAATACTGTTATCTGTACTTTATGGATGAAAGAACTAAGACACCAAAGAGGCTAAGAAATTTGTCTAAGGTCACATTGATTATGGGCTTCCCTGGGGGCTCAGACAGTAAAGAATCTGGCTGTAATGCTGGAGACTCAGGTTCGATCCCTGGGTTGGGAAGATCCCCTGTAGAAGGGAATGGCTACCCACTCCAGTATTCTTGCCTGGAGAATTCCACAGACAGAGAAGCCTGGCAGGCTACAGTCCATGGGGTCGCAAAAAGAGTGGGACATGACTGAGCAACTGACACTTTCACACAGATTATATGTGTGGTAGAGCCAGGATTCTAACTTGGAGAGTCTGATTCTAGCACTCCGTCTTAAACAGCATGCCCACTAGTAAACTAGTTGTTAGTGTTAGCATGGATGATGGATACCCATGGATAGATGGATGGATGGACAGAATGACTGGCAAGTGGATGGATAAATCAGTGGATATATGAATGCATGAACGGATGAATGGATGGGTGGACAGATGGATGAATACATGGATGGATGGATATCTATTATCTTGACCTTTTCGGGAATTTTCCATTCTACTAGTTGTCTTCCCATTAGAGCCGCTGAGTCCACATGTGAGCAGGGAGTGTGGCCCAGGCCTAAGCAAGGAAGACAGAGCTCAAGTTTCACCTCCTGCAGCTCTGATCGTCAACCAAGAGATGATGGGACTGTAACAGAAGGGACTCAAAAGCAATGACAGAACCCAGGCGTGCCATCTCTGTGGCTTCGGAGAACCTCCCTCTCTCTACCGCAGAGACCTTATCAGTAAAACGCAGTGACTGGAACTTCTAGGTCAGGCACGCTACAGTTCTTTGAAGTGGGAACTCAGGCTGGAGCACTTGGTCCTCTCTCACCTGTGGGGACCAGCCAGTTCTATTTCTTCCAGGCTCCAATCTCCTTCTCTACTGCCTGTTTTTGCAGCCTTCCTGCAGAATGCACTCGTTTTTAAAGCATTTTTCCTTCTCCTCTTCTATCATCTCTTTTCTGTTTATCTTAATACTTCATGCTCCCAACCATGGAATGGCCATGGCTGAACATGCAGTGGGGCTGCCTGATTTCCTCCCTGTCTGGGCATGTGGGTGCTTAACTGCTATTTCCTTTTTTTTTTTATGACTGACAGGCAGCACCCAGCCCTGGAGGGGAGACGCACAGCTAGGGCTGTGGTTCTGAGAGACTCTGAATCTTCTTGGAATCAAAAAGCCCCACAGGCAGATTTTCGAAGGCCAAGAATTTTGGAACTCCTGCAGTCTTAACTCCCTGGATTAACACTCTGTGACCAGACAACAGAGCATAGCCAGAAAAAGTTCAGCAATTTGGACTTAGACTCTTTTTCTGACTTTGGACAATTTGCATCCCTTTGCTGCCTCAGTTTTTCTTATCTGTAAAATGACTGCTTGATCAGCCTATAAATCAGGCAAAGGAAAACAGATTGCCTGGTTCAAACTTTAGGTGAACCACTTGCCAGCTACATGACCTTGGGAATGACACTTACCTCCCTAAATCTCAGTTTCCTCATCTGTAAAATGGGGATGGTAAGACCACCCACTGAAGAATTGATACTTTTGAACTGTGGTGTTGGAGAAGACTCTTGAGAGTCCTTTGGACTTTGAGGAGATCAACCAGTTCATCCTAAAGGAAATCAGTCCTGAATATTCATTGGAAGGACTGATGCTGAAGCTGAAACTCCAATACTTTGGCCACCTGATGGAAAGAACTGACTCATTTCCCTGATGCTGGGAAAGATTGAAGGCACGAGGAGAAGGGGACGACAGAGGGTGAGATGGTTGGACGGCATCACCGACTAGATGGACATGAGTTTGAGTAAGCTCTGGGAGCTGGTGATGGACAGGGAATCCTGTTGTGAGGCAGTCTATGGGGTCCCAAAGAGTGAGACACGATTCAGCGATTCAGCGACTGAACTGAACTGAAGACCACCCACCTCATAGGGTTCTTGGAAGAAGTCAATGAGATAATGGATTTACAATGCAAAGCACAAAGTAAATGCTTAGTAAATCTTGGTGGTTGCTGCAATCCTAGAGAAGAGAAAGAAAGAGGGTAGCTGGCAACAGACAGGCAGAGATATATATTTAAATTTCAAGTGTTCCCACCCAATCTTGCCGAACCCATCCTCCTCCAGAATGCCTGTGCCCATCATACACAGTGAAATGGACAGGACATTTTAGAGACTGTAGGTGAGATGTAAGGGAGGGTAATGCTTGAGAAACACTGGACAATGCTTTCTAAGTGCCAGAGAAATGGATATTGCCTTTTAGCCCAATAGCTCCACTGCTGAGATACAAGGACATTATTTGACACACACAAAAAAAGATGTAAGTACAAAGTGTTCATCTGAGCTTTTTATAATAAAAAAATTGGAAACAATTTAGCAGTCATTAATAGGGAAAGATTTGAATGAAGAATATTTTGTAACTATTAAAACTAGACCTGTGGGAATTCCCTGGCAGTCCAGTGGTTGGGACTCTGCACTTCCACTGCAGGGGGCATGGGTTTGATTCTCGGTCCGGGGAAATAAGATCTTGCGTGCCACTCAGGGAAAAAAAAAAAAAAAAAGACAACAAAAAACCTGCAGTTGCAAGTCATTTATAATAACATAAAAGAGCATATAAAAATAGACTAATGAATTAAAGGAAAACACAAATTTACATATATAGAAGGAATAGAGTCTAAAAAAAATCAACTCCCCAAAGAAAACGCTGCAGAGAAGCATTCAAAGTTTATACACTAAAATGTAAACAGTGGTTATTTCTGAATAGTAGGGTTTGAGTGGTATTTATTTCCTAACTTTGCTACAAATATATCTTTTGTGTATATTTTTCCACTAGTGTATTTTTCAAAGTTAAAAAAACTTCAGAAATAAAACTAGAAGGAAATAAACCAAAATGTTAACAGTGGAGTCTTTGGATGGTGGTGGTGGCTAGGTCACTAAGTCATGCCTGACTCTTTGCAACCCCGTGGACTGTAGCCTGCAAGGCTCCTCTGTCCAAGCAAAAGATTTCCCAGGAAAGAATACCGGAGTGGGTTGCCATTTCCTTCTCCAGGGGATCTTTCCTACCCATCAAACCTGAGTCTCCTGCTTAGCAGGCAGATTCTTTACCACTGAGCCACCAGGGAAACCCTTTGGATGGCACTTAGTCAACACTGTATTTCTTTAATGAATTTTGTGTTTATTTAGTAAATATTGTACTTTTTTTAATGAACATATATTAGAGTTATATATAGCTAAACTACATTTTTGTGAACTACTTTAAAAGTATCAATATAACATACGCTCACATTAAAAGAAAAATTCAATCAGTACACAAAGGTAGAAGGTGAAAGTAAAACTTCTTGGACCCCTCTTTATTGTTTAGTCTCTTTCCCCAAAAGTAATTGTTACCACTTTCATGTGTGTTCTAGAAATTTTCTGCGCATGTACACTTAGATGTGATTATCCACTGAAAAAATGTGTTTATGTATAAAGATTCATACAATATAATTTTGGAACTGGCTTTGTTATTCAATGCAGTATAGATTTTTAGGTATTTTTGCAAGTATGATATTCTGTTACAATGGCTACAGAACATTCCACTGTAATGTGACATAGTTTATTTAATTAATCCCATCAAGGTTGGTGATGAACATCAAGAGTGTTGCTAGATTTTGCTTTATATTGTAAACACTGCTGCAATGAACATATTTATTTATACTATTTATCTTTTTCAAATTCATGTGACTACCTCTGTAGAATAGAATTTTATTTTATTTTATTACTTTATTTATTCAGCCATACTGCTTGGCCTGCAGGATCTTAGTTCCCTGAGAAGGGATTGAACCCTTGGTCTTTAAAGTGAAAGCACAGATCCAAACCACTGGTCTGCCAGGGAATTCCCTGTGGAATAGCATTTTAGATATGGAATTGCTGGGGCCCAAGAGTTTGTATATTTTAAATTTCAAGATATTGCCATCCAGTAACATAAATATAGATATAGACATTTATAATATTTAAATATATAACTTTATTATATAATATATTTATATAATAAATGATATACAAATGTATACTATATATAATACATTTAAATATATTTATTTATGAAATGTATATAAATACATGTATGTTTATATACAT
>NW_011495054.1:6129451-6130429 GCF_000754665.1 Bison bison bison
CAAATTTAAATATATACTATATAAATACATAAAACACATGAAGAGACAAGACAAATGGAAGAAACCTTAATATGTTAAGTAGTGTGCAAAGTATACAGTCTAAGTATGCAAAAAAATACCAAAATAGAATGGAAAAAATTTGAAATAAATCATCAAAGTCCATATCCTAAATATTAAAAGTGACTTTCTTTGGGTGGGAACATGAGTAGTTATGATTATTTCAGTATTTTACGTTGAATATGAATTTCTTTTCTAATTAGAAAACAGGATCACAAATATTATGAAAAGTACCTCTCTTTTAATTACAAAAGGCAATATGTAGCCATTGCACTAAGTCAAAAATAAAGAAAAGTGTTAGAAAAGAATGTTAATAATGTTCCTCTCCTCACCTCCAAGTTCATTCCCAGAGGTTAACAATGTGCAGGGCCTGGTGAGACTACTTCCATACTTCTTTTCTGGAGCAGGTTGTTTTTACACTGGAAAAGAAAGAATGAATAAAAGACCTTCCAAAAAAAAATTTTTTTTTTTAATTAAGACCCCCACGGCCCTTTCGCAGACCATCCCTCCCTTAACACCCACTGTGCCAAACTGTGTACCCTCTTTCCACGTCCAAACATCTTGCCCCCAAAGAAACCCACTTGGGGCCCAGCTCCCCGGAGGCACCTGCGCCTCGGCCTGGTGCGGCCCCAGCCCCGCCAGCCCCGCCGGGCCGAGTCAGGCTCCCCGCGCTGGGCCCGGCCGGCCGGGGGCTCGGGGCGAGGCCTCCCTCCCGCGTGGGTGGAGCCTGCGCCGGGCTGCCCTCCCGCCCGCTTTCTCCAGGAGTAATTAAGAGTGAAATCCCCCTCCTGGTGACCCCCGTGCTCTGGGCCCAGGCTGATTTACACATGAAAGGTCTACGGAGGGCCTGGGCTTTCTCCTTTTCACATTCACAATGAGGCGCGGCCTATAAATAAAACCTCTCTGAGAAACGAAAGGCTT
>NW_011495054.1:6130529-6143723 GCF_000754665.1 Bison bison bison
GAGAGAGAGAGAGAAAGAGAGAGAGCAGAGAAAACGGAAAACGAAAAAGGGATCTCTACTAAGAGTTGGGATTTCTTATTGAGTATTTATTCTGCTCAGCATCCTCACTTCACTCAGGTGAGAGAGATACCATGGTGCCTGTTTTACAGATGAAGATACTGAGGTCCAGGCAGGGGAAGACCTGCCCCAGATCCCACAGTGAATCAGGCGGAAAGCTTGGGCTCAGGAAGTGGGCTGAGCATGAGATATAAATGGGGTTCTCCATTATGATGGTTACAGGACTGTGCGGATTGGTCAAAACTCGCCGGACTATATACACTCAAAAGGGTATGTAAAGCATACTTTACTCTATGTAAAGCATACTGTAATACAGTTAGTCGCTTAGTCGTGTCTGACTCTTTGCGACCCCATGGACTGTAGCCTGCCAGACTCTTCTGTTCATGGAATTCTCCAGGCAAGAATACTGCAGTGGGTAGCCATTCCCTTCTCCAGGGAATCTTCCTGACCCAGGGATGGAACCTGGGTCTTCTGTGTTGCAGGTGGATTCTTTACTGTCTCAGCCACCAAGGAAGCCCATACTGTAATAATCCTGACTTTAAAAAGGTAAAGGAGGGGAACTTCCCTGACTGTTCAGTGGTTAAGACTTAGCCTTCCAATGTAGGGGTTGCAGGTTCGATTCCTGGTGGGGAGCTAAGATCTCACATACCTTGTGGCCAAGAAAGCCAAACCATAAAACAGAAACAATATTGTAACAAATTTAATAAAGACTCAAAAAAATGGTCCACATTAAAAAAAATCTATTAAAAAAGGAACAATAAAGGAAAATAAAATACACATACACATAAAAAGAAACAAAGGTGCTTATGGGCCAAGAACGGGTGAGGTCCCCTGGGTGCTTGGGGCCTTTCTGCACCTTCCATCTAGCAGGGCTGTTTCCTTATTCACCTCTGTATCCTTAGGCTCAGGGATGTAGATACTGGGGAAATGTTTGCTTGCTTTGATGAATGAATGAGCTAAATAATTCTCTCTGGACCCATTTCTCCATCTGCAAAATGAGAAATTGATGAAACACTAAGGTGAAGTCCTACCCAACAGTTCAGAGGTCACCTCCTCGGGGAAGCCTTCCTGGATCCCCTCCCACTCTTAGGCTGGATCTGTCACCTCTTCTGGGCTCTCACAGAGCAAGGTTATACTCTCATCTCTGCACTGATCACGCTGGATGGTATTTGTTGCTTCTGTGTGCTCTTCGTGTGAATATTCCGGTTCTTTGCAGCAGGGCCTGCATCTGTTTTATACTCTCAGTGCATGACACAGAGCAGGTGCAATGTCTAATGAATTAATGAAGTGATGCCTTTATTAATTCTGATCTGAGGTCCAAAACTGAATCATGCTGGTGTTGGCTGGAGCTGGGCGAGTGTCTGAAGCAGCAGGAATGGTCCAGGGCACAGAACCAGGAAATCCCTGTGCAGCAGAAATGAGTTGAAAGGCTTGACTTGTAGAGCACCAAGAAAACAATCCTGCTGTGACCCTTGCAGGAAATCCAAGCCTCCTCCTGCATCAGGCAGGGGGGCCCGGGAGGAGAACAGTCAGCCTCCTGCGGAGGGCAGATGGTTTGGAGGAGGAGGGCTCCCCTGGCACCAGAAGCTGGCAATCTGCCTGCATCTGTTTGGGGCAGGGGTTGGGATGGGATGTGTGAGGTACTTGAATGTTGTCAGGCCCCAGCTCTCCTATTTCTTAGCTGTTCTTCAGCTAAGCCAAGCCTCAGTCTCCACGTCTGTGAAGTGGGCAGAGAGTAGACTCCTACCTACTTCAACCCATTTATCAGGAGCGCCAAGCGACTTAATAGGGTCAAAATGCCTGCTATCTTGTGGTGCTCAAAAAACTTCTCAACCTCCTAAAATCTTTTCCCTTTTCTCCCAAAAGTATTTCACCCTAATTAGCAGCCACTCATGAGTCCCTAATAATAGCATTAGCTCTGTGTAAGGTTTACTGAGTGGCTGCCGTGTGTTCGGCACTCTTGTTCCATCGCTAAGTCCTGTCTGACTCTGTGACCCCATGGACTGCAGCCTGCCAGGCTTCCTTGTTCGGCATTTTACTCTGTGTATTTTCTCATTTCCTCTTCACAACTAACTATCTTGGAGGTTAGGTTTGTTTTTATTCCCATTTTCCAGAAAGAAAACCGATTTAGAGAGGTACTCGTCTGAGATCACACAGCCTCTAAGTGGTAAACCTGGGATGTGAAACATCTGTTAATTCCAGGGAATGTTGTAATTCCCTGGAAGGTTTGTTCAAACACAGATGACTGGGCCCCACCTTTAACTTTCTGATGCAGCAGGTCTGGGGTGGAGCCTGAGAACTTGCATTTCTCACAAGTTCCCAGGTGATGTTGCTGCTGCAGGTCCTGGGAGCACACTTTGAGGACTGCACTCTGAGCTTCATACCAAGGTTACTCCACTGTCATTATCCCCATTAGGCAGGTTATGTCATGTCCAGCCTATTACATTAGGCTCAATTCAAAGAGTTTTGGTTTGTTTTTTAATTTATTTTTGGCTGTGTTGCTGTGCTTTCTTGGGTCTTTGTTGCTGTGCTCGGGCTTCTCCTTGCAGTGGCTTCTCTTGTGGGGCAAGAGCTCAGTAGTTGCAGCTCACGGGCTTAGTTGCTCTGCAGTATGTGGGATCTTCTCAGATCAGGGATCAAACCCATGTCCTTCATGTTGACAGGTAGACTCCCAACCACTGGACTACCAGGGGAAATCCTCAAAGACTTTGAAGTCTAGTATAATTTATTTGGCACTTGGCACCTATGACCCTATATTCCTCATTAACTCAAAAAAAAAAAAAAAAAACAACTATCAGCTGTTTTAAAGTTGCAAAAAATAACTAGAAAATATAAATGAGCAGAAAGGACAGGATTAGTTCTGGTTTCACCAATTACTCAGAGAGCTTTTTGTTATACATGATTGTATGGTAGAGGCTCTCTGGATTAACTAACTTACTGAGAAATTTCCAGGTGTCCAGTGTTCAGGACTCAGTGCTTTCACTACTGGGGCCTGAGTTCAATCCCTGGTCAGGGAACTAAGATCCCACAGGCCATGATGAAGCCAAAACAAAAATCCCCCAACTCACTGGAGCTGGCTCCTGGATTAGCCATCACTCACCTTGCCTACTGTAAACTCCAGAACAATGTGATGCCCACAGCAGCTGGAGGACTGGTCTCTAGGACAACCAACTTCTAACTCCTCCCACTGACTTAACAAGGTTGCAGCTGGGCTTACCAAAAGTCAGCTGGGTAGGTTCTCCAGTCATTTACTCTTGTTAGTAAATCACATAATTGTATATGACTGATAAAGAGGAATGGGAAAAGAAAAGTGATGTTGGGACTGTCCTGGTAGTCCAGTGGTTAAGAATCTGCTTGCCAATGCAGGAGACACAGGTTTGATTCCTGATCCAGGAAGATTCCACATGGTGCAGGGCAACTAAGTCTGTGAGCCACAACTACTAAAGCCCCACGCGAAGCAATAAGAGAAATCACCGCAAAGAGAAACCTGCTCAACAAAACTAGAGAGTAGCCCCCGCAGCAACGAAGACCCAGCACAGCCAATAATAAATAAATATATATATATATATTTTTTAAAGAAAATTGATGTTTCTCCAAATGCAGTCGAATGCTTCGGAAAGATTCATTTTAAAAGTTAGTTGGCATGAGTCATTACAAACGTGTCCACACTCATAGACAGTACAACACCGTCACATCAGAGTGAGCCCTAATATAAACTGTGGACTCTGGGTGATAATGATGTTTTAATACAGGTCCATTCATTGTAACAAATGTACCACTCTGGTGGGGGATGTTGAGAACGGAGGAGGCTGAATATGTATGTATCGTTGATGGGGGGAGGGCTATGAGAAATCTCTGTACCTCTTGATAATATTGCTATGAATCTAAAACTCTCTGAAAATACAGTCAATTTAAAAAGAAAGAAAGAAAGACGGAGCAAAGCCCCAGCTTGACACACATGACCACATAATATAAGCACAAAGAAAACTTTGTCATAAACCACTGGGGCTGGGACTGGGGATGGGGGGATGATGGGGTCGGGGGGGCCTGAAGGGAGTTAGTTAAGTGTGGCCTGGAGAACTAGAGACTATTGGGTGGCCATGCAATTCTAAAAATCTAGACAACAAGGGCCTTAGGATCTACATCGACTTAAAGAAGCTCAAGCTAGAACTCAGAGGAGTGTTTTCTGCAAGAAGGATGTTGGGGAACGCCAACCAGGTAACTCAGATCAAACTCAAAGAAAAGGCTCTGGCCCTACATCAAAAGATGGGTGAATGAATATACAGCCATAGGTGTTTAAATTGGAATATTTCAGGGCTATATCCTTTTTTTCTTTTTAATCATTTCCTGCTTTGATGGAATTTTTCAATAAACTTACCAACTATTCATCTGATGAGATGGAATGAGAGATGCTACTTACAGATTACTTTTTAAAATTGGAGACAAGAGGGAGGGGATGATGCAGTTCTTGATTTTTTTATTCTTTTTGGTGTGTGGGGGTGGGGGGCAGCTTGCAGCTTTGGGATCTAAGTTCCCCCAACAGGGATCAAACCCATCGCTTGGCAGTGAAAGCATGGAGTCCTAACCACTGGACCACCAGGGAAGTCCCACTTTCCCATCTTTAAATGGTTAAAAGCTAACATTGTCCTTTTTAGGAAATGGGCAGGCATCGAAAATTTTGCACTCCATTTCCAGATGTTCATAGAATACCCTCCTGACCCCCCACACCTTATATGTATATTCACTCTCCCCTACCCACCCCGTGCAGGACCAGGGATTGAACTGGCACATTTTTCAGTGAGAATCCAGAATCTTGATCACTGGACTGCCAGGGAATTCCCAACCCCCACTATGGAGAGGGTAATCCATAGAACCCTGAGTAGGGAGCCCCTGAATTTGAGGATCTAAAGTCCCTCAAGCCCCTCATTGGAAAAGACTCTGATGGTGGGAAAGACTGAGGACAGGAGAAGGGGACGACAGAGGTTGGATGGCATTACCTACTCAATAGACATGAATTTGAGCAAACTCCGGGAGATAATAAGGGACAGGGAAGCCTGGTGTGCTCAGCCCATGGGGTCGCAAACAGTTGGACATAACTGAGAGACTGAACAGTCACAACTAGCCCCGCTAGCTCTTATGTTAATAGCTGTAGTAAAAACAACAGCGATAATAATAACAGGATCCAGAAGTCTTCAGACACTGACTCTGGGCCAGCACCCTTGCTTTATTTAATCTCTTCACATCCCTGTAAATAATGATGCAAACACTCTTATTATTATTGTTTCTACTTTGCAGATGAAGAAACTGAGGCTTAGAGGGACTCATTAACTTGCTCAGGGAGTATGGCCGAGAAGTAGGGCACCGGTTTCCAATTTGGCACTGGGGACACCAGAATTTCAGCACTTTCCCACGCCCATTCCAGGAGAGGATGGAAGCCCCATAGGGCTTTTTCAAGGCCAAAATCAAGTCGTGTTTGGAGAACATAGGAATGCTGGCCACCATTCATTCCTTCAAGCATTCATTCAACCATCATGCACGTGTCAGACACAGGCTGACTAATGTGTGGCTCATGACAGATAACGATGGTCCCTGTCTTCAAGCAGCCCCGTTTACTGCATCCTTCCTCTGACAGCACCAGACTCAGGGTGTGAACAACCCCACGGCAGATCCTCAGGCCCTGCTCCAGTCCCTGGAATCAGACTCTCTGAGGTTGGAGTTGAGAATCTACATCTGACGAAGTTTCCCCAGGGTGACATAGACACCAAGATGCGGGAACTCCTGGATCGAGGGTGAGGGGACTTGACAAGCAAGCAATGCTTACACAGAGAAAATTGTCTCTCTGGATTGTGGAGGTCACCAGGGCAGGCTTCTTGGAAGAGGTGACCTTTTGAGATGAGACCTGAAGGGTGAGTAGGAGTGAACAGACCGAGAGGAAGGGGAAAGAGACACAGCAAGGAAAAAGACAGTCTCTGGCTTTAGAGAATTCACAGTTGGGGAGATGGTAGTGAGAGGAGAGAGGAGGGAAGGGGACAGCAGCTTAGCAGAAGAATGTGACCAGGAGGCTCTGGGAAGGTGGAAGAGGCATCTGACTCAGCCTGAGGAATCAGGGTTGACTCCGCAGAGGAGGTGACTGTCTTCCAGGTGTAAGTATGTGCTTCATCGCATTTTTTTTGTCACATGGGACTGCATGTGTGCTCCTCGACCGGGGTTGAATTCGAACCCCTTGCACTGGAAGCACCAGCGGAGTCTTAGCCACTGACCACCAGCGACGCCCCTTCATCACACGCACCTCAAGTGAAGAGAATGGGCGTGGAAAAGAACCAGGACTGGCCAGTCTCCCAGGACATTAGAGGCCTCTTATCAGCCTACTAATAGTGGGCGGAAGCCATATCATCCTGTAATCAGGATGCTATTTTCACCTCCATTGTCAATGCTAAGCCTTTGTTTGTTTGAACTAAGTCCTTCCATCTAGAGTCCTTAGTGCCCAGTAATAAATGGTGGAGCAGAATTCCTTTGTAATGGAACCTGGAGCACACCTGCTTAGAACCACCCTATCACAGAAGAAGCACTGGATCTCTTCCCGCTCTGAATAACCCTCCTAGACACCACTGATGACTCAGATTAGGTGAATGGTAAGTAGGACTCTGGCCCTGGTCAGCCTGGACTCAAATCCCCTGCCATCCATTAAAAAAAAATTATTATTTATTGATTTATTTGGCTACTCTGGGTCTTGGTTGTGGCCTGCAAGGTCCCTAGTTTCATCATTCAGACTCTTAGGTGCAGCATGCGAGATCTCATTCCCTGACCAGGGGTGGAAGCTGGGCCCCTGCATTGGGGCCACAGAGTCCCCAGCCATTTTCTAATGACCTGTCCTCGCGCTGTGTGACTCGACTTTCTGATGCCTCCATTTCCTCCTCCAGCCAAGCAGTCTACCAATGGTACCACCTGTCTCCAAAGAGATGTTGAGAATGGAATGAATTTTCCTATGAAATGCTTAGAAAAATGCCTGGCACACAACAGGACCTCAGAAAATGCTGAGTAATTAATAAGAAGCAAAAGCTATTTTTTTTTTTAAATGAGACTTGCTATAAAGACAGAGGTGCTCTTTTAGAGAGAGGAACCAGGGAAGCTCTCTCCAAAAAGGTTCCCCCTTGAATAAAGGGAGACATAACCACACGACAAGTTGGGGGAAGAAGGTTTCAGGCAGGGGGCAGAGCATTTGCGAAGGCCTAGAGGTGGGGATGAATTTGGCTTGTGCAAGGAACAAGAAAGCCAATACAGGGACTTGCCTGGTGATCCGGGAGCTAAGACTCTGACCTCCTAACGCAGGGGGCCCCGGTTCGAGCCATGATCAGGGAATTAGATCCCACATGCTGCAAATAAAGTTCCTGCATGCCTCAATAGAGATCAAAGACCCTGTGTGCCACAGCTAAGACCTGGGAAAGTCAAATCAATACCTAAATATTAAAGAAAAAAAAGGAAAGAAAGCCAATACAGCTGAAATGTGATCCTACCATTACTGTTGTCATCTTCCAGCTGAAGAAAAGAGGCTCAGAGAAAGCAAAAGACTTGTCCAAGGGCACACAGGAAGTGCTGGAGGCAAGATTTGAATCTGGGTTCAACTTGACCCAGGAATTGTTCATGCAATGTTTACAAATTTGAATGGAGACCTGGAGCCTGATTGAAGCCTGAGAATGGCTTCAATCCATTTCAGATGAGATTTAAACAGACTTCCTCTTCACCAGAGTCACTGGTGCCAATGTGTGCCAACTTTAACACAGAAGATGTATAATGTTAAGATCAATGCTATGTGCATGAACAACTACAGGGTGTGGTGGGGGCTAGAAATTAAGAAGAGAAAGGGATCCTCCAAGATCAGGCTCACAGGCAGGCCGGTGAGTCTCCTCTTCCTCCCCTGAAAAGTCTACGAATGGAAACAAGATATAGGTGCCATTTAAATCAGCAGTGGTGGGACTTCCCCAGGCAGTCCAGTGGCTAAGACTCCACGATTACCGTGGGGGACATGGGTTAGAGCCCTGGCTGAGCAGACTAAGATCCCACATGCCACTCAGCATGGCCAAAAGATAAAAAATAAATCAGCAGTGGCTCTAAAAGGGAGGGCCCACGGGGAACTCGTACCTTCTAATTTATTTCTACCTGCAGTTTATACAATTGACATATTTTCTTTTGTCACCAGAATAAGACAACAGCAAAATAATAATAAAACTCTTAAATGTAAAAAAAAAAAAAAAACATTTTAGAACAGTTAGTATTTATTACTCAGAGAAGGCAATGGCACCCCACTCCAGTACTCTTGCCTGGAAAATCCCATGGATGGAGGAGCCTGGTGCCCATGGGGTCTCAAAGAGTCGGACACGACTGAGTGACTTCACTTTCACTTTTCACGTTCATACATTGGAGGAGGAAATGGCAACCCACTCCAGTATTCTTGCCTGGAGAATCCCGGGGACAGGGGAGCCTGGTGGGCTGCCATCTATGGGGTTGCACAGAGTCGGACACGACTGAAGTGACTTAGCAGCAGCAGCAGCAGTATTTATTACTGGGCAGCCTGGCATGGGAAATGCAAACAGAGGCTGACTGGGTGCAGTTTAGGCTATAACTATGGGGTGTACCAAATCCTTAGATAAAAACAAAGACAAGGTGTTATATTGCATGAAAGGGAAAGTGTTAGTTGTTCAGTCATGTCTGACTTTTTACCATCATATGGTCTGCCCATGCAATTCTCCAGACAAGAATACTGGAGTGGGTTGCCATTCCTTTTTCCAGGAGATCTTCCTGACCCATTTTGCATGGTAGAGTCCAAATTTTGTATCAAAATGTAACAAGCAGAATCATTTCATTAAAAAATATATATTGATTAAGCAAGCACCTGGTTTATGTCAGGCACTGGGTTCGGTGCTGGGATACAGGAGTAAGCGAAGTGGACAAGGTCCCTCCTCTTATGAAGCTCCCCAGATGCTTAAAAGTTATCAAGACAAGGAGTGGGAAGAGAATTCCTGGCAGAGGGAACAACATGGGCCAAGGCCCTGAGGTTGGGAGGGACTTGCCATATTTCATAAACAGAAAGAAGGTTAGCTCAGATGATGACTGAGGTGTCCTTAGTGAATATGGTGGCCAGAAGCAGTGATGGCCCTTTGGAAGACAGATGGACTCCTAGTTTGCTAGCTTGGGGAGTGGATGGATGGTGGTGCCATTATAAGGCCAGCTACCCAATGACGAGGGACCCCTAAAATGAGTAATCCAGTAAGAAAGGCAGGGACGGAGACAAACACCCATTACTGGATTATTCATTTTAGGGGTCCCTTGTACCATCTTTCTCATGGTCTCCTCTTTCATTTTCACAACCAATCAACCAGCAAGAGGAAATGTCTGTCGAATGTTCTCCATCCCTGTTTTGTCACAGCCACTGTTGTCTCTCCACTGGACTATTGCATTAGCATGAGGGCTGCTCTGTCCCCTTACAGGTTCACCGCCTCCAATCTGTTCCCCACAGAGCAGCTGGGATGACCCTTCTAAAGGGCCAATCTGACTAGACCTCTCCTCTCTGCAACCCTTCAACGGCTTCCTGTTCGATTAGGATAAAACCCAGCGCCTCACTCTGACCTCCAAGGTCCTGTGGGATACACCATCACTGTACAATGAAATATGCTAAGAGAGGCTGGCGGGGCCTCTGGGGTCCGGGAGGCGGGTAGATTCTGGCTGGGGAGACTCAAAGAGAAAAAGATCCCAATAAATGGAGCTGTTGGAGGGAGGCTAGAGACTAGGAGGCTGGGGAGATGGCAACGTGATGCGGAGCTTGGAGACCTGTGTGGGTGACGCATAGAGTGCGGTGGAGGTGCCCTTGGGAGGCCCTGCATGCCAATCCAAGGAGTCAGTGAAGAGAAATTATATCCTGTTCTAGAAGAAGAAGACTCAGTCCTTCTTAAATTTTAGGAAGTCATTGATGAGTATGTGAGAGGCAGTAATATAGGTGTTTGTCTACGTATCAAATATCTCTAGAAGGATCATCAGAAATCTCTAGTATGATGACCTTCTTTGTAGTGAAACTGGGTAGGTGGAGAACAGGAATGGGGGAGGCTTTTAAATCATTATTATTACAACTATTTTGTAATTTGTACTGTATAGATGTATGTATTCAATACTTGAATACTTAATATAGTTTAAAAATAATTTAATTAATATATTTATTTAGGGTGTGCTGGGTCTTCTTTGCTGCTCCGGCTTTTTTCTAGCTGGGGTGAGTAGGGGCTACTCTTTAGTTGTTGTGTACAGGCTTCTCATTGCAGTGGCTTCTCTTTTGTGGAGCACAGGCTCTAGGGTGTTGGGGCTTCAAAAGTTAGAGCTCCCAGGCTCTAGAGCGCAGGCTCAGCAGTGGTGGTGCACAGGCTTAATTGTTCCGAGGCATGTGGGATCTTCCCAGACCAGGGATCAAATTCGTGTCTCCTGCATTGGCAGGTGGACTCTTTACGACTGGGTCACCAGGGAAGCCCCTTATACTTAATTACGAAGGAAAAACATGTACTGCTAAAACGCAAAGACTTCGGGGTCAGACAGCCATACCTTTGAATCATGGCTCTGTCCCACTTGCTCTCTAGATTTGTCAGTATTTGCTTCTCTGAGGCTCAATTTCCTCATAGGTAAAAGGGGATAATAATAATTCTTACTTCAAAGGGTTGTTGGAAGGATTAAATGAGATAATATATGATGAGTGCCAGTACCATAGGAAGGGTAGGTTAAACAAATGCTATTAGTGTTTTTTTTTAATGTAATTTAGTTTGGAATACACCCTCTCCAAGGATGTCTCAGTTTGACACAGGATGGGGTGAGTGGAGGGAGGTGGGGAGGCAGAGATAAGAAAGGGGGCTGGAATCCGACCCAGCAGCGATCCGCTTCTCTAAGCAAGCACTACCTCTCTAAGGCGCAATGACCCTTGTCTGCAAAATGGGAGACTAGCACACCTCTCTTCTAAGATCAAAGAGCTACTGGGTGGGGGCAATTAGTCCACTGCTAAGCGCAGCAGGCCGTGAGTTATGAGTTGTGAGGATGACGATCTTCAGGGAGGACCTCTTTCTTTCTCTTCCAGGTCCGGGGACCTTTCAGTTTCTCCTCTCTGCCTCTCCTTGTGGGGTGAGGTGGTGTAAGGGGACATTCTCTATAAAGTAAGGTTTTCGTTTCCTTGTTTCAATCAGGGGAAGATGCTGGAGACGTCTCAGAGGCGAGGCCTTAAGAAGGAGTCCCCGAATCTGGGCTCTCTCTATTCCTCTCGCAGATTCCGCCTCTCTCCCTCCTACAAGGACCCTGAGATTAGATAGCCACGTTGAAGGTCTCAGGCGCGACTCATCTCTGGCCAGACTCGTGGGCGGCGCCCGCACATGCGGAGCCTGCCACCCACAGGGAGAGTGCGGTACTGCAGGTGAGGGTACCAGAGCCGCCCCCATCTATCCGGTCACCTTTCCGTCCATTACTCCGCGCCTTTCCGGCGCCAGGCAGAAGGGATCCCTGCCCTCATGGGGCTTACAGTCTAATGGGACGAATACCAACAACAGAAGTGCTGAGAGCAACTTCATGGTCTGCTTTTTGGTGAAAGTCTTTGTTTTCATAGCACAAGTAATAAATATTCATTGCAGAATTTTTTAAAAGAAAATTAAAACCCAGACATACCTCTCTTACCATGTAAGTATAATCCTTATCAACCGCTGAATATCCATTGGAAGAACTGCTGCTGAAGCTGAAGCTCTGATACTTTGGTCATCTGATGCGAAGAACTGACTCATTAAAAAAGACCCTGATGCTGGGAAAGATTGAAGGCAGGAGGAGAAGGGGACGACAGAGGATCAGATGGCATAACCGACTCAATGGACTTGAGTTTGAACAAGCTCCAGGAGATGGTGAAGACAGGGAAGCCTGGCGTGCTGCAGTCCATGGGATAACGAAGTCAGACAGGACTGAGCGACTGAACAACAACATAACTCTTATAGCATTTTTCCCATGCATTTTACAAAAATGGAAACACATTTCACCATACTCTGTAGCCTTCTTTGTTGTGTTTAACAGCTTTATTAAGATATATTTCACAGACCAGACACTGGTTCCGTTTTTAACTTAATGTAACAGTGGTGGTGGTTTAGTTGCTAAGTTGTGTCCGACTCTTGTGACCCCATGGACTGTAGCCCGCCAGGCTCCTCTGTCCATGGGATTCTCCAGGCAAGAATACCGGAGTGGGTTGCCATTCCCTTCTCCAGGGGATCTTCCCAACGCAGGAACTGAACCCAGTCTCCTGCATGGCAGGCAGTTTCTTTATTGGGGCTATGAGGCAATCCCAATGTAACAGTAGATGATTAATAATAATATAACACAAGTTGCTATTTGTTAAACAAGATGCTAAGTGCTTGTACACACACCATCACTTTCAGTCCTCCCAGCCATCCTATTAGGTGAACATATACTATGATTCTCCCTGTTCTGCAGATGAGGGAACTGAGTCCCAGAAAGATGAAGGGGTTTGTCCAACAAAAGTAGCAAAGCCAGGATTTTAATCCAGCTTTGACTGAGAAACTGAGTTCTTGACCATTTTGTTATGACTGTTCTGTGTAGCATTTCAGGGGAATCTTAGAAAAGGGTGGGGGGAGGGGAGATCTGGAGCTCAGAGTGGAAATGAGATGGAATAGTTCTCAAATACAGTTCAGTGAGCTTAAACCTTGCTAGGGGACCAGAGGCCCAAGGCTTGGTGTAACCAGGAAAGGCTTCCTGTAGGAGGTGAAGGCTGAGGGGAGTATGCAGACAAAGATGGACAACAAGTCAGGAAGGGCATTTCTAGCCAGGAGCGGCCAGCCTGTGCAAAGCCTCAGGTGCAAAGTTGAGTATCTCTCTCCTTGCTTAAAAGCAAGTCTTCTCAGGGAATTTCCTAGTGGTCCAGTGGTTAGGATTCTGTGCTGAGGTTGAGAGTTTAATCCCTGGTCAGGGAACTAAAATCCCACAGGCTGTGTGGCCCCCCAAACCCAGAAAGTCTCTTCAGTACCTTTTGGATAAAATCCTAACTCAGCATAGCCTGCAGGACTCCTATGGGGTTGCTACTATTATTATCCCCATTTTACAGATGAGGAAATTGAGGCACAA
>NW_011495054.1:6143823-6167630 GCF_000754665.1 Bison bison bison
TGGGTCAGTCACTTCAAGGGTTGTCAAACTTAGGCAGATGAATTCACCTCCCATGATTTCATAGCTAAGTAGCTGACCTGAGACTTGAACTTGTACCAAGGTTCATGCTGGACAGCCTTCCATTGAAGAAACCTATCACACTGACAGTAGTAACTGCTTATTTGTCAGTCTCTCCCTCTAGACTGGGTGTTCCATAAGGTCACTGCTGTCGCCCCAGTCCAAGGACGTAGTTGAGATTCCACATTAAATGAATTAATGACGCTGAGCAGCTCAGACAAGTTATTCAGATGATGGAAGTGGTGGTCACTGCACCCCAACCTCCCCTGCAACATACTTGGAAAAATACTTCATGCCTTCTGCATAGTCCAGGCCCCTCTGCTCTGATTCCATAGAACCTATACCCTTAACGATGATCATAGCAAAAATAATAGTGAACAATAAGTGAACACTTAATTGAGACACAGCAGTTATCTCTTGGCAGATGAATATTTATTGGTCCAGGAACTGGAGGAACTCTTAGCTGGGAGAAACCACAAGAGAAGTAGCAGGCAGGATGCCCCAGATAAGCTTTCCCCTAAGCAAGCCCTGTCCTTGGCTAGGCAGCCTCCCCCAGCCTTCCTCCAATTACCCCACCAGCAGCTGGCTCCAGGATTGAGGTGCCTGCCTGCCAGCTCTCTATTTCAAGGAAATAGAGCGCCAGAGACCGTAGTGGCTTCAGCATGAGTGTAAACATCACCAGCTGCCAGAGAAGATGACGTCAAATCCAGGCCTGGCTGGCCATGGCCTTGGGGAGACTCCCTCACAGAGAGGCCAAATGCCCTGGGGGTCACTGTGAGAGGCAGCACAAGGTGGGAACTTCCAGCTCAGCACCTAGAAAACACATCTGATGGTTCCATTCATTCTCGAGGACCCATGATTTGAAATATTTTTCTTTCCAAACCTACTGAGATCAGAAATTATGTAGCTCTTTTTTTTTCCCCTTGTTCATCCCTGTTCAGAGCATCAGACTAGCATGAGCTCGACAGGGTGACCTCTCGAAGTTGGTGTCGTTCTACCTACAGCAAAGTCTGCATGGCTTTGAGGTTAAAAAAACTGACTTGACGGACTTTCCTGGTGGTCCAGTGGTTAAGAATCCGCCTGCCAATGCAGAGGGCATGGGTTCTGTTCCTGGTTGGGGAAGATTCCACGTTCTGCAGAGCAACCAAGCCTGTACACCACAGCTACTGAGCCTGCATGCTCTAGAACCTGTGCTCTGCAACAAGAGAAGCCACTGCAGCGAAAAGCCCTCATCGAAACTAGAGAACTCTCACAGCAGCAAAGACCCAGCACAGCCAAAATTAAATTAATTTTTTAAATTTTTTTAAAAAAAGAAGAACTTGAGTCCCACACTACCTGGGTCCACCAACTGCCTAAAGCTTGGGGATCTTGGGCAATATCCTCACAACTTCAAGTCTGTTTTCTTATCTGAAAAGTAAGGGGAGAATAGTATCTAGTTCACAGGTTCATAGCTCAGTCGGTAAAGACTCTGCCTGCAACGCAAGAGACCTGAGTTCGATACCTGGGTGGGGAAGATCCCCTGGAGAAGGAAATTGCAACTCACTTCAGTATTCTTGCCTGGAGAATCCTATGGACAGGGGAGGTTGGCGGGGCTACAGTCCATGGGGTTGCAAAGAGGTGGACATGACCGAGCAACTAAACCACCACAGGTTCATGGTTGGGATTAATGTACATTCAGCGAGGTCCTATAATGGGCCAAGTGGTCACACCAGTGAGCAAATCATAGTCTCTGCCCCAGGCAGACCATAAACCAATAAATATTTAATACAGCAGATGGTGGGAAGTGCCACAAAGATAGCTAAGGCACAGTAAGGAGGATAGAGTGTCAGGGTGGGGAGGAGCTACGTCACTTCAGGGTGGCCTGGGAAGGCCTTCCTGATAAGAGATGACTTCTAAGACAACCCCTGAGTGAAATAAGGAAACAACTCATGCCGCTACCTGGGGGGAAACTCTTCCAGGCAGAGAGATGAGCGTGTGCAAAAGTCCTGAGTCAGAGGCATGCCTGGCACGTTCACAGAAAGGCAGGAGGGTCAGTGTTGCTGGCGTGAAGTGGGCAAGGGGGCAGGTAGACTAGATGGTGTCAGTGGGGCGGCTGGGGACACGGTGTGTGGGATCTGGCAGCCCACTCTCGGGACTTTGGCATTTACTGAGTGAGATGGGAACCACTGAGGATTTTGAGCAGAGGAGGAAGATGACCAGTGTTAGAGGATTCCCCTAGCTGTTCTCTAAGAATAGACTGTGAAAGGGCCGGGAAGCAAGGAGACCAGTCAGGAGGCTTTGCAATTGTCCAGGTGAGAGCTAACACCTTTGATCAGATTGGGAGCAGTATGTGGTAAGAAATGGTCGGATTCTGAGTGAGAATTGTGTGTATAAAAAAAAATAATAAAGTACAATAAAATAAAATGTACGGGGGGGACTTCCCTGGGGGTCCAGTGGTGAAGACTCTGTGCTTCCACAGCAGGGGGCATGGATTCGATTTCAGTGGTCAGGGAATTGGATCCCACATGAGAGACAGAGAGAGAAGAGAGTGATCAAAGATGATTCCAAAGTGTTTCACTTGAGGAACCAAGTCACCATTTTCTGAGGTGGGGAAGACAATTTATGCAAAGTGCTTGTCATAGATGTGAGCATGAAGTAAATGCTCAGTAAATATTAGCTATTTGTTGTATTGATGACTTTGGTTTCCTGGACTATCTAAACTCACCCAAGGCTTTGCAAATGCTGAGCATACTTGGCAAGAATATCATAGGTATCATGCCTGAGAAGGTACTGTGTTCCAAACATATTACAATCCTTACTTAGCAGTACCACCCTGCAAGATGTATTAAAGTCCTATGGGAAAATAAACATTTGTTGAATTTTTAACATATCCCGGGCATTGGGTATTTTTTGCTTAATCCTGTCTCTAGCACTGAATTGTAAATTGCATGAGAGCTCTTCCAGCTCTTGCACACTACTGTGTACACCTGGCACACGGTAGCCACTGTAGTTAATATTTACTAAATTAACCATCATGACTATGAATGGAGGGTGAGTAACTTCTCCAGGTGGAGCTGTGTCTTAAATTACTGTTTGTCAGATAAATGAGTTAAGTGCATATTACATTCCCACTTTAGAGAAGAGGAACAGCTGAGGGCAGACCAGATTTGAACCCAGGATTTCCTGATCCTTGAGCTCAGATCCTTTCCATGGCTACGCTGTAGGGCTTCACAGACCCTTTAACTCTGTTCGATGATGCCTAGAGATTTGACAATTCTAATTTCACCATAACATGCAAAAACCCAGGCTACCCAGAGAAAGAAAGATCAGGTTGAGAAGCTCTGGTAATATGACCCTGTTTTTGTTTTCATGAAACTGCAGGATGCGTTTATCTGACTTGCTCAAGGTCATACAGGCTGTGAGGGATGGGAACAAAATATGAATCCAGTCTACCCACACCAGAGTCTCTGTTTATTCCTCTAAGTAGGGGTTCTTAATTTGGAGCACAGGACTCTTAGGGGGTCTCTGGGTGCACTCTACCTTCTTCCCCTCTCATTGTGCGCTTAAACTGTGTGTGCTGAGAAGCTGTATTAATATTTCATTTGAGGAAAGGATTCAGAGCTTTCATCATATTTTTAAAGGAACCTATGGTCAAGAAGTTTACTTTTATTTTACCTTATGTATCTATTTTTAAGATTTTGTTTATTTATTTTTATTTGGCTTCGCTGGGTCTTAGTTGCCACATGCTAGATCTAGCTCCCTGAGGAGGGATGGAACCTGAGCCCCCTATATTGGGAGGGTGGAGTCTTAACCACTGGACCACCAAGGAAGTCTCTCTTACGCATCTATTTTTTAACTTTTATTTTAAAAACTGTTTTTAGATGAGTAGAAGAAGAAGAAAAAAGAAGGGTAGGAAAGAATTGCAGAGATAAAGTATGTGGCTGTGGCTAAGTCACTTCAGTCGTGTGTGACTCTGTGCGACCCCATAGACAGCCCACCAGGCTCCCCCGTCCCTGGGATTCTCCAGGCAAGAACACTGGAGTGGGTTGCCATTTCCTTCTCCAATGCATGAAAATGAAAAGTGAAAGTGAAGTCGCTCAATCGTGTCCGACTCTTAGTGACCCCATGGACTGCAGCCTACCAGACTCCTCCGTCCATGGGATTTTCCAGGCAAGAGTACTGGAGTGGGGTGCCATTGCCTTCTCCGGAGATAAAGTGTAAGAGATGTCAATTGTTTCCCGTTGCTATTCATTCATTCAACATATTTGTGTTAAGCACCTGTTACTTGCCAGGCACGATCCCAGAGTTTGAGGATGCTGCAGTGGCAAAATCTTTCGTTTCCCCTGACAGATTATAAGCTGTGTGATGCCTACAAAATAATAATGATGACAATTATTATGTCTTGGTGTCTTGAAAAAAAAAATAACGCAGAGACAGAGGATGAGGAGGGAAAAAGCATTTTAGATAGGAGATTTGTGCTCGGAACCTGTTGATGCGCACGGACTCCAACGAAGGGAGCGACCCTGGATGCCAGGATGTCCTTCCACAAACCTTTTTTTTTACGCGCTTAACTTCACCGCGGTGCTGACCTTAGGAACAAGGTATGCACACAGGAGGAGAAGGCAATGGCACCTCACTCCAGTGTTCTTGCCTGGAGAATCCCAGGGACGGGGGAACCTGGTGGGCTGCCAGACGTTTCGGACACGACTGAAGCGACTTAGCAGCAGCAGCAGCAGACACGACTGAAGCGACTTAGCAGCAGCAGCACCACCACCAGCAGCAGCAGCAGCAGCATGCACACAGGCTTGCTGAGCGCATGCTCCCTCTGGCTTCCGCGGCTCCGAGCTTTCACACTACAATGCGCAGCCTCCGCGGAAAAGGTACCGCCCAATAGGAACTTCCTTTTGAGGTTGTGGTCCCACCCTCCACAGGCAACATTCTATTTCCGCTTCCGGCGCGGCGGGGGAGTCAGGTCGAAGATGGCGGTGGCAGCTGGATCTCGGGTTTTTGGGTTGCTGGGTCGTTCCCGGCTGCAGCTGAGTCGGTGTATGTCCAGTGGCGCCCATGGCGAGGAGGGCTCAGGTACTGGGACCGGGGTCGCGGGGCGGGCCTCTGGTCTGCTGAAGAGAAGAGCGGCGGGGTTTTGACCTTGGTTTGAGGACTTGGGGGAGGGAGGTGAGACGCGGGCGGCTCCTCGCCCGGCTTGAGCGGTCGTGCCCCCTCTGCAGCTCGCATGTGGAAGGCCCTCACCTACTTCGTGGCGCTCCCTGGGGTGGGAGTGAGCATGCTGAATGTCTTCCTGAAGTCGCACCACGGAGAGGAGGAGAAACCCGAGTTCGTGGCCTATCCCCATCTCCGCATCAGGTCCAAGGTACCCCCTTGCAGTCTCTTCAAGTGTCTGTTCGCCTTTCCCCAAATGCCCTAGTCCAAGTTCTTAATTCTCTAAAACGGTGGGTGCCGGGCGTGCACAGTTTCTCATTTAATCCTCCCAAACACATTTTTATTTTCTCCGGCCAGGCCTGAGTTTTCTTTTTCAAGGTCATACAACAAGTGCCCTTCGGTTTTTTCTGAGTCATCCCATCGTTTAACTTCTGATGCTGTTAACAGTTGTCGGTTGTACAAAACTTGGAGGTTTGTGAAATTACCTTAAGCTGGCAGAGTCGGAAGGCGGTTCACCTCTCTAAAACCTGGGCATCTGACAGCTACTAGCTGCATAACGAAGAGATTGACAGCTTCTAATCTTCACCCCTATGCTAGTTACCACCCCGACTGTGTCATTTTTTGACTCTTGATGTAGATATTTAACTACTATCACTTAGCCCAAGTGGAAAATTAAGCTGGATTCTTAAATTCCGAAAGAATTGATGAGTCTCAGCGCCACTGCCACCCTTGTACGATAGAATTAGAAGGCATACATACAGCGAAATGTCTTAACCTCGGTACCATTGACATCTGGGGCTGGATAATTCTTGTTGGGGCAAAGGGCAGTCCTGTGAGTTACAGGATATTAGCAGCATCCTTGACTTCTAACCACTATGTGGTAGTGGTACCTCCTCTTGAAGATGTCTCCAGATGCTGGCCTGTGTCTCCACAAGGGCAGAATCATCCTGGGTTGGAAATCACTGCCCTGGAGCAGTGTTTTTCAAAAGTACCATGCAGAATAGTTGAGGGTTATGTTGCAGTTTCCAATCCAGAGATTTGTTTCAGGTCCAGAAATCTGCATTGAAGTCAGCATCTCCTCCCCTGTACCCGCCTCTAGCATTCTGATGTAGGTGATGGGAGGACTGCACTTCCAGAAACACAGCACTGAGGTTTAGTTCCAAGGGAGAGGCTTATGAGTAATGGACTTGAGCTTGCCTTTCCTACTGTCCTCTTTACAGGCTCCCCTGGAGTTTATAAGAGCTCTCTTACGGGAGCACTGAAACATGGCAGTTATGTAAAGGACGAATTTCCATTTTATGTGTTACCTGCTACTTGCTCTGTTTTAAGCAGTTCGTGGCAGTGCTGACTGTTTTCTGGAACTGCCTAATTGCCGTCTTCACTCCACAGCCCTTTCCCTGGGGAGATGGTAACCATACCCTATTCCATAACCCTCATGTGAACCCGCTTCCAACCGGCTATGAAGACGAATAAAGAGAACCTGGACCACCACCCAGTGGGGACCAGAGCACTGGTTTGGACCATTACTCTGCACGCATGGACCAGAAAAGTATACGGGACCTTAAGCTCACCACCTTGTATCCTAGTGATGACCATTACACTTGAGGACCATTTCACTGATCTTCCATCCCTTTGCTTATAGCAGGAAGAGATGCCTTAAATAAATAATTTAGTCATGACCTGAGAGTTGCATTCTTTGGTTGTTTTTCCCTCAGAAATTAGCATTAATATTCTCCCTGTTTGTACAGTGACAGTCTGTGCTACTGTTGACAGTGTTTCAGGTCCGGGTCAGGCCTCCCGAAGAACAGTGTTTGTAACAGGCCTGGTCTTGGTTTCTCGTGCCTGGGGTGGGTAAAACAAAGATCTAAATTGAGCTAATTAACAGTCAAAATTGGGTCCTGGCAGACTTTGGATGGCAAAGACACTGGCATTTGCTGAAGGATACTCCCTAAAATCAAACAGTTTTCTCCAAGTTCGCATCTTGGGTCCTGTCTCAGCTCCCTTCAGGCTAGAAGGGTTATAACCTTCTGGAGAAATAAAGGCAGTATGGCAGTATGACACTTCCTGCATATAGTACTGGCTTTGTTTGTTTCTGGAATTAAAAATTTCCTGTAGCCATAAGAATTAGAAACAACAGTCAATAATAGTTACAAAATCACCCTTAAAGAGCAATTAAGATTTCCTCTTCAAAATTTAAAACCTTTGAAGTGCCTCAGATAGTTGGTCATTTTATGGGCAGGATAAAGTAAAAATAGCATGAGGAACAATCAGAAAAAAAGTACTCCCTCAGCAGCAATTACAGTAAAATTTGTTTTATTCTCAAGGCTCATCCAGACAGTTTTGTGGTAAGATTCAAGAGGCTACAAGGTTCTGACCGACTTGCGGCCAGGCTTATTTCAGGGCAGTTTACTTAACTCATTTGCTGCCTGGCCTCCCTCAGCTGGGTTCCAAATCTTTTATGTATAATGGACCTTAGCTTGCCAAAATATAAATGCAGAATGTACTGCATTGGCATTAAGGACTGGTCACATTAAATATGAAGTTAATAATTGGTAAAGTGGAAAAGAGATACAGAGTCTAGGCTTTCTGTAAATCAAGTTTCATACTCTGTGGGCGCATAAAAAATTTTGTGGGTTGGGTGCCATTATATAAACATTGAAATCAGTGAGGTTTCCATTTGCTATACCATACAACCTAGCTTAGATAAATCTTCATTTTAAAATTATAAAGCATATAAAACTCCCCCCCCAGTGTACATGAGATGTGTGGGGTTCATAGAATGGAAGTTGTTCCATAAAATGCACTGAGTTCCAGGAACAAATAATGAATATAAACTAAATGTTACAAATTTATTCCATCTTCATGATTTCAGGCATTACAGGGCAGGGTGAGTAAACAAGGCAAGTAAAGGGACCTCTTCACCCCGCCCGCACCCCCCCCCCCCATTTAATCATATGCAGCAGCATTTTGGCATTTTTATGATACACAGGTTGACTTAATTCATTGACTTAAGTTGAAAGCTGGCAGCAGCAAATCTTGGTAATTTAGGATCTTCCTCCATAGCCACTCCAGATTTTAATTCCTGAACTACATCAAGTGCTCTGAAATGGTGTTCACTGCAGCATTCACGAAGCTTTCACATCTTAGTATGAAATCTGACACCTCTTGTTAAGGTAGGAAACTGTTGAAAGCGGTCTTCCTCTTGGCTAACCCAGTCCACCAACAATCTTTAACAGTTAAATTACTATATGAAAATAAAACCGTGCTTCCAAGCGTTGACTGAAACTGTTGTGCTGGGAACCCTTTCTAGAGGATTAGCTCCCTGAGAGAAAAGAGATCTTAACCAGTTGCTTCCATGAACAAATAACCCCAGGAGAGTGTACGTAATATCCTTCAAAGAATGGCTCAAGGTCAGGCAACCTTATTCATCCTGACAAGCTTACTAGAGTTTTTATACAAGATATATTTAAAACTGATCCCAGACCAAGTACTGCGATGATAATCCCAAATAATCCCATTATTTAGAATACTGAGTTCCTGCTGTGATGCCAAAGCCAGAAATCTCAAAGCAAAGAGTGATGGTTCATCATTTTTTACAAATGAGAGAAAGATATCAAGGAGGAAAGGAAGTTCTTCCCTCCTAAATTCATCAAATCATGCTATCTTCAGTTTTAACTGATACGATCCAGAGTCCTCAATTTCCTGATTTGAGGAGTCCACTTTCAAGATGATTGTCAAGGTCAAGAAGAGCTTTCAGGCTTTTCTTTGCCATGGCCCATGAACTCCAGTCCTTCAATAGGAATCTCCTTCTCCTTTATCGCTTTCTGATGGAAGAAAACATGATAAAGGGACTACATGAAGCCTGAAGTTGAAACTAGAAATATTTTGTAGAATACTTTGTACTTTAGGTACAAAAGTAAAGGACTACCAAACACGACAAACCCTAAGTGTGATTAGGAAGAAATTAAGTGTTAAGACCAGAGAGAGATTGGAGAGTTGTAACAAAATTCAGAAGTGCAATTTAAGCAGTATCACCACTCTGTTGTACTTGTTTAGTCACTAAATCGTGTCTGACTTTTGTGACCCTGTGTGACCCCTGCCAGGCTCCTCCGTCCACATGATTTCCCAGGCAAGACTACTGGAGTGGGTTACCATTTCCTTCTCCAGGGGATCTTCCCAACCCAGGAACTGAACCAGCATCTCCTGCATTGCAGGTGAATTCTTACCACTTAGCCACCTGGGAAGCTCCTATTGTGACAGACACAAGTTCAAATCGGTCCTAGGACTTACTGGCTATATAACTTTGAGCAAGCCTCTCTTTCCAATCTGTCTATGGGACAAAGACAGCAACTCCACCTGGACTTACTGAGGATGTTTTTTAACTTAACTAATTGGGAATGCCTTGCCCTGGGCTGTTCTTATAAAAAGATCTGTTTCACATTCACTGTGCTGGAATAAAGATGTTCTAACTAGCCAAGAGAGAAAAAATAGGCCAGTGAAGGCATTGTGACAACATAAGAGGACCCTCCATGAGGTCTAACAGACCAGAGAGACTCAACATCCCGTCTCTCCCCTCAGCAACAGTGGAAAAGTGCACCACCGCAAAATCCAAGGACACTTGATTCTAGTGAACTTCGACTACTCGTTTAACTATTTCTGGGCGTGAGTGTTCCACGCATAAAATACAAATAACTGGGCTCACTTTGCAAGTTCAGGTTCATCACCAAAGGAACCAAAGAATGTAACTGGGCTCCGCAGAAAGTAAGGTGCTGCAAAAAGATTTACATCTCCGGATTTGACATCCGGAGAGATACCAGGCATCCTGGGTGGTGAATGGTAAGGGAGAGAACTCCTGCCACTGGTCTCATCGAGGCTTTTCTTCCACCCTGCCCGTCCCAACCCCCTCGAGCTGGGGCCTGGGGCAGAGGCGAGAGGGCCCGGGTCGGAGCTCACCTGAACACACTGCTGGTAGCGCTTGAAGAGGTCGGTGCATGGGTCCCCGGAGCCGTCCCCCTTGAGGAACTTGTCGGCAAACCAGCGATTGAAGCACTGGTCGTACTCGCGCTTCATGTCGGTGCAAGCCTCCCCTACGCTGTTCATGGCGTCGGCGTCCGCGGCGGTGGCGGCGCTCTCGGATGTCATCACTTTTAAGCGCGTCGCGCGGCCTTAGGAGAGGATGCGCTACGGCGGCCGAGACGGAGCGAAATGTGGGCGCGGGCCGTGCACCTGGGTCTTCGGGCTGCGGCGCGCGGGCGCCGCGGCTTCACCTCCAAGGCGGATCCTCAGGTAGAGGTCCAGGCGGGTGTCGGAGCGGGGCGGAAGGCGGAGCAGGCCCCACCCGTAACCCACACCCTCCGCCTCATTCCCCCCCACCTCGCCCCCAGGGAAGTGGCCGGGTCACGGGCGAGCTGATCCAGCACCTGGAGCGGCTATCGCTGGTGGACTTCGGCAGCCAGGAGGCCGTGGCCCGGCTGGAGAAAGCCATCGCCTTCGCCGACCGGCTCCGCGCGGTGAACACCGACGGAGTGGAGCCCATGGAATCAGTCCTGGAGGACAGGTAAGCTCGCGGACGCGGCCCTCGAAGGCTTGCCCGCGGCGTCTTCGCTACCAGTAAAGGCTGGAGCTTAGTCACTCATTCCACCGAGAGGAAAAGAACATTAGCGACACGCGAGAACTTGCCCACGGCCACCCTGCGGGTAAGCGCTTTCGCTCTTTGCGTCGTACGTTAAGGATCATCTCCCTCCCTTTTAAAATCCTCGAGCCTTCCCAGTGTAACTAGTAACAAAATCCAAACGTCTGAGCTTTCACCTTCTCGGCCCAACTTTCTAGAGCGCCCCCTACCTCATCACTCCGGCCACTTGACTTCCTGCCTCTTTCTGCTTCACGCCCGATTCGTGGCTTCTCTAAATTCTCCCTCCACTCCCTCCAGTCACTACCTCCTTATCCTGGTGGGTTTTCTTCCACTGTTTTCTTGAATATCTTATTTTTGTTGACTTGTACTATTTCTTGTAATTAGAAAGTGAGCTCACATCTGACTTGCTTACTCCTAGATTCCTGTCTCAAAATTTTTTTAGATATACACATATTCTGACCTAGTGGTTCCCTGTCTGTGACATATATCTGTGACAGTGCATCAAGATGCGTGCACGAGCATTCAGGGTATGCAAATCCGTTGATAATACAGAACAACAGAAAATAAACTGGGAGGGACTAGGGGCAGGAGGAGAAGGGGATGACAGAGGATGAGATGGCTGGATGGCATCACCGACTCGATGGACGTCAGTTTGAGTGAACTCCGGGAGTTGGTGATGGATAGGGAGGCCTGGCGTGCTGCATGCAGTTCATGAGGTCGCAAAGAGTCGGACACGACCGAGCGACTGAACTGAACTGAAGCGTCCTTCATGGCTAACCTTCATACATTGAAATGGCAGTTAAAAATAATGAAATAACCATATATGCTGATATGGAAAGGTTTGCAGGGTATACTTAATAATAATAAAAAAGGCAAAGTTCAGAATATGGTATGTGGTTTCATTGATACTTTATGTGTATATTTTATATAATCTGGTGCATGCATTAAGTTTTGTTTTGTTCCCTGAAAGGGCATGCAGGAAACTGTTAACCATGGTTAGTGTTAGAGATGGAGAAGGCAATGGCACCCCACTCCAGTACTCTTGCATGGAAAACCCTATGGACAGAGGAGCCTGGTAGGCTGCAGTCCATGGGGTCGCTGAGAGTCGGACACGACTGAGCAACTTCACTTTCACTTTTCACTTTCATGCATTGGGGAAGGAAATGGCAACCCACTCCAGTGTTTTTGCCTGGAGAATCCCAGGAACAAGGGAGCCTGGTGGGCTGCCGTCTGTGGGGTCACACAGAGTCGGACACGACTAAAGTGACTTAGCAGCAGCAGCAGCAGTGTTAGAGAAGGTGGAAATGCAGAGGGAAATTTTACCTTGGAAAGCCTAAGGGGGCAGAGTAATAACCCAAGTAGTGAAGTAGTGTAATGCAACCCGGAGGGCTGGGTCTTTGACAAAGCAGCTTGTGTATACTGTACTTAAAGTGTGCAGCCCCTAACCACCTCTACCAGTTATTGCCAAATCTTAATACATTTTTAAAGAAAACACTCTCTTTTGCAAAGCAGACTTGTTTGCCATTTAGGAGTGCAGCTTCTTGGGAAGGATAGGTATGCAACTTATAAAGATAAGGGCAATCTACAACCCTGTCCTAGCCTTTTCCTGATGGAATTTTAAAAAATAAATTCCTGGTAGAAGTGGGCGAAAGGCTGCCATTAGTCAGTGCCAGTCAGGAGAGCCACACTTATCTGTAACTGTAACCTTCGTGTTGAGTGCTTGCTAGCCTCAGGACTTCCCCCGGGGTTCCAGTGGTTAAGACGCTTCACTTCTACTGCCAGGGGTCATGGGTTCAATCCCTGGTCCAGAACTAAGATCCTGCAAGGAGTGTGGGGTGGCCATAAAAAAAAGTCATCCCATAGAAACTATTCTTTTTCATCTCAGAGCCAGAGACTGACTCACATGGCATCTCTGATTGCAGTCAAATAACTTCAATACTTAAGATGTCCCTCAGGGTCTTGTTTGCCACATTGATTAGCTCTCATTTCAATCTGCGTGAAACTAAATGAAAAGGCTTGTAGATGGAGGTAGACTGGTGGCCAGAGAAACAGCTCCTGGCAGCTGATAGCTGGGAAGAGGCAGAAAGAAGCTAAAACAGCAGCAGAACTGTCCCATTGGTCAGCCCCAGGGCCAGCTGAGGCACTTCTTCCATCATGCTGCCATAGTGCTTTCTGTGAAATTAGATGCATTGCCCACAGTTACTGGTTTAAGTGCCTTGTCCATGAACTTTAGAGGGCAGAGATTTTTTTTTTAGAGATTTCTAATTCACAGTTGAAACTGTTCTTAACCAGGGCTTTTCATCTGATTGAGAATACAGCAAGATCAATGGACTCTTTTTCAATTCTTCCAAGGATGGTACATAACTAACAACTAGACCAGACGCATAGAAGTTGTCCTACGTTTCTGGACTAAACTCTTGTAGAATCCCGACTGAGAAAGATGAGGTGAGGTAGACCTTCATAACTGACAGGCACCTGAAGAGCTCATCTGGTCCTGTTTGGTGTTTTATGCATGATTCCAAGGTCAAGAAAAGTTCAGCAGCTTGCCAAATGAGGGGTCTGCTTGGTGTGCCCTCACAGAGACTCTGGGTTCAATAGCCTATGATTAAGAAAATAGGGAGGTGTGGATTTATTCTACAAACAACTTCACCTTAAACAGTAATTGGGTAGAAATGTGTGATAGTTAAAGAGGTGAATTGCATCCTTCAGGAAACCTTACTAGGAAACCCAATTACCAAATGAGTGAACCTGGGACATTTTTTATATTGGTTGCGCTAGGTGTTCACTGAGGTGTGTGCGCTTCGCTTGTTGAGAAGCACAGGTTCTAGAGCATGTGGACTTAGTTGCCCCTTGGCTCAGACCTTTTTAAACATCATCCCAGCAATTCTCTGAACCTTCTTAGAAATAAGGTAACTGATACGGAAAGGGTAAGTAACTTGCATACAGGCCATGTGCAGCTCTGGGGTTTGAATTCCGCAGTGATTCAGGGGCCCCAGCTCTTAAACATTTTGTTATATTGCCCAACAGAAATATAAACTCCAGAAAGTCCAATGGTCACCTTTACAGATGATTTTTACTGTTGTTCTCCAAGTATCCTTATTAAATGAGTATGAGTGCATATTCCTTATATGGTTTAAAAAAAAATCTAGTGCATTCACTTTTTTGGCAAGAAACTTAAAGTCTAGAAAGATCATACTTGTCCAAGGTCACACAGTTAAAACAGTGCCAGTCCTAGAATAAAGTTCAGCTTTGAACTCTTTGTACCATTAATAAGTGTTTATCCTGTCTCATTCAGGGCTGGGTGCCCCTAAGAAACAGAACCAGTCCTTTCCTAAAAGAAACTTATGATTACACCTTGGCCTTTCTATACAGCCTCTACAGATGTTCATGTCCCATCCTTGCCCTACTACGTTTAGCCCTCAATCTGTGTCTGGTTCAAAGCAGAAAGCTTGGCTGCTATCCTGTTAGTGACTGAGCATACTGCTTACTTTTCAGCCCAAGTATCTGGAAGCCATCTCAAACCTCTTGTCATGCACTTTCAAACCTTAAAACAGTAGTAAAGCCCCACAGATGTGTTCAACTCCTGTTTGGTTTCACTAGTCTCCCATCTGGATAGTTTAATGAAGCCACTAAGCCCCGACAACACTACAAGATTCTTGGGCTACGTTTGTGGTACATCTTGCAAGGGAAGGTACTTTTACATCCAAAGGTGGCTGTGATGAAGAAAGCACTCATCCTAGGGATACCAGAACCAGGCTCAGATCCCAATCCTGTCCCTTAGCAGCTTAAGTCACTTATAACCACTGTTGAGAAAGTTTCTGTACCTTACTCATTTCCCATCCCCATCGTCCCCCACCCACGAAATCCAGCTCTTTCTTGATCATGATTAAGGGGTAACATCACCTGTTCTGAGGACCACAGGCTGGGTGGGGTCCCCTTATCAATTTCCTTGGCAAGCATTGCTTACCTCATTAGACTTAACACACTGTATTGTAACTGCCTTTTTACTATCTCCACCAAAAGCACCTTACCTGTAGTAATCATCAAAAATATTTATTAAAACTTGTCCATATTGAGGAATAATTATTAATACCACTTATCTCACAAGGTTGCTAGGGAAATCAATAAATGGTAGGCCATTATTTGGTCTTCCATCTTTGAGCAGTGACTCTTAACTCGAGAATATGCTGCTGTCGTCTTCTCCTCCCACTGTTGACCTTTTCCACCCATGCCCTTGAAGCCATGTTCTGAGAAGCTAACCTTAAGCTTCTGGTTTTGTAGATGTCTGTACTTGAGATCCGACAATGTGGTAGAAGGCAGCTGTGCTGAAGAACTACTACAAAACTCCCACCGAGTTGTGGAAGAGTATTTTGTGGCTCCGCCAGGTACGTGCTGCCCAAAATGGCTTAACAGACTGTGCCACAATAAACTTGAGAGTGCTGTAGGAACTGTGAGGCCCAGATCTGCTCTGTGAAAGCACTCTGACCAAGTATAAAGTGGCAGTGGTGATTGTCCAAGGGTTCAGACTTCTAGTTATGAGTTAAATAGTCCTGGGGATGTGTGATGTACAGCATGGTGACTAGTTAACAATAGTGTATTGTATACTTGAAAGTTGCTAGAGTAGATCGATCTTAAAAAAGTTCTCACCACGAGAAGAAACCGTAACCAAGTGAGACAATGGACATTAACTAATCCTGCTATGGGAATCAATTTGTGGTATATACATGTATCAAATCATTGTGATCAAATCATTGTGTTGCACATCTTAAACTTTTACAACTATATGTCCATTACCTCAGTAAAACTGGGAATAACAAAAACACAGTATGTATAGGTGGCAAGGTGGCGGTGGATTCTTGAAGTCACATTAACCTCTAGGGATCAGTTGGTAACAGGAATGAGGAAAACAAAAACAGGACTGGGGTGGGGAAGGCTGTACCGAGTGGCAGATCTGGAGCTCTGCCTTAAAGGGACAGCTGCCATGTGCTGCTTCTCTTGTTCAGGGCCAGGCAGGAATGGGATGCCCAGAGAACCTGGACATCTGGCATTCTGTGTGCTGGTTCCCAAATTTTAACTGTTAATCAAAGACTTTAAAAAAGTAAAATACCGTGAAAGTAAAAAACATACCTGCAAGCCAGGTGCATCCTGTGAGTCATCAGTTTGCAACCCCTAGTGTGCAAATTTGCATCTTTAAACCTCACTGTAACTATTTTAAAACTTTGGGCCAATAACAACACCCAGAACTTTCGGTGTTAATCTTTGATAGTTGTTACTGTTTGAGCGGACATAGCCATTGATCACATACGCTGTTTCTCACACAGGACCTTGTGTCAGGTTTTGCTTCTTGGGAAAAATTGAGTTCACATAGTCTCTCCTTCCTCTCCTATATACATACAAATGTCTAATTAACATTAGACATGTCTAATGCTCTCTGCTACTTATTTAAGTGTGCATTATTTAGGCCTCACTTATAACTGTGGTTCTTTCAGATACTCAGAAAAACAGGGTAATAGCTACACTTACTTCCATTGCTTATTTTTCATGGCAAATCAGTTAGCTCAGTTATTTTCATGGCAAATCAGTTAGTTCAAAATTCCTTTTTGTTATTCTTTTCAAACAGGTAATATCTCTTGGTCAAAGCTGGATGAAAAACAGCCCTTCTCACATCGCTGAGTATCTATTCTGGGAAGGGGCGTTCTATGAACACATGGAAGTGCAGCAACTATTTTGCAACAACTATTTTGTTATTATGAACACTAACGTACCATTTCCTTCAGTCACCTGAGAAAAGTGATGGCTAGGTATCTTTTAGTAACTAATTCTTCTGAAGACAGAACTGGGAAAGATCGCCAAAATAAGGCAGAGTCCCTGATACCAACAGGAAGTGGAAGGTATGGCTGATTTCCAAGGAAATGGATCAAGTATATTCATAGATACTCATAGACCAGTGTGGAAGACTTTATCCCTCCCTAAAAGACTGTCTACCAAACTGCACTTAAGTGAATCTATTTATGTAATTGTTACAGACCTTGCATCCAATCACTTCATGACCACCTTTTCAGTTGCTGTTTCCGTCAACCTGAGCAGCCTTTTATCTTTACTAAACATACTTAAATTTGTTCTTGGGTACCCACTGTATTTCAAGCTGAGTGCTGACTTTCTGCTATGGTTAAAGGTGCCCCGGGGAGGCAGTTTGGGGAGGTGATGGGTGTTTATGACGTTCACGGTTGTCATTTCATGTGTGCATACCTTCACTCCAAACTCATTGAGTTGTATCAGTTCAGTTCAGTCGCTCAGTCGTGTCCGACTCTTTGCGACCCCATGAATCCCAGCACGCCAGGCCTCCCTGTCCATCACTAACTCCCGGAGTTCATCCAGACTCACGTCCATCGAGTCAGTGATGCCATCCAGCCATCTCATCCTCTGTCGTCCCCTTCTCCTCCTGCCCCATAGTTCAATGTAAAAAGTACAGCTTTTACGGGCTGACTATATTTCAATAAAGTGGTTTAAAAAAATACCCTGTGACAATGTAGCCCCCTTACCCTGACTCCCTGCCCTATGATTACTGAACTAAGCAGAATCCAAGACAGTGGGAGGTTTTGGTTTTGGGGTTTGTCTTTTTTTATAGCTCAGATACCAAGGACAAATATGAGACAAATTTAGGAGCGAAAGTGACAGAACCAAAACTTAAATGAGTTTTTTCCCCTGACCAACTTGCTAAAGTTAAGCAAAGTTGGTTAAGAATTTCCCAGTGATCTTTATGCTGGCACCCACTTTTAAAAGCCTGTTTTTAGCCTTCTCATTCCCTTCCCCTATCTGCAATGCTCCCCTTTTTATTAAAGCAGCTTAGTTTATATGGTTGGCCTTGAATTATAAGAAAACCCTGAAACTTCCCTCGGATGTGATGTTCTCAGACCATCGTCAGAGCAACTAACTTTATCCCCAAATAAGTAATCCACTCCTGCTCCTTACCAATTGGGCACAAGTTGCCACTGCAACTCAATGTTTTGTTTTTTTTTTTAAACATATGAGTGTGCCTCTTGGTGAAATCTATGAACACAATCAAAGACAACTACACCTGTCAGTTATTAAACGTTTAAAATATATTTCTAAACAGAATGGGCCGACTCAGTCACAGTAACTGCTGATCTCCATAGAAGAGCAACCCACAAGGATACAGCACTGATTTTTTTCCCATCATCGGGGTGAAAAATATACAACTCGTTTCTGAACCAAAACCACAATTTCTGCAGTTAAAAATGTTTCACTGCTAATATGGCCCTGGTAGAAATTATGTAGTTTTATTTCCTTAAAAAAAAAAAAAATTAAAAAAATCTCCTAAGACACTAAATCATCAATCTGGAATGTAGATTCTGAGCACAAAGCAGCTCAGTTCACCTAAAAAATAAAGAAAAAATTCCCACCACCTGTCTCAGTAGGGTCTGAAAGGAGAGAAGTAGTGTGGGGAACCCCTGCTTTGGTATGGAGAGTCACGGCCCCTTGACCCAGACCGAGACCGTGAATAGCCATAGCTGGTGCTTCTCTCTGGATAAACTCGGATGTAGGATGTTTCACCCTGAAAAGGAAACAAAAAAGTCAAGGAAAAAATAAGACCTAGAAGAATAAGGCATACCAACACCTAACATGGCCGCCTAACAATAATGTAGTGTTGAGCACCATTTGGCACAATAGTGCCACAGGCAGGTATTCTTGCTCAAGGTAACACAGATAATAAATGGCAACTCGATTATGTGGTAAATAACTCCAATACTGGCTACTGCTGTTAACAAACCTAAATTATACCACTGACCCCCATAATCTAAGAACTGGAAAGGCTCACAGAGGTCAGATATATGGTTCAGTCCCCTGCCACCTTTTCTGGCGGGTACCTACGGAAGAAGCTGACCAGTATTCAGCACCTCCCAGGTGTCAGGACCTGGGCGAGATGCTTCATAATTTAGCTTCCTGTCAAGTCTTATAAGATAATGCTATTATTGGGAACTATTTGCATATACAGGAACCAGGGTTTGAAGGTGCTCAGCTAAGACTGTAATAAGCAGCAGAGGAGTGTTCAGGCAGGCCTATCCCCAGGCTTTTCACCCTCAGCTAGCATTCTCAGATTTAAAGATGCTAAGATGAAAGAAGCCAGATGCTTGTTCCCCTCGGTAAACTCAATAATTTGATTTATCCTAACCAAGGCCCCGCTCTGTAACTGAGGACCAGGTGCTGTTTTGTTTCTGCTCCAAATTCAAGTCCTAGAGAATAGTCTGAGCAACAGCACTGTTAAGGCGTGCAGCCTTCAAGCCATAGTTAGCGAAGTGAATCCTTAGAGAAAGAAATGGGCCTTGAAATTGATGTTTGCAGACATCCCTAAACCCCATAGCAAGCCAGGACAGTGTAACCAGGACAAAAACGTCCAATGGGTGGTCTGGTCTCCGTGGTATCAAAAGAATAGCTACCATGAGAATCAGACTGAGGTCCAAAACAGCAGCCACCTACTTGAAGGGAAGAACATGGAAAGCTAAGTCCCCAGGGTGAGATGATGAACAAGAAAACCTGAGCCAAGGGCTCCGGTTTCAAAGAGGCTTCTGCACCACTTTGGGAAAGGCAAAGTGAAATGACAGCCAGCCCCAACAGCAGTACCTAAGAGGGTAAGGTGATAAGGTTGGCTTGCAGAGCCCAGACCAAAGCCCGAGAAGGGAGAGCCATAATAGTTAGGTTCATGGAGGGACACTGTGGTTTAAGGCAGTTACCACATGACAGACTGGGTATTCTCTCTGGGTTAAAAATACTATGGCTGCAGACTTCTCTCTGCTATGACCCTGCATTGCTGGGACATAAGGAATTCCTTGGCTTTGTCCACTTAAGATAGATCTTTAATAGTATTATAAGGTCACTGAATGGCAAACACATGGCCTGCTGCTACTTCTGCTAGGTCAGCTTCAGGTGGAGTGGCATGGCAACAAGCTCCTTGACAGCAGGTGGGGACTCACCTCATGAGAGCGGAATTTGGTTTCATCCAGTTTACGCAGGGCATATTCCATGTCTTCTTTTCTGAGATACTCAACCATCCCCATTCCATCTTTCTGCACATCTGCGTAACAGACGTCCCCAGCTTCTCGCATGTGATCCTTCAGGTCCTGCCAGCTGCCTGATGGAGGAAGTCCTAGGCACAGAGAACACAAGAGAAGAGACCACATCCTTCATCCATGTTAAGAGCCCCAAGACCTAGGGTCCTTTCCCCATCAGTCACTACTTTTAAATCCTAATGGTCCCCAAATCACAGATTTTGACAAGGGACACAAAACCAAAGAAGAACACTGAAGTATGGGTGATAAAGCACCGTGAGAAGCTGGTCTAGGCTACTCTCCCAGAGACTAAGCCTTTCTTGACATAGCAAGAAGTCTATCCCATTACAGATTTAGTATCTCTAAGAATTCAAGCATCTCTTTCTCTGTCCTTCACAATTAATAACAAAATCCCAAGACTTTGAGTTCTAAATTTTTCCATTATGAAATTTTATCGGTACCAATTATTTATTGTCTGACGCAGGACATGGGAATTTTGAAACCATCCAATAAAATAACCAAGGTGTAGATGAAGTAACACAAGAAAAACCTAAAGTTTGTTTTCTTGTAGGTGGGAATGACTGACAAACTAGACAAAATACCTCTTAAAATATCACCAACACTCTTCAATACAGTAGGGGAAAAGGTAAGACTCAGACGCTAAAACTAGTCGGGAGTCATACAACCCTACCTGATGTCATGAAAGGGAAATGTGCTCCTGCTCTCAAAGGCTGTGTTTACCGCTCACAGCTCAGGACTGCAGCCATTTCCTAATAGTTTTCTAAGCAGGATTTCAGAGCAGCATGGAGAGAAAAAAAGATATGTATGACATCCTGAAGGAGGGAATAGAGTTCTGGGGTTAAACACTTACAAAGGGACACAGGCAGATACTGACAGTATCCCTCTTCAGCACCATGGGAGTCGCTGCAACTGTGTGACATTCACATCTCAGGTGCCAGGTTCCTCAATATACCTCACTCTGCCAGGGGCCTAAAACACCCCTACAACATGCAGAAGGCCCCAGCTTTTTACCAGTGTGTTAGTATTTCCAAAAAATGCATAAACCTCTGAGCTTAGCATCTCATCACTTGTCAACACTAGACATTTTGTTCTGTCCTTCGCAATATGATCCCTAAGACTCCAAGTTGTTTGGTTTCTTTTTTCCATAATTCCAAAACCATCACAAAATCTGACCTATTTTAGGATCCAAGGCTAGGTATAATTTGTTCAAATCTGGCTTCTAGAATGTCTTTCTAGCAAGTCAGATGCCAAGGTACATTTCCAGAAGAAAATGTCTTTAGAATTCTGGCTGAAGAGGTTTGGGCATCATCTTCTCCTTCAACACTAGAAAAGTCCTTTTTTATAAGAAGCAAGTCTCTGTTCTATCAAGGCCACACTATCAGTGAAATTTCATTGGCAAGGTACCTGCCTCACTGGCAAGGCTTCAGATTGTCACTGTGCATGAGAAGAAAAGCCCACAAATCCTAAGCACTGAGAAACAACAGCTAACATTTCTTAGAGGCCAGACTCTGTGCTAAGTATTTCACATGCATCATCTCATTGAGTTTGAAAGGAACATACCTGAAACAAGAACTCGGAAATCAGATCTTCTTGTAGGAGGCCCACTCCTCCCACCGCGGGGCCACCCACCCCGACCTCCGTAAGTCCTGGGGAACTCCACACGAAGCCGACACTGGCCATAATCATAACCGTTCCTTCCATAAATTGCATCCTCAGCATCTCTGCAGAGAAAAGTCTGGAGTTAGTGTTGCTCAGGAGGACCAACTAATTTCCCTGTGAGGGGCATGAGTAACCAGTATGAAAAAAAAAACCTGAAGTGAGAAAAAAGCAAAAGAACAAAACTCAGGAATTTGATGTACTACTGCTTTGAAGACCTTTCATGACACTGGAATTAAACTTTACAGCTGTCACACACACAGGGTTTTCTAGGTATTGAAATGATAATGAATAAACAGGTAAGAGAATTCAGAAAAAATAAACTGTTGGCAATGACTGATTTTGCCATAGAACAGTGTTTCTTTGACCTTGGGCAGCTGTTTCTCAAAATGCACACCACACACTAGTCCTTTAATATTCTTCCTCAAGGCCTAGTACATTCAGGTCTACAGAAGGAAAAACTCGTTTAAAAACAGGGAAAGCTCAAATGAATATTAGTGTTCTGTAAGAAATACGGAATTCCCTCAAGTGCACCTTTTCAGCATGGCTTCGAGGACTAAGTTGTCAAAACCACTCTCTGGGTACAGTTTTGCCAAAAGAGATAAATATTCAATAGAGTAATACTTTAAAAGTCTTTCCTAGGGTTCTAGGAGAGTGAGGAACACCAAGATGGCTCTCCAGGATTTGACAGGAAAGAGAATGCCCTGAGGCATGGGGGACAAACAGCTGAAGACACACTAATGAAAGAATCATTCAGATGTCAGAGGCACACAATCGCTTATGAAGATTCTAGCCCCAGGATCAAAAGCAAGGAGGACCACATACAGTTCAACCCTGGCTATATGCAGAATACACTGGGAGAGAGGCGGTACTGCTCGGGTTTAATGTTGTGAATGAAAACTGACCTCAGTTCAAATCATTCTGCTACTTACTAGTCTTTGTCTCTGGGTAAGTATGCGATCAGGACTTTACATCTAAGTGTAAAATGCCAGTTTTGAAACGATTAAATAAGATAACTGTGTGTGCAGTGCTTTGCTTGAAACTTGGCACTAGTGTATCAAAAAGATAGCTTTTCCATTATGAAAGCAAGGAGGGGGGAAAAGACAATGTAGCACATCACACGGTAAGTTTGTGTTCAAAAGGGCGGAACAGGGGATTCAAATCCTACCTTCCCTGGTAGCCCTCCCTTTTATCGACTCTATCCTCAGTTTACTCAGATGTCAAAAGTAACAGAGCCTACCTTGTAGGCTGTTGAAAATGCTTAGTAATATATAGTACAGTACCTGACAAATAGCAACTGTTAAAAAAAAAACAAAAACACCAGTACTGTTAATAATTCTTAGAGGTGCAACCTTTTCCAGTTTAGGTGTGGAAATGCCTAGTTCCATTTTTGAGGCAAATGGCAAAGATACTAGGAACGATTTCTGTCAGAATCTTCATCCATCAAAGCCTCAGGGTGCGTCCTGCCTCCCCATCCTCAGACGCTCCCCTTGCTTCGCATCACCCGCCCACATCCCCCAAGATGGGCAAGACATCCCACGGGCAGTCCTCGTAGCGAAGCCCGCAGGGCGCAGACTAGGCAAAGCGCTCCCCGAGCCAATGCTGGAAACCAGAGAGCAAGCTCCGATTCACCCCAAGCGTAGTAGCCAGCACAGTGCGGTGGCTTCTAAGAACCAACAATCGCAGTTTTGAAAGTTCCCAGGCCTTTTCTGGGAGACAAGGGCCGACACTGCAAAATTACAAAGACTCCTTCGAGCCCGTTTCGGATCGAGCGCGTCCAAACCCTCGGAGACCTTTACCATCTAGCTGTGCCTCCCCTTATTAGGGAAGGAAGAGTGAAATCCGAGACCCCATCAGACTATAAGTCTCCCCAAATCCCTGATGCTTTTATCAGAGCAAGGCTCTCGCCCCTGCCGGGCGGGGCGCGCGTGGATGGAAATCCGGTCCATCCAAGAGCCAGCCCGCTTTCGGCCCTGCAAAGGCATCCGTATCGCCCCGCACTGTGCGCCCCCACAACGGCGAGTTCCAGCGGAGGGGAGGGGAGGGTAGAGAGGACAACCGGTCTCCTCACTCCTCACCGAGTCCTTTCCGGGCCGCCTCAGGGGCCAAGTTTCCCAAGCTCTGGGCCGCTGCCCCCGAAGGGTGCCTGGGTACCAGCCCCCGAGGCTGATCCAGGCTGGCTTGTGCCCTCCTCAGACCCGGCTTTTGTGTTTTCAAGTCAAAAAAATAATAGT
>NW_011495054.1:6167730-6168167 GCF_000754665.1 Bison bison bison
CGGGGGTCCTCGAAGCGCACGAAGGCGAAGGGCACGAGGCCGTGCCGATTCTTGAGCTCGATCTCGCTGATGCGGCCGTACTTGTAGAACAGGTCCTCCAGATCCTTCTCGCGCACGTCGCTCGGAAGGTTCCCCACGTAGATGCGCCCGTCGCCCTAGCCGCCGCGCTCGTCCGCCCAGCCCGACATCCGCACCGCCCGACGCCGCGGGCCCGCCGCAGCCCACGTCGCCGCCGCCGCCGCCTCAGCCGGTGATCCCCCCACAGTGTCCCCGCGGGCTCGGAGGCGCTCAGCCGCACAGCATTGTGGGAACGAGAGCGGAAGCGGAGGGGTCGGGAGGAGGCAAAAAGGAATCCTCTTAAAGGGGACGCGGTTGCGACGACTGCGCGTGCGCCTGCGCCCCCTGTAGGCGCCCAGGGGACCCAGGGAGAGACGACG
>NW_011495054.1:6168433-6170592 GCF_000754665.1 Bison bison bison
GACGGAGGGAGGTTCTAGAGTCCGGGGATTTGGAGTCAGTTTCTGAGGGCAGGTCACACTCTCCAGCTGTGTCGACTTGGGCAAGTGACTCAGGCTCCCTTGGCCTCGATTTTCTCGCTCTGTAGCGCTGCCTATCTCACAGGCTTTTGTGAGCATTTGCTGAGGTAGACGCGGGTGTAGCGCCCGGGGTGGGTCCCCCGGGCAGTCACTCCGTGTGCCGGGCGCCAGAGGGAAGGAGTCGGCTGGGGCCTCAGGCTGATCCCACAGCGGCCTGGAGGAGCCCCCGACCGCTAGATTGAGCGGGGCCGTCGCGGCCCCCTGACCCAGATCTGTAGCCCCCTGGCCTCCGTCCCTGTTTTACAATTGCTTAGAACTAAGAGTGTAAGGTGGACTAAAATGAGTGCAAAGAGGCCTGAGCTGGCCTCCGTAGCTTGGACGTGAAGTTTGTCGGAGACCAAGAGGGAGTAAAAGAATCAGAACTGGGAATTGCCTTTCCTGCGCTTCCACTTCAGGGTTACGGGTTCAATCCCTGGACTGGTAACTAACATCCTGCGAGCCGCGCGGTGCGGCCAAAAAAGGCGGGCGGCGTGGGGGTGGGGGGAATCATAACTATAGCGACTGTCATTATAGGGTGCGACTTGTGCTTTTAATACTCACACAATTTGGAGGGATTACAATATTTAAAAAGGGGCAAAAACGGAGGTATAGTGGGTCAGGATTAAAACCCAAGCCATACTTCCAGCCTATGCGCCTAGTCCTTCAGAAGTTGAGGAACTCAGATTCTCATCTTGGAACGTTTCCACACTTATGTTCCGTAGTGCAGAGCATTGAACCTGGGGACATTACAAGAATGAGTCTTGATCAAAAAAGGTTTTTCATGTTAAAAATGAAACCTCTGGGGAATTTGCTGGAGGTCCAGCGATTAGGACACCCCGCTTCCACTGCTGGGATCTGGGTTCTGTCCCTGGTCCCTGGTCAGACAACTGAGATCCCTCAAGCTGCCTGGATTGATGGATGAGTAAATATATGAGAAAGCAAACGCAATAGAATGTTAACTGTAGAATCTAGATGGTGGATGTGTTCAGTGTGTTCACTGTACCATTCTTTCAACGTTTCTCTGTATTTAAAAACTTTCATAATGTTGCAGGGAGTTATGAAACAAAAGCAAGCTCCATTAATGCATAGCAATCAGATCAGATCAGTCACTCAGTCCTGTCCGACTCTTTGCGACCCCATGAATTGCAGCACGCCAGGCCTCCCTGTCCATCACCAACTGCCGGAGTTTACTCAGACTCACGTCCATCGAGTCAGTGATGCCATCCAGCCATCTCATCCTCTGTCGTCCCCTTCTCCTCCTGCCCCCAATCTCTCCCAGCATCAGTCTTTTCCAATGAGTCAAGTCTTCGCATGAGGTGGCCAAAGTACTGGAGTTTCAGCTTTAGCATCATTCCTTCCAAAGAAATCCCAGGGCTGATCTCCTTCAGAATGGACTGGTTGGATCTCCTTGCAGTCCAAGGGACTCTCAAGAGTCTTCTCCAACACCACAGTTCAAAAGCATCAATTCTTCGGCGCTCAGCCTTCTTCACAGTCCAACTCCCACATCCATACATGACCACAGGAAAAACCATAGCCTTGACTAGATGAACCTTTGTTGGCAAAGTAATGTCTCTGCTTTTGAATATGCTTTCTAAGTTGGTCATAACTTTCCTTCCAAGGAGTAAGCGTCTTTTAATTTCATGGCTGCGGTCACCATCTATAGTGATTTTGGAGCCCAGAAAAATAAAGTCTGACACAGTTTCCACTGTTTCCCCATCTATTTCCCATGAAGTGGTGGGACCAGACGCCATGACCTTCGTTTTCTGAATGTTGAACTTTAAGCCAACTTTTTCACTCTCCACTTTCACTTTCATCAAGAGGCTTTTTAGGTCCTCTTCACTTTCTGCCATAAGGGTGGTGTCATCTGCATATCTGAGGTTATTGATATTTCTCCTGGCAATCTTGATTCCAGCTTGTGTTTCTTCCAGTCCAGCGTTTCTCATGATGTACTCTGCATATAAGTTAAATAAACAGGGTGACAATATACAGCCTTGACGTGCTCCTTTTCCTATTTGGAACCAGTCTGTTGTTCCATGTCCAGTTCTGACTGTTGCTTCCAGATC
>NW_011495054.1:6170692-6205212 GCF_000754665.1 Bison bison bison
TACTCTGCATATAAGTTAAATAAACAGGGTGACAATATACAGCCTTGACGTGCTCCTTTTCCTATTTGGAACCAGTCTGTTGTTCCATGTCCAGTTCTGACTGTTGCTTCCTGACCTGCATATAGGTTTCTCAAGAGGCAGATCAGGTGTTCTGGTATTCCCATCTCTTTCAGAATTTTCCACAGTTTATTGTGATCCACACAGTCAAAGGCTTTGGCAATAGAGAGAGAATAAAACCAAACCTTTAGCTCGAATGTAGCTGATTGGTAGTTATACCACCTCTGAATCTTTTACAATCAAACAAAAAAATCAAACATCCACATATAACTACTGAGTGTATAGCTTTTTGAAAGTCAGTTGATGGTATATATTAAGTTTTGATCATATACCTCTTGACCCAGTAATTCCACCTGTAGGATTTTATCACAAGAACATAAGAAATCCTCACAAATTTTGTACGTTCATTGCATTCTGTGCAATTAAAAAGTTAAACTCCTGATAATAAGGAGGTGGTTCAGTCAATAATATTGATTGTTACACAAGTATTAAATGATGTTTTGAAGGATATTAAGGTCATGCTAATTTAGTTAAAATGGTGCACATATACACATAAAACTATATATTCTGAAGGAATCTATTAAACTGGTTGACACTAATTGTCTCTAAAAAATGCGGTTGTGAGAACTTTCAATTTAGATGTCATACATTTCTATAAAGTTGAAGATTGTTACTGCAACTGTTTTATTTTTGTATTCTAGCGGTAAAACTGGAAATAAAATGTTATGCAATATTGTTCAGTTCTGTGCAAGAGAATACATCTTTTTTTTTTTTTATTATTGCTAACCTCCCAAATGTTTGTGGAGATATCTCTGATGCAAGTGGTTTCTATATTTTTATTTGTGCTTTATCGCATTTATTGTCTGTAATTGTCATGTACTACTTTCATAGTTGGAATAAAACAATAAATTATTTCTAAAATAAAACAATCAGAACCTTTTGTTGTATTCTGAATTATGTAAAGCTTCTAGATGTTCTTTGCTGCCCTTCAGAAAGCAAGCAGGAAAGAGCCCTGGCCAGAGTATATACGAGCTTATGTACCCTAAAGGCATCCTTAAGTCCAGAGGCCTCCTCATTTGAGGGGTGTGCTTAGGTGTATTAACACCACTCTCTGAGGCCTACCGCTCCTACATGGTGTGGCCTGGAACGTGTTGGTGGAGACAGTTGGGCAGTCTCCTAGAGAGAGAAGCATGGAGTTAGCTAAGTGACCTAATAAGACTCTAAGTATAAATAGTAATGATTCAACTTGTATTGTGCAAAGTTTTGCAGCTTGTGATTACCAAAGGTGTTCATACCTAACATTGAAAATGTGCCCATATAATGGGCTGTGACAAGTACAGCCTTTCTGGATTAGGAAGAAGACCGCTAAATTGCTAAGAGGCATTATCCAGGGAACCCCAGAGGTGGATTTTGTTTCTGTGAGCCCAGGTACTAACCTTTGCAAGTTGTAACTGTTAGGTAGGTAGAATAGAGAAAAGGAGTCCAAAATGGCGGTGACTAAAAGACAAGGAAGGTCCGAGGACCAGAGTGAAGACTTCAGGCAGAACAAACATCACTCCTGGCTAAGCCCAATTTGCATAGGGCAGGCCCAGGTGGAGGAAAAAACATATAAAAGGAGGAGCCAAAGCGCTTTCTCTCGGACTCTCTCTCCCGCGTGCATGTGCTCTCTCTCTCTCTCTCTCTCCCTCCCTCCCTCCTCCCTCCCTCCCTCCCCACGCACTCCTCCACTCTCTTCTCTTTGAGTCTTGGATTCTCCTCCTATCTTATAAATAAAATGGAGCTGTAACGCTGATTTGCCTAAGAGCTGTAACACGGTTTGTCCAAGACCCGACAGCCGTGATGCGCCGAGGGCTTTAATGTCCGTTGCTCCAAATCTTTGTTGTGACGAGACAAAGAACCGAGGAACATACACTCGTGACATAACCCAAGTGAAGCTAAAATTATGGTCTAATGCTTAAGGGGCCCCTGGGCTCCATTCTCTACTAAGGCCACAGACACTAGCAGGAACACCCTTTTGAGCTTTTGCTCATCTAGTTATTCAGCATTATCAAGGGCATGCTATAATTTAGGCCCTGTTTGTATGCAGTAATAATCACTCTGACCTGTTGCTAATCAGTCATTTAGAGCACAGCTGTGATAAGGGTAAACTGCCGTGAGACTACCTAATGCATTGTTAGAGATGATAAGACAGGCTTCCAGGAGATGTTTAGGTTTAGCCTTCAGGGACAGTAGGAGTTAACCGTGGGGAAGAAGGAGAAGGCTTTTTAGACAAAAAGAACGGCATGATCGATTGCCCAGATCATGAGATTATGGCAGAGTAGGGGCAACCCCCCATCGCTCTACAGTATGGCTGGAGCAAAGAGTTCGATTAGGAAAAAGGCAGGGGTGAAGGAGCTAGGTCTGGGGCCTGCAAGGCCTAGTAGACTGTTTTATGGAGTTTGGACTCTACTTAGGGCAGTGAGTAGCCATTAAAGGGTTTTAAGAAGTTGTGTTGGGATGAGACCTTCTCGGAAGGAAGTGGCAGCTGAACAGATGGAAAATAAAGAGTAGGGGAGGAGACTAAGAGCTAATTTGAATGGAGGGCAGCTGCAGGACAGTGAGGGAAGGAAAAGGAGACAGGAAGAGATGTGGCAACAGCGGCCATTATTGGAGAACTTGGGGAAAGAGCAGAAATAATTAAGGGGTCAGTGTAGGAAGTGTTGCTGTGTAATCGCAGTGTAAGCCCCCTCCTGTGACTTCATTAAAAATCTGCATTCTCAGGACTTCCCTGCTGGTCCAGTGGTTGAGATTTCGCCTTCCAGTGCAAGGGGTGCAGGTTCGACCTCTGGTGGGGGAGCTAAGATCCCACAGGCTTGTGGCCTAAAGACAAAAACATAAAACAGTAACAATATTGTAACAAATAAAGACCTTAAAAAATTCTGCATTCTCTGTTAATGATTTTGATTAGAGTTGAATTTGTATTGTTCAGGAAAGATAAGGCAGTGTGCTCAGATTAGCCTAAAGGTGAATATAGATAAGAACAGGGATAGTCCCAGGTGGCCTATTGACTAGCAAGTTACACGAGGAAGTATCATAGGAGTGGGTGCAGGGAGACACCAATGGGGAGACCACAGCTGTCATCCAAGCATGAGAGATGCCAGTCGCCTGATGAAAGGTGATAGTGTGCTTGTGTGCTCAGTCACTTAGTCCTGTCTGACTTTTTGCAACCCCATGGACTGTAGCGCACCGGGCTCCCCTGTCCTTGGAATCTTCCAGGCAAAGATACTGGAGTGGGTTGCCATTTCCTCCTCCAGGGGATCTTCCCCATTGAGGCATTGAGCCTACATCTCCTGCATTGCTGGTTGGTTCTTTACTACTGCATCACTTGGAAAGCCCAAGGTGATGGAGGTAGATGCTAAGGAGATGAGATATCCCAAGGGCAGAATCATAGGATTTGGAGATAGATTGGTCACGGGGGCTTGAGAAGGAGGAAGACTCCAGGTCGATTCCCAGGTTTCTGGCTTGGGGCACTGGCTAGGCAGTGGTTATCATTCCAAGATGGGGAATGAAGCAGATGGAAGTGATCTGCAAAAGGATGGACAGCGATGAGTTCAGATACACGTGGAGGATACAAGAAGGAAGGTTAAGAAGTGTAATGACTGGGCTTTCCCTGGCAGTCCAGTGGTTAAGAATCCATTTTCCATTGCGAGGACATGGGATTGATCCCTGATCAAGGAAGTAAGATCCCGCACGCCACACAGTGCAGCCAAAACAACAAAAAAACCTGTAAAAGGAAAAAAGAAGTATGACAGTTCTAGGCTATATGTCCCCTCTGTACTGAAAACAGAATCCCAGGTGCATGAGCAGGTGATGGTGGGTGGGCATGGGAGACTTCAGGTACGTGGGATAGACCTGCTCTTCCCACAGGGAGGAGTTTTCATTTAAACTGTGTTGTTGTTGTCTAGCTGCACAGTCGTGTCTGACTCTTTACAATCCCATGGACTGCAGCTCGTCAGGCTTCCCTGTCCTTCACCATCTCCCGGAGCTTGCTCAAACTCATGCCCTTTGAGTCGGTGATGCCATCCAACCATCTCGTCCTCCGTCGTCCCCTTCTCCTCCTGCCCTCAATCTTTCCCAGCATCAGGGTCTTTTCCAATGAGCCAGCTTTTCACATCAGATGGCCAAAGTATTGGAGCTTCAGCTTCAGCATGAGTCCTTCCAATGAATATTCAGGGTTGATTTCCTTTAGGATCCCATGAACAGTCTGGAAAGGCAAACTGTATGGGAGCTCAATAAAATTTATCATTCCTGATGTGATGATAAGAATGGCACCATGGGATTGTCTTCAGATTAAAAAGGATCCTTTGACCTCGGCAGACTGTTAAGAGTTAAGGCATTTCCCACAGCAAGCCGTGCATTTACTCCCTACGAGAGAGCAGGGCAGTGCCCAGTAAAAAATAATAAGAAAACAATTAACACTGGGGATAAAACATTCTATGAACCTGCCCATCTGGTTTCTTCTCTTTGCCTATGACATCAGTCCCCTCTGGCATTCAGGCAAAATGTTTTCTTCTCTGCTAGGCTCAGTCAGGAGCTTCTCCCAGACCCTGGCCCTTGGGAGGAGTGGGCAGAAGAGGAAGTGATGGCAGTAAAGCATTGGTGGGAATATGAGTCATCTCAGAGAGACTAGTCCAGGCTGGCAGGGAGGGCTTGGGCTGGGTCACTGTGGAATATGTTTCTGACCGCTGTACCCTGGGAGCTTTCTGTCATTCTTTGCCACTATATTTGTGCACTGGAGTCAAGTGGAACATTCTGGAGAGCTACATAATTAAGAACTGAGCTGTGCAGGGGAGGAAGGGGACAAGCAGCAGCAGAACTAGGAGATCTGAAGAGAGTTTGGAAGGAGGAGCAGAGAGCTTCAGGGAAGCAAGTGCCATGTGTGGGAGGAAGAGAAGGGAAGAAAGATGGGAAAGATAATTCAAGTAGAGTTGTAGTACACCGTGAATATTTGGTGTTTTCTCTAAGAGACTGTAGAAAATCGTTAATATCTTCAATTATTTTTGGATAATGAACTGATGTTTCTTTTTCTTTTTTAATTAATTTATTTATTTGGCTGCATCAGGTCTTAGTTCAAGGTGTTCGAACTCCTGGCTATGGTATGCGGGATCTAGTTCCCCGAGCTTCCCGGCATTGGAAGCTCAGAATCTTAGCCACTGGACCACCGGGGAAGTCCCTGAACTGATGTTTCTGTAAATGTGGCCAGAGTAGGAACACAAGGGCCTGATTTTATGTGAGGTATATCTACAGCAGTGAGCATGCTGAATTTGTAGCAGCCTCCTTGCTTTATTTTTGCCAACGTCCTGTATTCTGAGATGGAGGCGTCAGATAGCTTGTTGTGTCAGGGATCCTTTTTCTTGGATCCATAGGCTTCGGCTGTCAGCAGAGCACTGCCTCCCCACCCAACCCCGACAAACACCACCCTGCGAAGCTGTAAAAGTTGTAAAGTTGGACACAAAATATTGCACATGAACAAGAAAGTCTTGATTCTGGAAGGATACCAGCGCAGTGCTAACCAGCAGAACTTTGTATGAAAATAGAAATGTTCTCTTACTTGAGTTCTGTATAGTAATCACATGTGGCTACATGTAGCTTTTAAGCACTTGAAAGGTGGCTGCTACAGCTGAGAAGCCAAACTATTCATTGTATTTCATGGTAATTAATTAATTTTGATTTTAATAGCCAAATGTGGCCAGTGGCTACCATACAGTTTATCAGTGCAGTTTATAATTTTCAAAGATCTGTAAATCTACACCCCTCAACTCCCCACAAAAAAGGTGAAGAATCACTGGGACCAATCCTTTTCCTTTACAGTCCTGTGTGTTGGTACATAGTAAGTGTTTAATAAACACCTGTTAATTTCATTAACTAATACTTAAAGAAGAGTTGTTCTAGCTCTAGAAAAGGCAAACTGAAGTATAAAATGACAAACGGACTTCTCAAGTTCACCAGGTTTTATTTTCTAAGCCCTAAATTCCTTACCCTCAACCCAGAATTTTTCCCTAAACATTTTCCAGTCTGTCACATACCTCGGAAACCAGAGTGAACCAGGAACACGAGCAAAGGGCGGAAGGGGTGTGAAACAATTAATGACAGCGCTGATAATGTTTTCTGATGCAGCAAGAAGATGTGTTGATTTAATAGCATCCTATAATTTGCACCCAATTTTTTATTAAGTGGATTTTAGAAAGATATTTACTTATTTATTTGGCTGTTCCGAGTCTTAGTTGAGGCACATGGGATCTTCAGTCTTCATTGTAGCATTCAGGATCTTTTAGTTGTGATATGTGGGATCTGGGGCTTCCCAGGCAGCTCAGACAGTAAAGAATCTGCCTGCAATGTGAGACCTGGGTTCGATCCCTGGGTCGGGAAGATCCCCTGGAGAAGGAAATGGCTGCCCACTCCGGTATTCTTGCCTGGAGAATCCCATGAACAGAGTTGCCTATGGGCTACAGTCCATGGGATCACAAAGAGTCGGATACAACTGAGGTATGTGGGCTCTAGTTCTTTGACCAGGGATTGAACCCATGCCCCCTGCAATGGAAGCACTGAGCCTTAGCTGCTGGACCATCAGGGAAGTCCCTGTACTAAGAAGATTTTTAATGAACTGCATCAGTATAACTTGGTAACAGCATCTCAAAAGTTCACACACTCCTTAAAGGTAAAAACAAATACAGAACATATTTGGAGATTTAAGTAAAAAACAAAACAAAAAAGCCCAGCCTTCCGAGCCGTCCCTCCCCCAGTGTTAACATGTGCACAGTAGCTGAATTTCCTTCTGTCTGGCTGAGGCTGACTCTCCCCCTCAGCCAGCACATGTGCAGGGCTTCTGTGAATGTCACATTGACAAACGTTCCCTGGAGCTAGGCATCTGGGGACCAGTTTCTTTTGTTATTCCATCCTTCTTGTGGGCTGCCAGTTTTTCTCGTTGTGGTATACTCCTTGACCATGCCTGCAGAAGACCAGAGGTTTTTCTCCCCCTCGTGAAACTCTCTGACCCCAGCTCTAAAAAGCCCAGGCTTGTGTCTCTGGCATCTGGGACTTTGATGGTTTTCCCCACTCCTTGCCCACTTGACATTTGTTCATTCATTCAACTCGGTATTTACGGAGCCACAGAACAGCCTGGCTGTGTGCTGGGCTCCAGGGACACAAGAGTGATCAAGACCAGCACTGTTCACAGACAACTAAAGGGACAATGGCAATGGGTGCTCCTGCAGCCCCTTAACCTAGAGCTGAGTGGGGTGTTCAGGGAAGGCTTCCTGGAGGGGGTGGCTTCTGAGCTGACACCTGAAGTTGCAGCTAGTGTTGACCAGGTACATGAGGAGAGGCGAAAAAAGCATTCCAGGACTTCCCTGGTGGTCCAGTGGTTAAGAATCCACCTGCCAATGCAGGGGACTTGGGTTCCCTCCCTGGTCCAGGAAGATCCCACACGCTGGGAGGCAACTAAGCTCCCGTGCCACAGCTAGTGAAGCACATGTTCTCAGTCAATGAGCTGCCCAGGCACTGCAACTGAAGAGTAGCCTCTGTGGCTGCAACTAGAGAAAGCCTGCATGCACCAAGGAAGACCCAGTTTATTGTTAAAATTAAGTAAATAAATAAAAGCATTCCAGGCAGAAGGAAGAGCATTTGCAAAGAAAGCTGGGAGAACAGAAAAGAGCTTGGAGCTTTTCCTAACCATAGTTAGGTGGAGGTAGCAGGGGCGTTCTTCCTTTTTCACTCTAAAGCCACCAGTGACGTAGGGTGAGAAGCCCTAATGTAAGTCAGAGCCCGGCTGGGTTAGATTATACATGTAAATCCTAAGTATTTCAGCTGCTCATACAAATGTTTATTGTATATCCCTGACTAGGATGATTGTAAATGGGATGAGACACTCAAAGCTGGGGGAAGGCGAGAACCTGAGGGGAATATAGTCTCACAGTCTCCTAGGGGAGCTGTGCAGAGCAAAAGGATGTTTGTTGGGAAGCCAGAGGGAAAGCAGAAGAGGACCAAGCAAAAAGCCAGTGATCCCTCTCAGGCCTGAGGAGGAAGGCTGCAAGGGGGGTGATATTCAAACTGCTGGGAAATTCAGAATTTCGTAACTGTGATTCCCTAAGAAACTGGAAGCATCTCAGGGTCCATCCAGAGGATCAGAACGACACTGGAAACGTGCAGTTCTGAATACCCCGCAGATGTTAAAACAACCAAGTCCTTAAATGTAGTTATGAAAAGATCTGCAGGCTATTTCTGGAACACCTACTGTGCGCACTGCGCTAGATACTAGGGTCCCAGCGGTGGAGGAGACAGTGTCTGTCCCTCTGGAGAGAGCCCTATCTGTTCTCCTTTATCTTGACCCTTTGTGATTTGCCTCCAGTCTCTCCCTCATCTCCCATTACTCCCAGACTGCCAGCTCCTCCAGGATCTGCTGTGTCTCAGAGCCTGTACTCTGTCTTGCAGGGGCTATTTCTTCTTAGAACATTGATTTCTCCGCCTCTGCCTCCTCAGTCTTTAGCCTGGTCAAACCTTCTTTGATCTTCAGGTCCCTGACTTAGTAAGTTAGTCTTCAGTGCTGTCAAGACCTGTGTGACCCCAGCCTCGTACTTTCCTCCCAGTTTGTACCTGAGAAAAGCCTAGGTATCCTCTACTATTCCTTTTATCCCCTCAGAATTTTTGCCAGTTGATTTGTCTAAGTACATTCTAGAATCTTTTTATCAATTTCTATATAGCACCTTCTAGTTTTTTCACTGGAATGGTGTTAAATCTATAAATTTACTTGGGAAAGATTTTTCCATTCTTGCTATATTTGGCTTTCCCATCCAGAAGTTTGGTATCACTATTTATCTTTTTTTCTTTTCTCCTATCTGTGGTTTATAATTTTTGTTTTTATTGAAGTCTGTATCTTTAGCACTGGGCAGATACCCAGGGACTACCATGGTATCTCTTTTGACATCTTCTTTTGACACCACCTCTGGCACCAAATGTGTCATTTTTCCACGTCAATTCTCCAATGCCAACTCTGTGTCCAGTAATTCATAACTACCGAGTTAGTGCAGACCTCCCCTGCCCCAGGTTAAGGGCTTAGTCCCACAAGAATTACCCTCAGTTCAGATGCCAGGCACAAGTGGGGTTACCAGTCTACCCATACTTCTTCCTGGCAACTACAAATTTGGGGTTCCTATAGATGTTTATGTATCCCCCAAAATTCATATGTTGGAGCCTACCAGGCTCTTCTATCCATAGGATTTCCTAGGCAAGAATACTAGAATGGGTTGCCATTTCCTTCTCCAGAGGATCTTCCCAAACCAGGGATCGAACCCGGGTCTCCTGCATTGCAGGCAGATTCTTTACCAGCTGAACCACCAGGGAAGGGACTAACACACATAGACTATTTATATATGTATAAATAGTCTATATATTTATAGACTGTAAACTATATGTCTCCCAAAATTCATATGTTGGAACCTAACCCCCAATGTGATAGTATTAGGAGGTGAGGCTTTGGGGGAGATAATTAGGTAATGAATAGGGTTGGGACCCTTATGCAGGAAGCCTCAGAGAGCTCCCTCACCCCCTCCACCATGTGAGGATGCAGAAAGAAGATGGACATCTGTGAACCAGGAAGTGGGCCCTCACCAGAAGCTGCCCATGCTGGCACCTTGATCTTGGACGTCCAGTCTCCAGAACTGTGAGAAATAAATGTCTATTGTTTATAAGCCACCTGGTCTATGATACTCTGTGACAGCATCCTGAATGGACTAAGATAAGAGTCGTGAGTATAGAGGTGGTATCCAAAGACTTGAAAATGGAAACTATGTGAAGTGGTCCAAAGACTGAGGCCCAGGACGCTTCATCCTTTAGAGGTCAGGAAGCAGAGCTGGAGCAGGTAGATGAAGCTGAGGAGGAACAATCAGCGAGACAGAGGGGAACTCTTCCAGGGATGCCGGAAGCCGAGCAAAGAATGAGCTTCAGAGGAGGGCAACAAGTCCATCAATGAAGGATGCTGAGAACTGGCCACTGGATTTAGCAGCATGGTGGTCACTTTGATAACCTTGATAAGCTGGTTTGGGGGGATGGACTGAAAAGTGAATGGACTCTGTCTTAGTCTGTTTGGGCTGCTATAACAAAATACCATGTGCATCTCATTCATTGTCCATTTCCTCTACACACAAAATATAAACTCCATGAAGAACAGGAGCCACATCTGAGTTGCTCCCTTTTATGTCCCTCCTGCCTAGTTGGGGGCCTTGTACCAACTAGGTGTTCGATAAATATCTCTTGAAAAAATGAGCAAGTGACTAAGACACAGGGCAGGAATTCTCAATGTTTATCCTCTAATTGGCCAAAGCACTTAGGCAGGAAAAATTAAATAAGTAATGGAGCTTCTCTTGGGCGAGTGCTGAGGGATTTACATCTCCATACCTAACACCTAGCTTGGGGCCTGGCCTACAGTGAAAGCTCAGAGGATATTGCTACCTGGATAAGCCTTACCTCTTCTGTCTACACATATTCCTCCCACTGGTGGTGATCTCATCAAGTCCCACGGCTTTAAATGTCATCTATAATCTGATGACTCCCCAAATGATAGCTCTAGCCTGGACCTCTTCCCAGAACACATATATTCAACTGCATATTTAACATCTCCACTTGAAATTCTAATAGGCATCTCAAACTAACATAGCCAAAACAACTTTTTGTTTCTCTTTTGGCCAGCCTTCCCCATCTCAATCCATTCTTCTCACTGTTCAGATCATAAGTCTTGGAGTCATGCTTGACTCTTCTCTTTCCCTCACCCTGCATTTAATCAATCAGCAAATCTGTCCGCTCCACCTCCAGAATATATCCAGAATCCAGCCACCTCTCACCCTACCTCTGCTGCATCTGTCCTGGTCCAAGCCACCATCACCTCTCACCTGGACTATTGCAGGGTCCTGGCCTGGTCTCTCTGCTCCCCCTGGCTTCTGCACACTTTATCCTCTACCCAATAGCCAGGTCATCAAGTCTGGGCTCAGATGGCATCTTGTCAGAGAGCCCTGCCTGGAAACCTCTATTTAAGATAAGATCCCTCTCTCTGTCCCCTTTGGTTCTCTTATTCTATTTTTTTTATCCATTGCACTTATCAGAGTCAGACATATTTTTGCTTGTTGATTATCTTTATTCACTTGTTAGAATATAAGTTCCACAAAGAAGGGATTTTGCCTGTTTGGTTCTCTTGTGCATCCCTAATAGGGTTCTGGTCACCAATTATAATGTGTGTGGGGAGTGAGAGTCTCCCTCATACCAACAAGCAATTCTCTGGACACGAGCTGATGTCCTAGAATTCAGCTCAATCCTGACACCATCTACCTGGAGATGACATCAGATTCCACTGTCCAGTGTTCAGTTCTATGAGACTACCCCTCAGCCCCACTTCAGAAACCAGTTGCAAGCCTGGGTTGTTACCTGTACTTTTGATCAACTGACTGTAAGTCAGAGGTACCCACAGCTCCCTCCTTGAGTTCAATTAATTTGCTGGAGCAGTTCACAGAACTCAGAGAAACATTTTACTTACTAAATCACTGGTTTATTATGAAAAGATGTAAGTCAGGAACAGCCAGATGGGAGAGACACAAGGTATGGTGGAAGGGTGGGGGGCTTCCATGCACTCTTCAGCACACTGCCCTCGCCAAACCTCCACGTGTTCACCAACCTGGAAGCTCCCTGAACCCCATCCTTTTGGGGTTTTCTGGATGCTTTATTACACATGCACGGTTGATTAAATCGTTGTTTAGTCGCGAAATTGTGTCCTACTCTTTTGTGACCCCATGGACTTTAGCCTGCCAGTCTCCTCTTTCCATGGGGTTTCCCAGGCAAGAATACTCAAGTAGGTAGCCATTTCCTTCTCCAGGGGATCTTCTCAACCCAGGGATCAAACCCAGGTGTCCTACATTGGAAGGCAGATTCTTTACTACTGAGCCATCAGGAAAGCCCAATTAAATCATTGATCATTGGAATCTGAACTCAAACTCCAGCCCCTCTTACCCCCTTGGGGGCCAGGGATGGGACTAAAATTTCCAAGCCTTTAATCCCATGGTTGGCTCCACTGACAACCAGCTCCCCATCTTAGGTGGTTTCCGAAAGTCAGCTCATTAGCAGAAACCCATTTGTAGTGGAAAGGAGCTTATTATGAATAACAAGACACTCATTGTACCTTTATGGATCTGAAATGATTTCAGAACTGAGGACGTGAGACCAAATATAACAAAAGATGTTATAATAATGCTCTTGTTGCTCAGAAAATTCCACAGGTTTGGGAGCTGTGACCTAGGAAACGGACGCAGAGAAATACGTATTTCTTTCTATTTATTATTTATTTATTTGGCTGAGAGTTGTGTTGCAGAGAAGAACCGATTCCGACTCCATGTTAGAACTGTATCTTTGACTTGCTTTTCATTGTGGTTGCCTCAAAGGATGCTGCTTCTCAAACTCAGGTTCCTTGGTTCAGCTCATAGAGAGATTATCTGACCCTGCCCACCTGTGAATGGCTGCAAATGAAGAGATTAACATACCCATTCCAAAGGCTGGCCCTTCCTAGAGATATTTTGCAAGACTGAAGACCCTTTTTTCTTTACTTCCTTACTGCCTCTCCCTCTCTATTCTGCCTTTTGACTTTAGTTTCTCATTGCTTCTCTCTCTAGTTCTATAGGGTTTCCCTGGTGGCTCAGCAGTAAAGAATCCGCCTGTAATGCAGGAGCCTCCGGAGGCACGGCTTCAAATCCCTGGGTCAGGGAAGACCCCCTGGAGGAGGGCATGATAACCCACTCCAGCATTCTTGCCTGGAGAATCCAACGAACAGAGGAGTCTGGCAGCCTACAGACGAGTAAACAACTGTAGCTTACACGTGATGAGCCGAGGAAGCTTGAACTTGGTAAAAATTGTGGCATGTTGGATCTCTCGTTGTAGTATGTGGGATCTAGTTCCCTGACCAGGGATTGAACCCGGGTCCCCCTGCATTGGGAGCATGGAGTCTCAGTCACTGCCCCTGTAGGGAAGTCCCTACTGATTAAAAAAAAATAATAATTATTATTTATTTTGCTGTGCCAGGTCTTAGTTGCAACATGAGGGATCTTCAGTCTTCATTGTGGCATGTGAGATCTTTAGTTACGGTGTGTGGGATCCAGTTTCCTGACTCGATCACTTGGGCCCCCTGCATTGGGAGCACTGAGTTTTAGCCACTGGACCTTGCTCTCTGTCAGCACTCATGTATGTGATGCCCCAAGGATAAAGCAACACGGTGAAGGAGAAGGGTCTTGGAATGCAGAAACAGAAAAAACCAGACCCTTATCGCCCTTCCTGCCATGCTGTAACCATTGGGGAATTTTTGAGCCCTCCTGAGTAGTATGTCCTGTCTCCCCTCCCACCCCACATAAGGAGAAGGTATTTGCCTTGTTCTTCTCTCCTCCAGTATATGTGCGTGTGTGCTAAGTCACTTCAGTCGTGGTCGACTCTTTCCGACCCTACGGACTATAGCCCGCCAGACTCCTCTGTCCATGGGATTCTCCAGGCAAAAATACTGGAGTGGGTGGCCATGCCCTTTCCAGGGGATCTTCCCTGCCCAGAGATCTTACCCACATCTCCTACGTCTTCTGCATTGGTAGGCAGGCTCTTTACCACTAACGCCACCTAGGAAGCCCTTATCTAATCAGCAAATGACTCTCAAGACCCCTACCCAGCTCCTTGTCCCCCGCTGGCTATAGAAACAGACCAAGGACTCGCTTTTCAAGGTTGGCTCTCCCTGATTATCAGAAAGTCGGCTCTCTATGCTGACAGCAACCCCCCCTCCCCTGCCCTAGTAAACTTTATTCTCCTTTCATTCTGCCTAGTGTCTGGAAGTTCTTTTTCAACCTGTGGATGGACCACAACAATGAATGAAGGTCTGAATGAACTCTTGAGTTCTGGGGAAGCCAGGTTTTCTCCCAGTCAGTTAAGAAGAATGGAGATGCCAGAAGTCAGATACCAGCCAGCTGTCCCATTTTCTGGAGCCCTAGAATAACTGAGATTTTCCTTGGGGCCACTTTGCATATAATTAAAGAGTGACAGCAAGGTCACCTAGTGAGTCAGAGGCGGCTCATACGCAGAGTCAGGTCCTGCCTCGGTCTGTGCAGGAGGGAACTTGTTCTGTAATTGGTAGACATTCCATCCCTTTGTAAGTAGGCCTTACTCAGGGCTCTGAATTGAGGGATCTGAGGCATTCAGACTCATCCTAGATTATGTAGGGCACTGGTTCTCAACTGGAGGCGGGGGGAGCAATTTTACTCTCCAGGGGACATTTGACACTGTTTGCAGACTGGTTTTTTTTGGTCGTGGACTCTTAGTTTCCCAATCAGGGTTGAACTGACACCCTTGGCAGGGAGAACGTGGAGTCCTAACCACTGGTTTGCCAGGGAATTTCCTGTCTGCAGACATTTTTGGCTAACAACTGGGAGTGCAATTGACTTCCAGTGGGCAGAGGCTAGGGATATGATGCTGTTAAACATCCTTCAATGCCCAGGACAGCCCCCCACATAGCGAAAAACTTTCTAGTCCAAAATGTTGGTACTGAAGTAAAGAATCCTGGTTTAGGGTACCATTAACGATAATTGATAGCTAGCATCATTGACCTTTGTTGTGGTGGTGGTTGTTTTGGTCGCTAAGTTGTATCCGACTCTTTGTAGCCCCATGGACTGTAGCCCACCAAACTCCTCTGTCCATGGAATTTTCTAGGCAAGAATACTGGAGTGGGTTGCCATTTCCTGCTCCAGAGGATCTTCCTGACCCAGGGATCAAACCCATGTCTCTAGCATTGGCAGGTGGATCCTTTTATCTCTGAGCCCCCAAGGAAGCCCTGCCAAGTCCTTTACCACTTTCTTTATTTTTTATTTATTTTTATTTTTAAAAATATTCATTATTTGACTGCACTGGATCTTAGTTGTGGCACTCAGGATCTTTAGTTGCAATATGCAGGATTTTTGATAATGGCATGCAAACTCTTAGTTGCAGCATATGGGATCTAGCTCCCTGACCAGGGATTGAATCTGGGTGCCCTGTATTGGGAGCATGGAGTCTTAGCCATTGGACCACCACGAGATTCTCTAAATCACCTGCTTTATATGTACCATCTCAATCTCCACATAGTCTTTGAGAAACAAGGACTATTACAATCCCCATTTCACAGATGAGGAAACTGAGGCTCAGAGGTAGAGTCACTTATACAAGGTCAGACGTCTTAGTAGGGGCAGGGTAAGGCTGCACACTCAATTCTGCCTATCTTCAAAGTCTGCACTTTTAGTCTCTCCTCTAGGTTATTCTGCTTATTGACTGGGAGCTGCTAACTGACTAGGCCTCTCTGGATGTGCCTAAATTTATCTGCTGCCCCCATGTACAGGAGGCTGAGCAGTCAGGCCTTGGAGGTATCTGCCCATTCAGGCGAGGCTTGGCTATGGGCCAGAGGGAAGTGTTTTGTTCCCTGAGTTGTCCCAGGTCTGCCTGGCTTCATTCTCTCTGCACTGCAGTACAGTACTTGGCTCCAAAACTCAGTTCCCCTGCCAGTACCAGGGTAGTGCCAGCCCTTCTTCATGGGGAGAAAGGTTCTAGATCGAGACCTAAGGCCTTGCACACTCTCCCACAGAGCCCCTCCTTTCTGAATAGGGGTTCTTGAATCAACTCTGGGGACTACAAGGTCATATTCTTCACACTTCCTTTCAGATAAGGGAGTGCTGGAGCTGCTAGGTTGGTGACAGAACTCACAGTCCACGGAAAGGGCTTGAGGTCCCAGAAAATCTTGAAAAGTGATTGCTGGACAGGGCTGGGGACAGTGTGTGGTCCCAGGCCGGTGGCCAGGTGGAGGTGGAGCAGGTTGTGGTTTTGTGTCACCTATTTTGGGAGGGTTGAGCTCCAATCCCTGCAAGAAATCCCTCAGTGTGCTTGTGGACAATTCCAAAGGGCTTTTTGAGGGCCCTGGAAAAGTCTGGGGACTAAAGTACAAATGAAATCTGTTCAGAGTAGAGCAAGACAGTCAAGGACCAATCTAGGGTCAAGTTTGAGAGGAAACAATGCTGAATTAGTTTGAATTATTATTTCTTCCATCCACCCAACATATATTTAGGGAGCTCCTGCCAGGTGCCAGAGATGCTGAGACTCTCCAAGGACACTCACAGGCTCCATTTGTCTTGGGTGGGGGGTGGGGGCAGCTCAGAGGCTCCGTCTACTATGTGGGACTGTGGATTCAAACCGAGCAGGGCTCAAATCGCCTGTCATTTTCTAGTGTGACTTTAGGCAAGGGACTTCACCCCTCTGAACCTCATTTTCCTCGTCTGTGTAAGGCAGAGACCAATGGCTCTTGCCATCTGCCTCATAGAGTTGTGAGAAGTCAAGGAGATAATGTGTCCTAGATGCTTGGCACATAATAAGGTCTAAGTCAGCAGTAGCTACCATCTTTTGGACCTTGGCTAGGTCTTTTTTTTTTTTTTTTGGCTGTGCTGAGTCTTCGTTGTGGCAAGCAGGATCTTTGCTGCAGCATGTGGGATCTAGTTTCTTGACCAGGGATGGAACCCGGGCCCCCTGTATTGGGAAGCTCAGGATTTTAACCACTGGACTACCAGGGAAGTCCCTTGGCTATGTCTTTAAGATGTATTCTTTAATATAATCCTTGCTACCACCCTACAATGAAAGTATTGCTAAGTCGCTTCAGCCATATTCAACTCTTTGCAAGCCTATGGACTGTTGCCCACCAGGCTTCCCTGTCCATGGGGATTCTCCAGGCAAGAATACTGGAGTGGGTTGCCATTTCCTTCTCCAATGAAGGTATTATCTCCATTTAAAAATCAAGGAATTCCCTGGTGGTCCAGTGGCTAAGACTTCAGTGCTCCCAATGCAGGGGGCCTGGATTAGATCCCTGGTCAAGGGACTAGATCCCACATGCCAAGACTAAGACCTGGCGCAGACAAATAAATATATATTTTTTAAAAATCAGGAAACTATACCTCTGAGAGGTTAACTAACTCATAGGAGGACATACAACTTAGGTTTTTCCCAGGTATGTCTGATTCCAAAGCCTATGCTCTGTTTTGCCTCCCTCTAAATATGATTTCCGGTAGGAAGAGTAGAAAATGCATGTTTTCAGGTTCAGAAGGGTTCTCAAGAAAATTTAGCAGCTAGGAGTGGAGTAGAGTGAGTTGCCCAGGTATGCAATGCTATGGAATCCCAGATGGGTCAATTTAGTAGGACATGGTGAGAGAATCTTGCATTCATTCCAGGAGTAGAGGTTATTGTAGAGCAATTGTTCTTTATCCTCCTTGGGTTCTGAATCCTTTTGTGCCTCTGATGGAAGGTATAGATCCTCTTCCTGGAAAAATGCTTGTGAGCACAACACATATCTTGTGCATAACTCCTGGGGAGTTGTGAAACCTTTGCAATCCATACGTGGACCCGCCCCTCCTTAAGAACTCTCCTCTAGGGCAGTATTGCCCAAGTGTGGGACACATATCACTAGTGGGGTCCCAGGTAAGCTCAGCACTATGAGGACAAACCTTTTATATTCTTTTAAAATTTAATTCATTAACTTTTGGCTGCACTGTGTCTTCGTTGCTGCACGTAGGCTTTCTCCAGTTGTGGTGAGCAGGGGCTACTCTCTAGTTGAGGTACATGGGCTTCTCATTGTGCTGGTTTCCCTTCTTGTGGAACACTGGTTCTAGGGCACATGGGCTTCAGCAGTTGTGGCCCATGGATGTAGTTGCTCCATAGCTTCTGGAATCTTCCTGGACCAGGGATTGAGTCTACGTCCCCTACACCAACAGGCGATTCTTCATCACTGGACCACTAGGGAAGTCCAACATTTTATATTTTAATATTATTTATATTTTATAGTTATCTTTTATTTATAATGAATGAGACTAGTTTTCCATTTATGGAATGATCCAGATTTACCTTTTAAAAATACGCTTATTAAAAATAGAGAGTTCAACTAAAGAAAAAATGTTGAAGAAATAACAACAGAAGTAGGGTGCAGGTGTGCTAAAAATCATGAGGGTAAAAATCATAATTTAGGATATGTCTCAGGGGTTTCTGTTTTGTGGAATCATAGTGGGTTTACTGTAGCATCATCTGAACTTCCAGAGGTCTGTGGAAATGATCTATTCCTGGGCTCTCTGCATCTGATGACATGGTGCTGATAAACCAACAATGCTGTTGAGTCCCCACTTTCTTGCCTTCTCATGGAACCCCACCCTCAGCCCCCCAAGCCCTGGTGCTTGTGATGAGCTGAACCCTCCCTGCTGCCAATCAAAACTCCATCAGATACTGTCTTCATGTAGCTCTGAGTGCAGGCATTTTGGTGCTGTACCCACTCATTTATTCAGCATATATTCAGCAAACATCCTATGGCAAGTAGTCAGAATAGGCCACACTCCATTTATTTCCAGAAAATGTGAAATCTCCAGCAGCCAAGGGTAAATAAAGCCAACCTGTGTGATGTGATGGAAAGAGCACTAGGTTTAGAGTTAGATCAGATCTTCAAAATCTGGTTCCATAACTAACTCACTGTGTAATCACAGGCAGGTCCCTTCATCCCTTCCCTTCTGTGGTGTCTTTTCTGACATCACTTCTGATACCATGTTTGTTTATTTATTTTTTTTGCTGTGCGTGGGGCTTGTGAGATCCCAGTTCCCCTACCAGGGATTGAACCCACTGCCCTCAGCAGTGAAATTGTGAAGTCCTAACCACTGGAACCAAAAAGCCTCTTGATGAAAGTGAAAGAGGAGAGTGAAAAAGTTGGCTTAAAGCTCAACATTCAGAAAATGAAGATCATGGCATCTGGTCCCATCACTTCATGGGAAATAGATGGGGATACAGTGGAAACTGTGTCAGACTTTATTTTTTGGGCTCCAAAATCACTTCAGATGGTGACTGCACCCATGAAATTAAAAGACATTTACTCCTTGGAAGAAAAGTTATGACCAACCTAGATAGCATATTGAAAAGCAGAGACATTACTTTGCCAACAAAGGTCCGTCTAGTCAAGGCTATGGTTTTTCTAGTGGTCATGTATGCATGTGAGAGTTGGACTGTGAAGAAAGCTGAGGGCTGAAGAATTGATGCTTTTGAACTATGGTGTTGGAGAAGACTCTTGAGAGTCCCTTGGACTTCAAGGAGATCCAACCAGTTCATTCTAAAGGAGATCAACCCTGGGATTTCTTTGGAAGGAATGATGCTAAAGCTGAAACTCCAGTACTTTGGCCACCTCATGCAAAGAGTTGACTCATTGGAAAAGACTCTGATGCTGGGAGGGATTGGGGGCAGGAGGAAAAGGGGACGGGAGAGGATGAGATACCTGGATGGCATCACGGACTCAATGGAAATGTGAGTTTGAGTGAACTCTGGGAGATGGTGATGGACAGGGAGGCCTGGCGTGCTGCGATTCATGGGGTCGCAAAGAGTCGGACACGACTGAGCCACTGCACTGAACTGAACTGAACCACTGGATCACCGAGGAATTCCCTGTTTGTTTTTATAACATGAAATACTTATTTTTCCACATCACTTCTCCAACAACAACTAGATATCCAACAATTCCATTCTGACACTGATTCCCAGTGTCAGTACAGACCCACAGGCTAAAGGCACAGTCCCTCAAGAGTGTCCCCACTTCAGACGCCAGCTGCAAACAGTGTTTCCAGGTTACCCTCACTTTGCCCAGCTAACTACAAATTTGGGTTCCCACAATCGCCTCCTCAGGTTTGATAATTCTCTAGAATGACTCACAGAACTTAGGAAAGTACTCTACTTACTATTACAGATTTATTATAAAAGATACAACACCGGGAACAGCCAAATGGTGGAGATGCATAAGACAGGGTATTGGGGGATGGGGTGGTACAGAGTTCCCATGTCCTCTCAGGGTGCGCCACCCTCATAGCACTTCATGGTTTTGGAGTTTGTATGGAGAATTCAGTGCATGGGCATGGCCACTGGTGACTGAACTCAATCTTCAGCCACTCTCCCATCCCAGGAAGTCAGAGATGGTAAGAAGGGGAATGGGATGTGGGAAGCAAAACAGGGCTGAAAGTTTTAACTCTCTAATCACATGGTTGTTTCTTTCCTCTGGTGACCAGCTATCCAGATATCTGAAACTATATGTATATCTGAAAGCATCTTGCCCCCCTCCTCACAAAGAGTTACCATATTACCTAAACACCAGTGTAGTTGATAGGGGCTCCTTATGGTAACAAATGATGCTCTTAGCACTAAAGTATTTTTAAAGGTTTTAAGAGTTCTGTACCAGGATCCTTGGACAAAGACCAAATACATATATATATATATCAGTTCAGTTCAGTTGCTCATCTGTGTCTGACTCTTTGCAACCCCATGGACTGCAGCACGCCAAGCTTCCCTGTCCATCACCAACTCCCGGAGCTTACTCAACCTCATGTCCATTGGGTTGGTGATCCCATTCAACCATCTCATCCTCTGTTGTCTCCTGCTCCTCCTGCCTTCAGTCTTTCCCAGCATCAGGATCATTTCTTCCCATCGGGTGGCCAAAGTATTGGAGTTTCAGCTTCAGCATCAGTCCTTCCAATGAATATTCAGGACTGACTTCCTTTAGGATTGAATGGTTTGATCTCCTTGCAGTCCAAGGGACTCTCAAGAGTCTTCCCCAACACCACAGTTCAAAAGCCAAAAGCATCAATTATTTGGCACTCAGCTTTCTTTATAGTCCAACTTTCACATGCATACATGACCACTGGGAAAACCATAGCTTTGAATAGATGGACCTGTATTGGCAAAGCAATGTCTCTGCTTCTTAATATGCTGTCTAGGTTGGTCATGACTTTCCTTCCAAGGAACAAGCGTCTTTTAGTTTCATGGCCTCAGTCACCATCTGCAGTGATTTTTGAGCCCCCCAAAATAAAGGCTGTCACTGTTTCCATTGTTTCACCATCTATTTGTCATGAAGTGATGGGACCAGATGCCATGATCTTAGTTTTCTGAAGCCAACTTTTTCACTCTCCTCTTTCACTTTCATCAAGAGGCTCTTTAGTTCTTCTTTGATTTCTGCCATAAGGATTTCTGCCATAAGGGTGGTGTCATCTGTGTATCTGAGGTTATTGATATTTTTCCTGGAAATCTTAATTCCAGCTTGTGCTTCATCCAGCCGGCATTTCGCATGATATACTCTGCATATAAATTAAATAAGCTGGGTGACAATATACAACCTTGACATACTCCTTTCCTGATTTGAAAATAGTCTGTTTTTCCATGTCCAGTTCTAACTGTTGCTTCTTGACCTGCATACAGATTTCTCAGGAGGCAGGTAAGGTGGTCTGCTATTCCCATCTCTTTCAGAATTTTCCACGGTTTTTTGTGATTCACACAGTCAAAGGCTTTGGCGTAGTCAATAAAGCAGAAATAGATGTTTTTCTGGAACTCTTGCTTTTTTTATGATCCAACAGATGTTGGCCATTTGATCTCTGGTTTCTCTGCCCTTTCTAAATCCAGCCTGAACATCTGGAAGTTCACGGTTCAGGTACTGTTGGAGCCTGGGGGCACAGAGGCTCATTCGTTGTGGCTCATGGGTCCTAGAGCGCAGGGTCCCCAGTGGTGGTCCGTGGGCTTAGTTGCTCTGAGGTACGTGGGATCTTCCTGGACCAGGAATTGTACCTGTGTCTCCTGCATTGGCAGGTGGGTTCTTATCCTCTGTGCCACAGGGAAGTCCTGCACTGTGTTTTAAGAAATGAATTTGTGACCAACATTTGAAAATGATGTATTTATAATAAAAATAATTCCAATTTCTGGTCTCTCTTGAAAATCAGATGATTTAGCAAAACTGGGTCCATATTCCCAAGTGGCAACGTGACACCTTTATTTTTTTGGCCCCACCACTTTCAGGATCCCCGACCAGAGATTGAACTCATGCCCCCTGCAGTGGAAGTACAGAGTCCTAACTGCTGGACCACCACGGAATTCCCTGCTTGGCACCTTTAAACAAGTTTTTCTGTTTGCCACAGCCCCCTCCACTCCCTATTCTACCTCCTCTCTCAGCTCATTCAATGTTACCTGCTTGCCCCCTATGATGTTGGAAAGATTAGGTTACTGTGAATCAGAAACTCGAGGATGGGGCTGTAACTTACTCTGGGTGAATATTTCAAGCATCCAAATCCTGCACAATATATTTCATTTACAACTAGGAGATATTTATTGCCTGCCTCAATAAATATCCTGTAAGCAGATAGGAAATGAGAAATGATTTTGCAAAAATAAATGGTAAAGGAATGAAAAAGGCAGTTGGTTCCTAGAAACAATAACCCCCAAAAGATCTCTTGGGGTTAAACACAGGCCAGAAAAGCATGAGTGTCTGACAGTGCTCTTCCTTCAATTAAAAGGAAATAATTAGGGTCAAGAGCTGGTTGAGATGGGCAAAAAACACAGGAGACTCTAGGGAAGGCAGGCACTATAAATGGGAAAAAACCTATAGGCATTTATTGAACAAATGCTCTTATCTGTTAGAAAACCTTAATATCATCCCATTTCAATCTCCTTTTCTTCAAACTGTAAGAAAAATGCACACTGTCTCCTTAGCTCCTTAGCTAAATGGATTAGAGTAATATTTAAGTTAAGAGAATGGATTTTAGGGTCATCCAGACCTGGAATTTATTCATTAAATAGCAGCTTGAGCTTTTAATGAAAGTCAGTTTTCTAATCTGTGAAATGGGGAAATAAGACTTGGTATTTTTAAAAAATATTTATTTATTTCACTGTGCTGGGTCTTAGTTGCAGCACTCGGAATCTTTAGTTGCAGTATGTGGGATCTAGTCCCCCAGCCAGGGATAGAACCTGGGCCCCTGCACTGGGAGCGCAGTCTCTGCCACTAGACCACCAGGGAAGAACCAAGACCTGGTATGTTTAATTCAATGCGTATCTAAGTCAATGCATGCTACGTGGCAGACGCCGAATTCGATGCTGAAGATGTAGCAGTGAACAAGACAGGCAGGGACAGATAGATAAAACCAAGCAAATAAATACATGAGATAATTCACGTGAATTTATTCTGAAGGAATAAATGAGGCAAGTACCATAGAGGAAATAAATAATAGTTATTTCAGTAGAGAGTAACTGAATGTGGTGGTAGAGGGTAAGTAGAGATGATTCCCTAGGGAAGGAGGCATTTGAGACTCCTTCTAGTCAAATCTAAATGAGCAGAAGTTATGGCAAGAGGGAGATAGGAGCAAAGGGGTCCTAGGCACAGCTGTTGTGAACAACATCTGAGTGAATGCAAAGCACCGGGTGGTAGGCAACCACTCAATACACCGAGGCTGTTCTACCTCATCCCTTTAACGACTCTCAGCTCCTCTGTTTAAACAAGGAGAATCTGGCCAAACCATAGATCACAGGGAGTAAAACTATGTCTATGAAAAGTAAAGGCCCCCAAGAGAGATTCAGGCTCTGGCATCATAGATTCCTTAGCTCTGAATCATACACCCAAGTCAGGTAGAAGCACTAACCCGGCCTCCCTCCTGTTGCCAATTCAACTTCTTCCTCAAGAGTGACACCAGGTAGAACTACATTAAGTCCTCAAATAAGTAACCCCACCATTGGAAACCTGAAACTGGGAAAAGCCTCCTAATTTAATTGATAAGCATGTGTCCTACCAGAGTTTCTGATTATTCCCACCTGTTTCTCTTTGACTCTTGTGTGCCTTTGATTAAATTGTAAGGGGCTCTGGATTCCCTGCTGGTTCAGATGGTAAAGAGTCTGCCTGCAGTGCCAGAGACCCAGGTTTGATCCCTGGGTCAGGAAGATCCCCTGGAGAAGGAAACAGCCACCCATTCCAGTATTCTTGGCTGGGAAATCCAATGGATGGAGGAGCCTGGCGGGCTACAGTCCATGAGGTCGCAAAGAGTCAGACATAACTGAGCAACTTTACTTTTCTTTTTTTTTCCCCCTGGATTAATGAGAGTGGGTGGTCAAGTAGAAACAGGCAGAAATATAAACAGAAAGCTTTGGTTACATGGTTAAACTGGTAACTTGTTTATGAAAGTTGAAAAACACATTATAGGCGTTGAAGTGTTAGTTCAAAACCTTGTCATGACTCTTGGGACGGTTCCCTAAGTTGACAGTTATTGGCAAAATTCTTCCAGCCCTTGCCATGTGCAGAGTACTTCAAATGCGTTGAACGAAAGCATGAAACCGTTAGTCTCTCAGTCGTGTCTGACTCTTTGTGACCCTATGGACTGGTAGCCCTCCAGGTTCCTCTGTCCACGGAATTATCCAGGCAAGAATACTGGAGTGGGTAGCCATTCTCTTCTCCAGGGGATCTTCCCGTCCCAGGGATTGAACCCGGGTCTCCCCCATTGCAGGCTGATTCTTTCCCATCTGAGCCACCAGGAGAGCCTATAAACAAGTTACCAGTTTAACCATGTAACCAAAAGCTTTCTGTTTATATTTCTGCCTATTTCTACTTGACCACCCACTCTCACTAATTCAGGAAAAAAAAAGTGAAGTCGCTCAGTCGTGTCTGATTCTTTGCGACCCCCTGCTATGTGCAGAGAACTTCAAATGCACTAGTTTATTTAATACTTCCAATATATCTATGTAGTGGTTTCCTTTTATATTTAGTCCCTTTACAGATTAGAAACCCCGAGGTCCAAAAATCTAGTAAGATGACAGGGCTACCATTTAAATATTTAAAGCCAGACTTGACCCTGCTCCCAATCCCCCACCCCAAGTCCTTCTTCTTCTTCTTTTTTTTTTTTTAAACCACTAAGTGGTTAGTCTCCCTAAACCAGAGGAAATACCCGAGGGATGCCTTTCTATTTATTAGGACACCATGGCCCTAGAGGTAAATCGCCACCAAGAAACTCCCACACCGGAAAGACTGCCTCATCAGAGCAAGAAGCCCTACCCTGGTCACACCCCACATCAGCACTCCCAAATCGACCTAGAGGGTCCCCCACCTCCTTAAAGGAGATCAGCATTGCCCAGCCGGGAGACCCCACTCTTGGGAATAATTTTTAATTTATAAGGAAGCCCTCTTCCATTCCTGAGGATCTCCGACACCCCCCACCCCCTACATTTCAGAGGCGGTCCGGCTGCATAATTTGCATGGCTCAATGCAATATCAAAATGTGGCGTTCCTTGTTTAAAAAAAAATTAAAAAGAATTTCAACAGTGAGACAGCAGAGCATTAAACCAAACCCTAGGGCTTCTTTTCTGAGACTGCACCGATCACTTGCTCACGAAGTCCTCCCAGCTTAAGAGATACCCTTTTGTGAAGGGACTGACTACCTCAGTCGAAACGGTAGTTCTTTCTGACCTGGGGAGGCGGGGGGGACGAGGGGGCACATAGAATACGCAACTTCCAAAGACTGTCTTTATTCGCGAATGCATCCTGGGACAACCTCCGAAAATTTGTAATCATTTCTCTCGGCCGTGGCGGAAGCTCCCTTTGCATCATCTCTCTAGTCTCGGGTACGTCCTCGCCACCCCGCCCCTGCACCATCTTCCCGATGTTTGGGCCTCACCTCGTGCGGCCCATTGCCGGGGTAACCGACGCCTAGAGCGGTGCATTGTGGTCTGCAACAAAATGCAGGAGAAAGACCCTGAGGGAACCATTGAGTCTATAGGCCAATGGGAGAGTTCTAAGGGTTGCGTCAAGCCAATAGGGACGTTCGGCGGGGGCGGGGTCGACGGGAGAAGGGCGGGGCTTAGGTACTAGGCGGCGGCGGCTGGCGTGGGGCTCCTTAGATGCGCCACGGCTTCGGTAGCGACCGCCTCTCTACGCGGGTGTGAGCTTCGCCAGCCCCTCCCCCAGGAGACCGTTGCAGTCGGCCAGCCCCTGCTCCTTGGTGAGAAACTCAGGGGGTTCCGCTCTCCAGCTTCGTCCCCTACAGGACTTCTCCCGCCTTCTGTTCGCGCGGCTCGCGCTTCCTGAGAAGTGGGGTGGGGGGCATCGTCCCGGGGTGGCGTGGGGCTGGCGGAGTGGACCGGGGAAACTGCGCCTGCAGCCCATACTCCTAACTCCTCATCCTTTGCCTTGGCCTCGCCCCTCAGGTAACCATGTGTGACCGAAAGGCCGTAATCAAGAATGCCGATATGTCGGAGGAGATGCAACAGGACTCGGTGGAATGTGCTACTCAGGCATTGGAAAAGTATAATATAGAGAAGGACATTGCGGCCCATATCAAGAAGGTGAGGACGGGGCGCGGGCGGGGGCTCGGGCAGTTTGCGCACTGTTGGGGCAAGTCACAACTTCCTTCCCCTCTATAATGCGTCCCCAGAGCGCTGGCAGAGATCCTTGGGGGCACGCAAGGTGGCGCGGTGTAGAGGTTTCCAGAAAAGGACGCAAATGAATTTTGCACTTCTCTTGAAGATCGGCCCCTCAGCGCCCGAAGTTTGTTTTTTTTTTCTTTTTTTTTAAAACCCAGCTCCACGGGGAAAGCGCCACCTAGCAACGGTTTCTAGGATCAGGGAGCAGCGGTTCCCCCTTCTGCATGATTGCTGCGCCCAGGATCCATCTGGGTGTTGGAGAGGGGGGAGCTGCGTGGGTGTTTCCAGCAGGGTCGGAGGGAGATCTTGCCAGCCTCCAGTGGGGAGTCAGTCGGCAGTTGAGGGAAAGTGGGTGGTGGTGGTTGGGGACTGGGTTGGGGGATTGGTAAATGGCAGTCTGTAGAAAGCTGGCAGGTCTGCCAACTTCTCGAGCTGTGTTTTCTAGAAGGGAAGGAAACTGGCAGCCTAAGTCGTGGGAGGGTTCCAGTCGAGAATGAGAAGATGAAAGATTTTAGATGGAACAGAAATAAATACCTTTTCTGACAAAGGCAGCAACAGCAGTGCGTTTGTCTAGTCTATAAGAATGTATTCCCCTTAATCTGAAAGACGTTCCCACTGTGTACAATACAGTAGTAGCCAAATTTCACGTAACTGGCCAGACACTTCTCATACATTTATAGAGAAAGATTTCAGAGAAAGACTAGCTTTGGCCCCTACCTAGAGCTACTTAGTGATGAAATTAACATAGGCATTCTAGTTCCTAGAGCTTCTGAGGGTGGGGAAAAATAGGGAAAAGTTATTAGTGCAATTTGCTAGCCTTGAGGACCAGGTGGTAGGGTAGATTGGCACCATCAGGATAGATGGGGGAAGAGGGCTGTTGGCAGTAAAGATAAAATTTGCCCAGGTGGCTGTCAGGTTCTTCTTCCAGCTTTCTTTTTACAGGGACAGTGGAGCACCAAGTGTCTTGTCCTTTAAATTTTGATCTCCAGTGGTTTAGCTGCTCACTGAGGCTCTGTTCTTTCGGAAACCTTTTGTTTTCAGCAATACTAAAATGAGTTACAATGGCAATATTTTGGGCTAAATACTATTCTCTTGGATTTGGGGGTACATGTCATACACTAGGATAGCTTAGTTCTTTTAGAGATAAATACTAGAGGGTAAACTATAACTGATGTCACCTGCTGTCCCTGAATATTATAGAAGTTAGAAGGTGTAATTACCATGATAACAAAGCACTCTCAGAGGCTGCCCTTTCTGACTTTTACCTCCCCAGCCCCCATTCCCAGTTTAGCTCAGACTGCAAGTATGTTTGCATTAATGCACTATGTAGGCGATTTGGAGCTGGGGAACATTCTTTCATTTTAAGAATTTGCAGATGCCGAAGTTCCTCCTTTCTGCTCCTACGGGCTCTGTTTAGGAGGCAAACTCTGACCTCAGGTTTAGCACTAAAATTCTGTGTTTTTTCTCCACCTCCCCCCTCCCCCCCCAGGAGTTTGACAAGAAGTACAACCCCACCTGGCACTGCATCGTGGGGAGGAACTTCGGTAGTTATGTGACACATGAAACCAAACACTTCATCTACTTCTACCTGGGCCAAGTGGCCATTCTCCTGTTCAAATCTGGTTAAAAGCATGGACTGTGCCACACACCCAGTGATCCATCCAAAAACAAGGACTGCAGCCTAAATTCCAAATACCAGAGACTGAAGTCTTCAGCCTTGCCTAAGGGAACATCTCCATCTTTGAACCTTTGTTGTGTTTTGTACAGGGCATTCTCTGTACTAGTTTGTGGTTATAAAGCAATTAGTAAAACAGCTTACATTTGTATTTATTTTCTATTCCATACCTCTCTGCCCCATGTTTTTTCTCTTCAAAATCCATTCCTTTAAAGAAATAAATCTGTTGAAGTGTGCGTTAATTACCGTTTGTTCAAATAATCTATTGAAGATGGCCTATTACTTGATCTTGGGTAGGTTGGTGGGGGTGATTCCTTGAAGTTTTTGTGGAATGTAATAGACTAGCCTATTCAACACTCTGGAGTTTCATTCTTGTCCAGCCTGCTCCTGTTGTACATGGAAGAATACTACTCAGAAGTGCATGTTGAGAAATGCATGGCAGAGAAACTCGTACTCCTAACCTGATAAATACATTCCTTAAGTGCTCCTTCTGTGATAACTGCTATAGACTGTTCTAGGCCTTAGGCCTCAAGAGAAGATGAATGTGTCGTATAACTCCTTTAGGTTTTCTGTGGCTGTAAAATGGAAATAAGCTGGTGAGAAAGTTGGGCTAATGAGAAATTTGTTGGGCTGTAGACATTTACCCTCCCCTGCCTTGGCCAAAGTATACTCTAGAGATTAAAGGTGGTCTTAAAGGGAAAAAGCTTTTGAGCAGCAGTCCTCCATGTGATTCTAATAAAGTCTGCAGGAATTTAAACTTACAAGCCTGCTGTGCTGTGCTTTTTAACTAGCCGTGTTCACATGTGAGTTGAAGCTTTCATTAGAAGGCCCAATTAAAGTTGTGGATAAGTAAAGTTTTCCTGCTCAGTTTTAGAAAGACAGATCTCAATAAAAGCAAGTAAAGCAGACAGCTTTTGTAGATGAAATGATCCAGAGGCTAAAACAACCCACACCATCTTGGGAAACTGCAAGGAAGGTCCTGGCTTTTAGTTTCCCTTTGTTTTCAGTGTTATACGAGGTAAAGCTCCTTTGTTTTAGACCTTGCAGCCAGGCTACAGCTACACAGAGGAAGTGATAGATCTGAATTGATCAATGACTCCGTCTTAAGAATAGTATTAAGTCTAACATCTTTGGGAGACTTTTTCTTAATGAGAACTTGGGGTTTTAGAAGTTCTGATGAAGCTGAACAATGTTAGGACTGGGAAAGTTTCAGGGTAGAAAGCAAAAAATTGTTTTAGGGTAATTAAAATGGGAGAAGAGTTTTTCCTGCTTTCTGCAGGAAAAAGATAAGGAGGTACTGTGGAACAGGGGGCTGCAATTGGGGTGATTTAGGTTTGGATTTATGTGAACAGACTGAAAAGGTTCCTGTAATTCACCTTTCTTCTAGCTGCTTTCCCACTTTTGTGATCTGGCTATATTTGTTTGAAACCCGACAGGTATTCGGCCTCCAAAGCTGCATCAATCTTGTCGATTTTAGCTCTTCTTAGAAGCAGTCCAGCAAAGAGCCTAAAGCTGCTCTCAGGCCATAAACAGCTGGACAGTGGGAGTTCTAATTTGACCTGGCCCATATCACCAGAAAGTGACAGCTTTTAACTTTTTATTTCTTGATTCAGATATGAGAATCACTGCCACTGATAGGACTGGGTTGATTGCCTATGAAGATTTTTCAGTGCCTGATCCTTGTTAATTTCAAAGGCTCCAAATGGCTGAAAACAAAATCTACGCTGAAAGTTTTTCTAAGGTTTAGCATTGTATCAAAAGTTCTTAGGTGCTGTTCTTTAAGACACTTGTATATAGACAGCTGTATCTGGAAGCTTTTCAATGACAGGGCAAGATCTTGTGAGTGAGGGCACATAAATGACCCCATCCGTGCTGGGGCAAGAGGGTAGCACATCTGAAGACATTTCAGATAGCCTTGTCTGAGGTCTCTGCAGGACCTCCCTGGTGGCTCAGCAGTAAAGAATCTCCCTGCCAATGCAGATGTGGGTTCGATCCCTGCATCGGGAATATTCCTTGGAGAAGGAAATGGTAACCCACCCCACTATTGCCTGGGAAATCCCATGGACAGAGGAGCCCAGTGGGCTACAGTCCATGGGGTCCCAAAGAGTTGGGCATAACTTTAGTGACTCAACAACAATAGCAAGGTCTCTGCAATTAAACTGCCAGCAACTCCCAGGTTGATTTCTGTAATTTCTTACCAGCCCTTTTCCCACCCCTACCCCCCTGCAAAAAAGAAAACCCTTAAATTTCATCCACACTGAAAATATTTATGGTTTGATTTTAACATCAAATATAGTGGACTATATTAAGGAGATAAGAGCTCTGCCCCGCTCTGCTGAGCACTGGAGGGGGCTTGGCTAGATAGTTACCAAACTTTTTTTTTTGGCTATAAGATCCTTTCTTCAAATGTATTCTGACAAGCTCTCAATTTTTTAGATGTGAAAGCAGAAGTCTGCTGGTACATTTATTCTTTCAACAAGGATTTGTCAAGTTGTTTTCTTCATGACTCGAACTGAGGACACAATACTGGCTTTTGGTGGAAGAGTACTGAATGAATAATGAAGAAAGTGTATTTCTTTCACCTCCCTCAAGAAGAAACTGACAAAATCCACGAAAATTGTAAACTCATTTAGTGTTTCAGTTGCACAGTTCTGGTTGTGATCCTTAGCCCTATACTTTGGGCCTTGGCTTTTGGCCCCAGACTTAGTCCTAGGCTGAAAGGTGAACTTGGGTATAGCTAGCAAGTTTTCTGGTTCAAATCATCATTGGATTCAAATGATTCATTATCCCTCTGGAAGGCAGCACTGGCAGAGAAACTACAAATACACTTCAAAATTGAGTTTTAGTGCTGGTTTTACCTTAACCACATACTGCACACCCAAAAAAAATAGGACTTAAGTAAAAGTACAGACAAATAACTCTGGGAGAAGGCCTGAAGCAGCCCCTAAGGAAAGCTGCAGTCAAGTGACAGGAACTTGGTTCTTTCACTTTGAGATTGGTCACATCAGAACGCGGGTCCAAGGCACATAGGCCTCAAGCAGAGATGTCCTGCTGCTGGTCACACTAACTGGATTATCCTCCAGCTCCAGACTTCTGACAGGATGTGACTGGTTCACGCTTCAGAATCTTAACGGAGATAAAGTTTGAAACCAGAGTGAATGGCTACAATGCCTGATGTGAGATTTTCATAAGTCACCTTCTGAAAACCTGCATCTTCTATCATCTCCTTGAATTCCTCCTAAAACACAAAGAAAGATACAGCAGAAATTGCCTGGATTTCAACTGTGGAGCCTTGGGTTGTAAGCTATAGATTTTTTTGTACCTGAGATGGGAACTGTCGGATACTCTCTACAAGGTATTGGTAGGACTTCCAATCTCCTGCAATGACTTCTCCCAGGACAGGAATGACCTGGAAGCTATATACATCATAGAGCCTAAACAAAAAGGCAAAAGATTAAGATTAGAACATGACCGTTAATAAGCAAGAAGGTCTAAGCCTGGGATTATAAACTCAAAAATGCCTATAGGGGTCAAGCAAGTACCTGAAATAAGTGACCCAGTTGAGGGTGTGGTGACAGGCACAGTTAGGAAGGTCCAGAAAAGTGGAGAAGGCAATGGCACCCCACTCCAGTACTCTTGCCTGGAAAATCCCATGGGCGGAGGAGCCTGGTAGGCTGCAGTCCATGGGGTCGCTGAGAGTCGGACACGACTGAGCGACTTCACTTTCACTTTTCCTTTCATGCATTGGAGAAGGAAATGGCAACCCACTCCAGTGTTCTTGCCTGGAGAATCCCAGGGACGGGGGAGCCTGGTGGGCTGCCGTCTATGGGGTCGCACAGAGTCGGACATGACTTAGCAGCAGCAGTAGAAAAGTGGGGAAGGGGCAGTTACTACCCAGCTCTGATTATTGCCATGTGGGAATATGGGCTTAACCAGGATTGCCATATTCCTGATTTCTCAGCTGAAGTTGGAAATCCAAATTTTTATGTAAAATTTCTCAATTTTAAAATATAGACATCTAAGTCAATTTTCTAAAGTAACCATGAGCCAAACAAAATACATATGCAGGCCCACTTGAGTCTCTGGTCACTGGTTTGAGACTCTTCTGGTCTAGGTGTTATCACTCAGAATTGGCTGACCACAGAAGTGGCACTGTCCTTCAGGGACTCAGGGACTCAGAGGTTCCTGCTTAAAGCTACTGGCTGTTTTCTATCCATTTGGGAATGGGAAACCCTTGGCTGGATGGTGAAAATCAAGCCCTGTTAACAATACCAACCTGGATAGGAGGGGATTGTTTACTTGGCTGAACTCCAGACAGAGAAACCTTCCTCCTGGTTTCAGGACACGGTGGGCTTCCTGTAGTGCCTGAGCAAGACAAGAACAATAGGACACACCCCTCAGCAACCCTCACTCGTCTCTGGAAGGCTGAGGCGGCACTAGCTTCTGTGGGCGTTACAAAGCGTGCTTCCCACAGACCCCGTGTTCAATCTCGGTTGGGAAGCTTTAACAGCAGAACAAACCCAGTTTCCTAAATCTTTTAGCCATTCCGCTGCCCATGACTAGAGAAGGTTACCTGGAGTAATCTTCTCTAGTAACTGACTCAGATTGGGGCAGGGCAATTTTTGAATTACTTCTCAAAATCATGATGGCTATCCCTCTTTGATCCAGCAATTTTCCTTCAAAGAGTCTATCTTACAGAAATGTTTCTACCGTGGAAATGACGTGGGGTTATTCATTACAGCACGATTTGAACAGCCTAAGAGCAGAAGCATCTTAATCATCAATGAGAGACTGGTTATATTAGGGAATATATATACAAATGGAATCTATGCAGCTATTTAAAAAAGGAAGAGCCAGAGTTCTTTATGTGCAGACATGGAAAAGTTTGCAGATATATATATATATATATATATAAAATTGTTTTTGCAGGTATATTTTTAAGGGAAAAAAGCAATGGGCAAAATGTTTCATATGCTAATATTTTTATTAAAAAAAGAAAGGAAATGAATACACTTAATATGCCCAAGACATCTTTCCAAAGATACGCCACTCAGAAATTGGTGACCACAGAGGGAGGACCACTCAATGGTTAGCACACAAGGATGAAGATTTTTTAGGGATATATCCCTTTTGTGCTGCTTGAGCCTTGAATTTATTAAATTTTTTTTTTAATTTACAAAGAATAATAAACTGGCTATAGACACAGGAAAAAAATGAAATTAAAACACACCATAAACAACATCCCACCCAAAGCTGGCAACCAGGCAACTGGAGTCCACGGTACAGAAATGAAACTGGGGGCCTTGCCTGTCATCTTCAAATGTTTGGACAGAATGTTCAAGTAGAAATAAAAGAAGAGCTGCATCAAATTAAGGGCTGAACATTCCCTTCTTCCAACAGAGGATCCGTGAATCTAGCCACCTTCTGCCAAAATAGGGGCTGAGTGCCTTTTCTGGTGTCAGCCTTGGGAATTGCTCTGATCTGTGAACTCTGAGTCAGGAGGCTTCATGGAGAGAGAGCAAGACTGACGGGCTCGAAGATATGAATACCAACTCAAGCAACAAAGGCTTCTATGGGGATCTGCTCTGTGGTTTTGTTTTTTTTAATTTTGTGAGCAGGAAAATTGGCAATTAAAAGGATTAAGACCTCTCAGCCTGAAACATTCAACTCAGGAGCTGGGCCCGGAGAAGAATCTCTCCCTTTCCTCATTCACTGGGGAGCCACCCCCAGAGAGCTAATATCCTGAGTCACACCAGCAGATTCGGCCATGGTTAACCTGATCAATGTGTGTGACGTTCCGGATCCCAAAGGCAATGGTGTAAACATCAAACTTGTTATCGTCGAAGGGCAGTTCTTCTGCATCTCCCAATATCCAGGCAAGTCCTGAAAGAGAAAAGCAGTTCTGGCCTCAGCCTGGACTGCTGTCTCCTCTGCACCCAGGGAACTGTCAAACCTGGGAAGAGGGTTGTGGGAACCCCTGAATTTGTAGTCAGCTGGACAGAAGTATGGGTACCCTGAACACCCTGTTTGTGGCTGTCTTGTGAACTGGGGGCAGTCTTGTGGCAATAAGCCCTAAACCTGTGGAATCTGATGCTAACTCTGGTAACTAGTGTTAGAACTGAATTGAATTGTTGGACAGCTGGCTGGCGCTGGAGAATTGGAGAACTGTACAGTGCTGCAGAGTACATCATGAGAAACGCTGGGCTGGAAGAAGCCCAAGCTGGAATCAAGACTGCTGGGAGAAATATCAATAACCTCAGATATGTAGATGACACCACGCTTACGGCAGAAAGTGAAGAGGAACTAAAAAGCTCTCGATGAAAGTGAAAGTGGAGAGTGAAAAAGTTGGTTTAAAGCTCAACATTCAGAAAATGAAGATCACGGCATCTGGTCCCATCACTTCATGGGAAATAGATGGAGAAACAGTGGAAACAGTGTCAGACTTTATTTTTGGGGGCTCCAAGATCACTGCAGATGGTGACTGCAGCCATGAAATTAAAAG
>NW_011495054.1:6205368-6207365 GCF_000754665.1 Bison bison bison
AAGAAAGCTGAGTGCCGAAGAATTGAAGCTTTTGAACTACGGTGTTAGAGAAGACTCTTGAGAGTCCCTTGGAGTGCAAGGAGATCCAGCCAGTCCATTCTGAAGGAGATCAGCCCTGGGATTTCTTTGGAAGAAATGATGCTAAAGCTGAAACTCCAGTACTTTGGCCACCTCATGCGAAGAGTTGACTCATTGGAAAAGACTGATGCTGGAAGGGATTGGGGGCAGGAGGAGAAGGGGACGACAGAGGATAAGATGGCTAGATGGCATCTCTGACTCGATGGGTGTGAGTCTGAGTGAACTCCGGGAGATGGTGATGGACAGGGAGGACTGGCGTGCTGCGATTCACGGGGTTGCAAGGAGTCGGACACGACTGAGCGACTGAACTGAACTGAACTGATGGTGCTGGGGGAACATCACACATGCGGTATCTGAAGCGGTGTCAGAAAACGCACACCTGCCTTCTCCAGTGGATTCCTGGCCACCGTCTTCAGGGTGTCCTTCAGTCCTGAGAATTTGAAGTTTCTGGTGTCCTTGAAGTTTAGAAGAAAGTTTCCCCCAAGGTTCTCAGAGTAGACACTGGTTACTTACTTATGCCTTACTACTAAGTCACTTCAGTCGTGTCCAACTCTGTGCGACCCCATAGACGGCAGCCCACCAGACTCCCCTGTCCCTGGGATTCTCCAGGCAAGAACACTGGAGTGGGTTGCCATTTCCTTCTCCAATGCATGAAAGTGAAAAGTGAAAGTGAAGTAGCTCAGTCGTGTCTGACTCCTAGCGACCCCATGGACTGCAGCGCACTAGGCTCCTTCGTCCATGGGATTTTCCAGGCAAGAGTACTGGAGTGGGGTGCCATTGCCTTCTCCATAGTTATGCCTTACTCTTAACCAATTTTTATCCAACGAGGTGTAAAGCAGTATGCTTACGAGCCCAGGTCCTGGTGTTGCCTGGGTTCTAATGCCAGCTTTCCCAATTATTAGCTATATAACCTTTTTCTTTTTTTAAATAATACAAGTTTTTGAATAGAGTCATTTTTTATTTTTGGCTGTGCTGGGTCTTCGTTGCTGTGTGGACTTTTCTCTAGTTTCAGAGAGCAGGGGCTACTCTCTAGTTGCGGTGCATGGGCTTCTCACTGTGGTGGCTTCTCTTGTTGCGGAGCGCAAACTCTAGGCTCCCGGGCTTCAGTAGCTGCAGTGCATGGTTTCAGTAGCTGCAGTGCATGGTTTCAGTAGCTGCAGCTCCTGGGCTTTAGAGCACAGGCTCAGCAGTTGTGGAGCATGGGCTTAGCTGCTTCATGGCCTGTGGGATCATCCCGTACCAAGGATCAAACTCATGTCTTCTGTACTGGTAGGCAGATTCTTTACCACTGAGCCACCAGGGAAGCCCCTAGCTATATAATTTTGGATAAACTACGTTGCCTCAGTTTCCTCATGTGTAAAGTGGAGTCAATAATAGTACCTACTTCAGATAGTCATTAGAATTTATTCTAAGTACATAATTTAGCATAGTTATATTGGTTCTACTGGACTCACAGAGAAGCAGAGTGTCTTGACCCCAAGTCTGGTCATGAATTCAGAAAGCACCCAAGGGAGCTGCCTATCAGGGTGGCTATATCCTCCAAGAATCCTGATTCAGCTTCAGTATTATTCGACATGCAGTGAATCAGACACGAAGTATGATTCAGTAGGGAGGCTTCATCAGTTCAGGTCAGTTCAGTCGCTCAGTCGTGTCTGACTCTTTGCGACCCCATGAATTGCAGCACGCCAGGCCTCCCTGTCCATCACCAACTCCCGGAGTTTACCCAAACTCATGTCCATCGAGTCAGTGATGCCATTTACCCATCTCATCCTCTGTCGTCCCCTTCTCCTCCTGCCCCCAATCCCTCCCAGCATCAGGGTCTTTTCCAATGAGTCAAGTCTTCGCATGAGGTGGCCAAAGTATTGGAGTTTCAGCTTCAGCATCAGTCCTTCCAATGAACACCCAGGACTGATCTCCTT
>NW_011495054.1:6207531-6219003 GCF_000754665.1 Bison bison bison
AGATGTTTTTCTGGAATTCTCTTGCTTTTTCGATGATCCAGCGGATGTTGGCAATTTGATCTCTGGTTCATCTGCCTTTTCTAAAACTAGCTTGAACATCTGGAAGTTCATGGTTCACGTATTGCTGAAGCCTGGCTTGGAGAATTTTGAGCATTACTTGACTAGCGTGTGAGATGAGTGCAATTGTGCGGTAGTTTGAGCATTCTTTGGCATTGCCTTTCTTTGGGATTGGAATGAAAACTGACCTTTCCAGTCCTGTGGCCACTGCTGAGTTTTCCAAATTTGCTGGCATATTGAGTGCAGCACTTTCACAACATCATCTTTCAGGATTTGAAATAGCTCCACTGGAATTCCATCACCTCCACTAGCTTTGTTCATAGTGATGCTTCCTAGGGCACACTTGACTTCTCATTCCAGGATGTCTGGCTCTAGGTGAGTGATCACACCACCGTGATTATCTGGGTTGTGAAGATCTTTTTTGTACAGTTCTTCTGTGTATTCTTGCCACCTCTTCTTAATATCTTCTGCTTCTGTTAGGTCCATACCATTCTGTCCTTTATAGTGCCCATCTTTGCATGAAATGTTCTTTGGTATCTCTAGTTTTCTTGAATAGATCTCTAGTCTTTACCATTCTGTTGTTTTCCTCTATTTCTTTGCATTGATCTCTGAGGAAGGCTTTTTTTATCTCTCCTTGCTATTCTTTGGAACTCTGCATTCAGATGCTTATGTTTCCTTTTCTCCTTTGCTTTTCACTTCTCTTCTTTTCACAGCTATTTGTAAGGCCTCCTCAGACTTCATAGGAGGCTTCATAGAGGAAGGTAAATGGAAATAATCTTCCTGTGAGGCACACTAACAGTATTTAACAAGAACCTCAGCAATGAGCATGCCCTTTAACATAGCCATTTGATTTTTTGGAGGAAATTTTTCAGAGGAAGACACTAACAACATTATCATCAAAGCTACTGCTTACTAAGCCCACGATGACGAGGTCTACGTAATCACTTTACATACATTAGCTTCTACAGGCCCTCTGCAGTGAGAATGCAGAGTCTTAACCACTGGACCACTGGAATTCCCAGGAATATTTCTTTTTAAGACTTATTTTTTTTTTAATGTGGACCATTTTTAAAGTCTTTATTGAATTTGGTTACAATATTCATTGTGTTTTATGCTTTGGTTTTTTTGACTGTGAGGGGCATGAAAGAATCTTAGCTCCCTGACCATGGATCGAACTCCTACCTCCTGCATTGGAAGGCAATGTGTTAACCCTGGAGTACCAGGGAAGTCCCCAGAAATTTTCAATAACATGGAAAAATCTCATGATACAATGCTAAATTAAACAAAGCAGAATACTAAATTATATCTCCAAGATGTTGTCAATATTATAAAAAGGAAATGATTAGGAAAAAGCTAGGGAGCAAATATACTAAAATACTGAGGGTCATCTCTGGATGCTGGAACTATGGTTAATATTTACCTCTTCATAATGTAACTTTTCAAATGTTTGATTTCTAACATCCCAAATTTTCCCAAATATATCACTTTTATAATCCATCAAATCTTTTTAAGGTTTCTGCTCTCCAAGCTTCTACTTTGGGAGGAAGTGCTGCATGTAAATACAACATATAATGGTGCTACACACAAAAATGCCTTTCTACATTAACTTTTATAGTTATTAAATAATTTCTAGGATCCTTCTATTTAGTTTCAAATTTATTTTGGCATGATATGTGTTGCAAAGGCATTATTATTGGAGACTGGTACCTTGTAACTCAGCTGGTAAAGAATTTGCCTGCAATGCAGGAGACTCTGGTTCAATTCCTGGGTCGGGAAGCTCCCCTGGAGAAGGGAAAGGCTACCTACTCCAGTATTCTGGCCTGGAGAATTCCAAGGACTCCATGGGGTCGCAAAGAGTCGGACATAACTGAGTGACTTTCATTTCACTTTCAAAGCAGAGGAAAAATAAAACCAAACTCTGCAGCACCTAATGATTCCTACACAGGTGGATCTGTCTTGGCTGTTAGGAGACCCTGAAAGGCAAGCTATGCTATGGCAGAGATGATTCCAGAAGTGGAACGTTACCCATCATTCCCATCTTTGTTCTCCACTCTTCATGGCTGAGCACCAGAGAGAAGGGAAACACGTTTCTCAGTAGGAGTAAGAACACAGTGCCTTTGTCTAGAAACACTAGTGACTGTCCGCCTTCTGATCAGTGCTGATGGTTAACAAAAGAGCCCTTCATCTGGGGGGCCAAGTGGGCTGCAGTTCGTCTAGGCAGCTCGTTCTGGGGGTGGAAGTAGGAGGAGGAAGAATTAACCTAAAACAACCACAGACACTCGTGGTGGGGAGGTGGTGGGAGAGGAGAGAAGTGCTGATGTTGACCCGAGGGACTTGGGTTCTTTGTTGGGTACCACTGCCTCTCACTGGGGCTGCCTGCAGTGCTCGGCCAGTGTGGAAGAGGGCAGTACAGTGGCTCTGAAAAGCTGGGTAAACGTGCTGCAGCTGCCAGATCAATACATCTACTGGGGCAAAATACTGGGGGCAAAAGTATTTCAAAATATAAAAAGAGAAAGCCAAATGTAAAATGTGTATCTTTAAGCTAGAGCAGAAACTGTCCATTTGGGAGCTGCAGCAGCTGCCTGGAGATAGCCAGTCACTTTCCCCTTGGCTGAAGAGCAGACCGTGCGAGGGAAGTTTGAAGAGTACCATTTACGGGTGATTCTTCAACAGCATCAGCTGCGCCCTCTGAGAAACCCATGCTGAAATAGAGATAGGAGGGCAAAGTTTTCTTTTCTGGCGGGGGGGTGGGTTGGTTGGGGGTGAGGGGAGATACCCGGAAAAAAAATAAAAAGAAGAGGAAGCAAGGATGTGTGTGGGAAGAGCCATGAGACCTTGACGCAGATCTGAGAAAGCCCCAGCCAACCCAAGAGGGGGTTCTGGAACAAAGACTGCCTGTGAAGAGAGCCCACATGGCATATGTTCAGGCCTGGGCGCCCCATGGATCCTTGGTCACTGGCTGGGTGCCACCAGGTTGGAAAGCTGAGGCAGAGCTTAGTTTTGGGAGGGGGATGAAATGGCTCAAGAATAGGGTGCTGGGGTCATCAGAGAGCTGCTGGGAATTGAAAGCCAAACTTCTGTCTCAGGGTCCAAGAGCTGAGACCCAAAGAGTCAGTCCACATTTCGGATCTGCCATTTAAACTGCATGACTTGAATAAGATACTTAACCTCTTTGGGTCTGGGTTGTCTCCCCTGTCACTTGAGGCTGGTAACTGGTTGCTGAAATAACTTATGCAATAGTACACATGCTAGGCTCGGCCCCACAAAGTCCACTCCTATGTATCTATTAGTTTCTGAAATCTGGAAAAGAAAGCACTTCAGCATTGTACACATTCCATTTATAAACATCTCCTCCAGGTCCACTTTCTGCAGGACTTACCAGCTTTGTATCCTTGAGCACGGGCTTTCTGTTTTCCAATCTTTAGCATCTCCTTGTTGATGTCACAGACCATGACATGAGAACCACCCAAGGAATCCTCTTCATTCTGGTACTTTCTGGCAATTTCTTCCCAGGATAAATTTTGTTGGGCCCTTAGCTGCCTCTTCTGCTTTCTCTGATGCTGCGCCTGAACATAATTAAGGAACCGGAATGCAATGTCACCTGTGGGAAGCCAACAGGAGGAAAGATCAAACACAAACACAACTGCAGCATTTCTTAAACCCAAAAGGAGCAGCAAAGATACAGGGGTTGAGGAGTGTATGAAAACTGAAAGGCTGTACTCATTTCAATAGTTCATTTTGTTTCTAACAGCAATTTTTTAACTGCTAAGATTTTTTAAATAAAAAACCTTTAAAAACTGCATATGTAATGCATGGACACATTCTTACTCTAAAAGGCTCAATACTTAAATATATAGAATAAAACATGAAAGTTGCCATCTCCACACTCTCCAGACATGACAAGTGGGAAGAGCTGAGTGTACTGCTTCCTAGTCTTTTTCTAATAATTTTTTGACAGTAACATGAAGGTATACTCACAAGCAACAATAACTCACTGCCCCACCACTCCCCATAACCAGCTCAGTTCCCCACAGACCATCTTTCCCAATCCCTTTAGTGGTTTCTTCTGTTGGTTACAGCTATTTCTTTACTCACAAAATTTATAAAGCTATCCTGCCCCCATCTCTGCTTGCCTCTGTCCTCCCAATATATTTATATCACTTTTAATAGTTCCTCACAGATACCTGTGTAACCTAGAGTAATAAGCTAATCTATATTTTCTTTTTTTTTAATTTTTATTTTTTAATTAGGGGTACAGTTGATTTATAGTATTTCAGGTATATAGCAAGATGACTCAGTTACACATATATTTTCATTTTCAGAGTCTTTTCCATTATGGCTTATTACAAGATATTGACTATAGTTCCTTGTGCTATATAGTAGGTCCCTTTTGCTTATTTTATATGTAGTAGTATATATCTGGAGAAGGCAATGGCACCCCACTCCAGTACTCTTGCCTGGAAAATCCCATGGACAGAGGAGCCTGGTAGGCTGCAGTCCATGGGGTCGCTAGGAGTCAGACACGACTGAGCGACTTCACTTTCACTTCTCACTTTCATGCATTGGAGAAGGAAATGGCAACCCACTCCAGTGTTCTTGCCTGGAGAATCCCAGGGACGGGGGAGCTTGGTGGGCTGCCATCTCTGGGGTCGCACAGAGTTGGACACGACTGAAGCGACTTAGCAGCAGTATATATCTATTAATCCCATTCCAAGTTTATCCCTCCTACCTTGTTTTATTATTCCATCAACTATAGATAGTAACTTTTGACTCCTTTCAACCTTCCATTTTATATATATATATGTGTGTGTGTGTGTGTGTATGTTCTGTCAAGCCTGATAACATTGTATTTGTTCTATAGCTCTAAGTTTTCTGTGCTTTGTTGATGGTTTGAGTTTAAAAGCAGAAGATCAAGTGTTTACATTATTGTGACCATGTCGTAAATACTGTTTAGGCAAAGCCAGTGCTTTCAGGATCATATTTCCTTTTTTATAATGCTGTTTCCTTGTCTTTGTTTTCTTTTTTTTTTTTTTCCTTGTCTTTGTTTTCTTCTTTGTTTATTTCTTGTAAGAAATACAGCCTTAGGTTTTCCATTTTCTCCATCCAATTAGGTATTCTTCAGTCACTTTCCTATAAATTTAAATATAATTATATGTACTCACATGAAACAACTTAAAAACATAAATGAGGGTTAAATTATATCCATTGTATATAACTTTTCTTTTCCTTCCCACTTAATATGTCCTTGATACTGTTCCATCAGTATTCATAGGCTTTTCTCATTCTTTTAAATAGCTACCTAATATTAATATTTTATAGTATTGATGTATCTTAAAGTCATTTTTCCCTGAGGTAGAAACAGGTTACTTCCAACTTTTCACTATTACTAAAAATTATGTAGTGTGAGCATATTTGTAACTGTATGTTTTAAATGTCTTTTTAAATGTATGGGCTTACTTTTAATTGCATTTTCTAAATGGGCAGTTGTTGGCATGTGGTAATGTTACTGGCTGGGATGCACTGGAGGTAGTGGCAGCTCTGAAACTTTTCTGTAGCTGTATCTCTGTGCAAGGTTTTTTTTTTGTTTTTTTTTTTCAGATTAAATGTCTAGAATTGGAATTGTGGGATCCTAGACTAAAAAGCATTTTAGATTTTGATAGATTCTGCTAATGTCCTCTACCTCACTTTCCTCTGTGCTTCTTTTTGGGGAGAGGACCACACCAACAAAGCCAAACATAAACATGGACATTATTCTATTGCAATTTATTATTATGTATTATTCTATTAGTATAGATTATTACATTATTACATTATATGACATTTTCCTCTCCAAATGCCTAGTGTGCACCAGGAGACAAAGGACCATGCATAAATAAAAAGAGGCTTTTTTTTCCAATAAAAAAGCTTTCAATATCTGATATGATAGTACATTAGGCAGAAAAGGCTGCCTTGAAAACTTATATGATAAAAGCCCCTCCCTTCCTCAGCAAAGAAAGACGGCAAGTGGGCTAAAGGTTAAACAGAAAGCAAAAATAGTTGTTTAGATGGGGAAAGGACACTGGAGGAAAAAAATTGCTCAGTTTACTTTGTAATCCTCTGAATTTTAGAAAAATGACAGGTTTTGCCAAATATCAAAATGGCAAAACTAATACAATTATATAAAGTTTAAAAATAAAATAAAATAAAAATAAAATTTAAAAAATAAAAATAAAAAACCAAAAAAAAAAAAGTGCAACAATAGAGTAGATAAAAAAAAAAAAGAAAGAAAAATGACAGGCACAAAGTTGATATTCTGTGTTTTTGATTGGCATTCAGTAGGGCTTCCCTGGTGGCTTAGTGGTAAAGAATCCACCTGCCACTGCAGCAGACAAGAGTTCACTTCCTGATCCTGGAAGATCCCACATGCTGTGGAGCAACTAAGCCACAACTATTGAGCCCATGCTGTAGAGCCAGGGAGCCGCAACTGCTGAGCCCACGCACTACAGCTACCGAAGTCTGTGCACCCTAGAGCCTGTGCTCTGCAACAAGAGAAGCCACCACAGTGAGAAGTCCACGCCCATAGCTAGAGAGTAGCCCCTGCTTGCTACAATTAAAGAAAAGCCTGAGCTTCAGTGAAGACCCAGCACAGCCTAAATAAATAAAACTAAAATAAGAAAAAAGGAAAGAGTAAATCTTTCTGAGAAGTGTATTGATTTTCAATCACCATGTTCAGCCTAATGGAAGGTGAGCTAGCTCATTACAACAAGAGAAACTAGTTTTTATGAAAAGAGTTCAGTGTTACCCAAGGAGACCAAACTGGACATTACCTGTGCCTCCAGCAACATCCAGAAGCTGGGTCCCAGGAAACGGGCGCATCTTCCAGAGCAGCAAATCCTTCCAAACACGATGGATACCGAGACTCATCATATCATTCATCACATCATACTTCTTGGCCACACTTTCAAACACCTGATAGACTTGACATGAGAGAAATACAACATGACTGGGCTACTAATAATATTAACCTGGAAAAGTCCTAAATGTAAGAAAGTTCCCCGTTCCCCCATAAAATTAACTATCTGCAAGGTGGAACCAAGTCATAGTGCTTATGCCCAAATCTTCACATTACCGCTTTAAAAAAAAGGCTTAACTAGGGACTTCCCTGGTGGTCTAGTGGCTAGGACTCCACACTCCCAATGCAGGGCACCCTTGTTTGATCCATGATTGGGGAACTACGTCCCACATGCCACAGCTAAGAGTTTGCATACCACAAGGAAGACGAAAGATCCTGCCTGCTGCAACTAAGACCCAGTGTATCCAAATAAATAAAGAATTTAAAAAGGCTTAAACTGCTTCAAGTAAGAAATAAGTCAACCTCTTTTCTGTTATCTTAGCTTCACATAGGACCATTACCTTGCAATAATGCCATGCACATACTTAGTAGTAAATCGCTTTCTTTTTTGGCCATACTGCATGGCTTGCGGGATCTTAGTTCCCTAACCAAGGATCAGCCCCAAGCTGAGTCCTAACCACTGGACCGCCAGGGAGTTCCCCAGTTTCCATTTCTTAGAGGAAGGGGTGGGGGGATTGGAATTTTTCTAAAAGTATCATAATTAAAGACAACAAAATCCATTAGAAAGACATGAAAAATGGATGGGAAGACCTCAGCTCATCTCTGCCTGTGTCACTGAGAAAAACCTCAGGTTCAACTTGGTGGGCAGATGAATGGTAGGACGTGAGTCACGGCCAAGTTGAATTGTAGAAGGTTCTCATGACTCCACAGGACCAAGGAAGAATGTGGAATATGGACTGGCTGAAGAGTTAAGGGATTTACTATCTAAGATGCTTCAAAGCACAGGCTACATTTAACTTCTTTGCATCTCCATTTCTGTTCATCAGATAACAATATCAGTGCGAGCCTCCTACCTACCTGCCAAAAGGACTGAATCAGGTAAAGAAGGGGAGATATGTTGAGTTCCTCAGATGAAATGTGCTGCTAAGACCCAAAACATTACTGTCCTCTGCTGAATCAGCAGACAATAGAGCCCTCCTCCTTTCACTCAATCTTGAACACCTATTCTCAATCCTGGGATCTTATAAGCTTGCTCTTTGCTTTTGAACATCTGGGATATTTAGAGGGACACTGAGGCTCAACCCACTGAGTATAAGCCCTTCTTGCTTTATGTGGTTCTAATATGCAAGAATTTCAGTTATTGTGGTTTAGTTCAATAACACCAGTCCTCTAGCAACATCATTCAAATACAATGGTATATTAACTGTGAGTAGTTGCATAAAGTACAAATCTTGCTAGTAGTCCTTCAGTCCACAAATCATGCATAAATAAGAGATATGCATCACGATCAGAAACCAATTAGGTCACTTCTCTCAGAGTCTGTAGGGGGTTGGTCACTATACATCCCTTATTCACATGCAGACAGCAAAGCATGTAGCTGTTTTACCTTCTGATCTCAGTTGTGAATCTCTGTAGCATTTTACAAAACTAGATAACTGAAAGAGGAAACTGGGCTACAAAAATGAAAGTGCAACAAAATAATGAAAAGGGATAACCTTAGAGGTGAAATTTGAACAGAATGTCAATGGAATCATAGGAGAAACATGACCATGGGGATGTTGATACTGCCACCCCAGACATTTTGGAATTGCAGCCACAGGAACTTTGGGAAGATGAACTTATGGCGTTTACTATCATTTTACCTGGCTCCACTTATTTCACCCCACAATCAGTTATCAAGCTCCTAATGTGCATCAAATGTTGAGAACACAGTTATGAATGAGTCTTAACTTTCTGGGGATTCACAATGAAATGTGTTAATTTAAATTTGATATTCAAGGAATTATAGTAGAGCTATGTATTTAGTAAGGTTGAGGTGGAAGGTAATACAATATACTAGCCTATAAGAGGATCAAAAATTCAATTGTAGGCTCTTTTTGTTATTTCCTGGGTGACTACAGGCCAAGTTAAGGAACCTCTCAGAGCCTCACCTTATCTATCTGTAATGTGAGCATAATACCTTTCTCATTACAAACGGTACAGCTGGAATTTTAAAACAGGTCTTTTCCTTTCCCAAGGCTTATGGTGAAAACAAAGAAAGTGCTGAACAATATCTAACACTTATTGAGCAATTATGAAGTGCCAGGCATTATTCAAAATTCTTTAGTGTGTGAAGTAATATAATCTTCACAAGAACTCCATGAAAGAAATTACTATCTTCCCTATCTGGCAAATTTGGAAGCTGAGGCACATATTAATAGATAAAATAGTCTCCTCCTTTCTTTCTATAAAAGACGGCCTATCCCTTTAGCAAGAGATTAACAATATGGGCTCAGTAGTCAGACCGAACTAGGTTGGAATAGCAGTGCCACCACAGTTAACTACGTTAAACTGGGCAAGGTTCTGCTTAACCTTTAAGTCTCTATTTCCTCATGAGTAAGATGGAATAACAATACTCACCATCAGGAAGTTGAAATGAGAATTGTAAATAATGTCTGCACACTGCCTGGCACATCATAAACGCTCAATTGAAGGGGTTCTGAGATAACTGAAAAGAGAAGGCTCTAATTTTGGCAGAGACAGACTAAGGGTACTCTTTGGAGGTCAGGACTGCACAAGTTAATGCATCAGAGGCGCGTGCGTGCGTGCTAAGTGGCTTGAAGCAGTCGTGTCCGCCTGCCAGGCTCCTCTGCCCACAGGGATTCTCCAGACAATAATACTGCAGTGGGTTCCCTTGCCCTCCTCCAGGGGATCTTCCCGACCCAGTGGATTGTTTACCACTAGCGCCACCTGGGAAGCCCCTCAGCGGAGCTCACAGGACGTTAAATCAATCCTTGGTTTGGGCAGAAGAAACTAGACCATAGACGGTCAGATCCTTCCCATTCACCCTCTCACCCCTTTTACCTTTGCCCCCCTTCTCCTCTTCCGACACAGTCTCAAACCCAAAGTGCGTTTCGGTTGCCTCCTTCTCTTGGGACAAGAGCCGTGCACCCAGGGGGCCCCTGGGCGAGGAGCTACGAAGCCCGGGGAGCCTGCAGCCCGACACTGCCCTCGACCACCCACAGCCGCAGAAGCTCCATAGAGCCCAGCTCCTGGGGGCTGCCATCTTGACAGTCGGGTGACCGCTGTCAGACAGGACGTAGCGTAGCATCGCTAGATGGCTGACGGCGGCCGACCGGAGACATTATTAGCTGAACGCGTCTTGAAATCTGATGCTCTGCAGGATCTCTGGGATCCTGAGGCTGTTTAGTCTTTGAGTACGCGAAATCCCTTTCTCTCTGTCTTTAAATTAAATATAGAATTCACAAGGAATCAACGGACCTTAGGGAGAGCCCCAGTCACTTCAGATACCAGGTCTCTGAATCCTGCCAATCTGTAGTGTGTTAGTGTCGCTCAGTCGTGTTCGACCCTGCGATCCCACGGACTGTAGTCCGCCAGGCTCCTCTGTCTATGGAATTCTCTAGGCGAGAATACTGGAGTGGGTAGCCATTCCCTTCTCCAGGGGATCTTCCCAATCCAGGGATCAAACCCCCATCTCTTACATGTCCGGATCGAATCCGCGTCTCTTGCGTCTCCTGCATTACAGGCGGATTCTTTACCATCTGAGCCATCAGGGAATCTCATTAGTAGATTAGTAGATTAGTACTACTAATCGGTAGTACTAACTCTGGAGATATCAGGTAGCTCCCTTTTTCCGGTGCGGAAGAGGGCAAAAGGAGCTTTTGAATCAGTAAATGACACTGGGCATGGATTCTAGGAATCTTTTTGATCGAAATTCTCTGGTGATTTGTATGAGAGGGATGTGCAGAATAATCTTGAGAAACTTGTGCTAGATTACTCTGAATGGTAGACATAGGAAAGACAGTTCTCTGGTCTTTCCATCTTATGAACCTAGGAAACTCATAAATGGGAAGGAAAACTCTGGTATGTATTTAACTTACTTTTATTTATTTACTTTTTGGCTATGCCCTGCAGCACGCAGGATCTTAGTTCCTGGACCTGGGATCCAATCTGTGCCACCTGCAATGGAAGCTGGATTCTTAACCACTGGACCACCAGGGAAGTCCTTCTGGTATCCATCTATTTAGTAAGTCACAACCAAGCACCATTCAGCCTGTCTCCTACTATCACAAAGCTACATTTCTAGCTCCAGCTGGCACACAATGAGTGCTTTACTGTAACCTCAGACTTTCCCATTATTTTCTATGGAAAGGGTAACATAGACCATCTTGCGGAAAAGAAGATGGAGGTGGTGAGTTTTATTTGGATTTCTTTGTGTTTTTGCTTTACTTCTCTGTAAATACATGTTTCCTGTAAATGTTTCACAAGGAGAAAGTGCCAAGGCCCCTAAGGAACTACTTTGAAAGTGGAAAATCTTTTCTTGGCTTAATGTAGCCTAACAGATGGACACCTACTGCTTTATT
>NW_011495054.1:6219103-6260814 GCF_000754665.1 Bison bison bison
CTGCTTTATTTGGGAACAACTGCACGGGGCTTTCTCTCTTTTTCTCACTTTTAAGAGTGCTAGAAGAAAGAAATGATTTACTCATGTCATCAGAGTTCCCACATCTTTGTTAAAGGAAATAAAAAATCACCCAGGAAACTTAGTGTATCTTCCAAATCTAGTCATACATAAAAATGGACTTTTAGGATTTTCTAGACTTAATTTGATGCATTATGTAGCCATTCTCTCATTTCAGTATGATTTGTGGGGGAAAAAACTGGAAAAGAAAAAACAAGATAAGGACTGGTGGAGGGCATTTAAGAAACATTAAAAAAATTTGAGATTAGTATCTAATTTCTTTTATCCCAGCTAAAACTGTTAAGTTCAAGAAATTGACTTCTATATACTTATTCATATTTTTTATAACATATAATGATTAAAAAGAAGCCCCAAAGGGCCTAATTAGGAGATGTCTAGGATTTTGTCTGTTTATTAATTTGTTCATGTATGACTGCTGAAATTCCACTCATCTTTCTATGCTCAGCTTAACTAACATCACCTCTGGGGAAGCCCTCCTTTACTCCTCCTACCTTTTTGTACTTCTCTCCTTCAGGCCTCTCCTCTGGTCAGCATTTTGTGTTAACTTTATTATAGTCCTTATCACATTCTCCCATTAGCGTATTTTGGAATTCTTTGTTCTCAGCACAGTGCCTGGCATATAATAGGTTTCTAACTAGCTAAGGTTAACCTTATTTACTGTTATAAGAGTTATTTATCTTTTTCACAGTGTTTTTCTGTGATCCTTTGAATCTAAAAATGCTATGGTTGGAAGGAATCATTTATAATGTTTCAAAGTATGGGTGGGTGTCATATGATTTCTAAAATACATATATAATTTTCTAAGTCTCAATGTCCTTATCTGTAAAAGGGAGAACTGCTTATCTTACAGGTAGTTGAGAACTTCACTTATTAGCTGTCTGATCCCATTTCCTCATCTTTAAGTTTGAGTTATTGTGAGGAAAGATGTGATAACTTCATATAAACTTCACAGAGCAGTGTCTGCTAATAATAAGCACTCAATGATAACTATTAGGGCTTCCCTGGTGGCTCAGATGGTAAAGTGTCTGCCTGCAATGAGGGAGACCCCAGTTCAATCCCTGGGTTAGGAGGATCCCCAGAGAAGGAAATGGCAACCCACTGCAGTACCCTTGCCTGGAAAATCACATGGACAGAGGAGCCTGGTAGGCTACAGTCCATGGGGTCCCAAAAAGTTGGATAACTATTATTATTAACAACGAAATGAAATATTAACAATGATTTATATTAATAAGTGACAATAAAATGAAGTAATTGTACGAGGAAGTGATATTAAATGTAAGGTATTGTCATTATTGTCACTATTATTATTATTAGGAGACTGAATAAGAGCCATAAATAAATTGATATTAATATTAGAATAAGAACTATAAAATAATGAGTCAGTAAAGGAATTCCACAGGTAGTCCGATGTTTTGATGCATTATTATAAGGACTGATGCTGAAGTTGAAGCTCCAATACTTTGGCCACCTGATGCAAAGAACTGACTCATTAGAAAATACCCTGATGTTGGGAAAGACTGAAGGCAGGAGGAGAAGGGGACGACAGAGGCTGAGATGGTTGGATGGCATCACCGACTGGATGGACATGAGTTTGAGAAGGCTCTGGGAGTTGGTGATGGACAGGAAAGCCTGGCGTGCTACAGCCCATGGGGTCGCAAAGAGTCGGACACGACTGAGCGACTGAACTGAACTGATTAGTAGTTTATATTATTATTACGTGCATTAGTGTAATAAGACTAAAACCTGGACTGCAAGTCCAACCACGCTGTAAGTTCTCTCACACAGCGAGGAGGAAGGAAGAAAAAAAGAATCATTGGACCCGGATGTAGACAGAAAACTACATCTCCCAGCATGCTTCACTCTCACACCTCCACTATATATATAGTCCATCCGGGTTCTTCGAGATGCTGTTTGGCGACTCGTCGCCATTCCCGGAGCAGCTCGGCCTCGGCCCAGAGGCGAGTGTCGGTCGCTGTGTCGGAGACAGCTGTCCCCGACACCAAGACAGCCAGCCCTCTCCGCTGCCCCGCGGCGGGAGAGCGTGTCCGGCCGGCCGGCGGGGCTCGCGCACCCTCCCTTCTCGCCTCCCCTTCCCCCGCAGCCTCCGCCCCGCCAGGCCCGGCCCGGACCTCCGAGCCCCGGCCTCCTCCTCCTTCTTGGTCACCGCCGCCGTCGGGCTCAGCAGCCCCTCTAGCCGCTTCTCCTTCCAGTTTGAGAAGCCGAGAAAGGAAACAGGGAAAAATGTCGCCATGAAGGCCGAGAACCGCTGCCGCCGCCGACCCCCGCCGGCCCCGAACGCCATGAGCCTGGGTCCCCGCCGCGCCCGCTCCGCTCCGACCGCCGCCGCCGCCAAGGCCCCCGTTGATGCCGCAGAGCTCTCCCAGCGCCGCCGCCACCGCCTCCGACATGGACAAGAACAGCGGCTCCAGCAGCTCCTCCGCCTCTTCGGGCAGCAGCAAAGGGCAACAGCCGCCTCGCTCCGCCTCGGCGGGCCGGCCGGCGAGTCTAAACCCAAGAGCGGTAAGGGCGTGTTCCCAAGGCGGTGGGCGGGGGGCGACTGCCCCTAATGCTGGGGTTGGGGTGCAGAATCCTTCCTCGGATGTCTCCTGGGTCACCCAGGGTAAGGCTCCGCTTTCTACTATTCCGGTCTCTTTTCCATGGCTTCCATTACTTACAGTTAACACTTAATGAGAACTGCCTGGTTTACATAAATCCTTGCATTAAGGCTGGAAACACTTCGGGGAGATAATTGCTGTTTCTGAGAACTGAGGTTCAGAAAAGGTCAAGTCACCCAGCTAGTCTATACAGCCAGGCCCGAAGACGCATCAGTGTGCAGCTCTAAAACCACCAAGTTGATCTACCCTTTAATGTTGAGTTAGCATTGGGTAGTATTCAAGTATAAACGGAGGAGGCTCGCCTAAATATTTGTTAAACTCAAATTTTCATGTTGAATAAGTTGACCCCAGATTCCGCTCAGACGAAGAGGACTCATCTTGGAATGGCTTTGTTTAGTGTGGAGTAGGAGTTAAGAGCACAGGCTCTGGATTCAGTCTTTTTAGGTTTAGACCTTGAGTGAATGTCTCTGTTTTCTTACCTGTATGTTGGAGATGGTGAGAAAATAAATTAGCAAACAAATGAACTAACTGATGGCTCAGGAGAGTACCTGACACCTGTTAGGTACCAAATATGCATGGACATAACCTGTTAGGCTAGGGTTGTGTCCTTTTAGGGGAAATATTTTGTCATTTCTGTAACCATGTCTCTCAGTATTGAATTTCAACCATCATGATGGTTATAGCTACCATTTATGAGGGCTTACCATGTGCCAAGCACTGGACTAGGCTTTTACTTTTTTTCCCCAATACTCCAGTCACTAACGTGTCCAGCAGGGTGGAATTGTTCACATCTGAAGAAGGAAAAAGGTGAGAGACCAGCAGTTCAGGAGTTGGCAGAGTCTGGAGTTGAATATTCTCTGCCTTACTTCAAAGGCAGAGACACTTGTCTCTGCTCTTTTGTATTTCTGATTATATTAGCAGTAATAGGAAAATATTTTCCGTGGGAATAGGGGGGATGTGTGGCAGAGAGGGGAACATTTGGAGCCCTGAAATGTGGAACTCCAGTTGTTTAAAGGGTAAAAAGGTTAAGAAAACTGCAGACCTAACTTAGAAACCACATAAACAGCCGTAATGCTGACTGTGGTTCAGAGTTAATCTACTCGATAGAGCAAACTTATTTACCTGGTATGTTGAGGGTTTCTAGAGTTTGCTTTTGGAACTCAGGTGGAAACCAGTTGTCTGGATAAGAAATGAATGCTTTTAATATCTTAAGCAGAGATTAGTGTAGACTCTCAGGCCACGTCAGGCAGTATTATGGAGACTATTGGAATTTTGCACATGTGTAGGTTTATCACAGATCCCCCAAGATCTAGGGATTTGTCAGTCCTCTTGGCCCATGTTGGAGCTGGTTTAGAGTGAGTGGTCTGCCTAATTTTCAGTGTAGTTGATAAATTACTTTTGCATTCTGTTCCTAGATGTTAAAGATTCTGGTTTTATAGCTATATGAATTCTCAACTAATTTTTCCGGGCGCTCCTGTTTAAGCCACTAACATACGGTCATGAGCCAGTTGCAGTAAATGCCTGAAGTTGTTTTACTGTTCAGTGAGGCCGCAGGTGAAAGTTTACCAGAACCTAGACAAAGTAAATTGGAGAAGGAAATGGCAACCCCCTCCAGTAAGTACCCTTGCCTGGAAAATCCCATGGACGGAGGAGCCTGGTAGGCTACAGTCCATGGGGTCGCAAAGAGTCAGACAAGACTGAACGACTTCACTTTCAGACAAAATAGCAACAAAAAACTGAGGCATGTAAGGCATTTCCCTCATGTGATCTCTGACTTGGTGACTGTGCTGACTAGTGCAGCTGTCGTTAACCCATAGGATGATAACAGTTCTGTGTGGTTTGACGAAAGCCGGTATTTGTCAGACTTGTACAGAGTAAATATAAGTTGTTGGGTTCATTCTGACTAAAGTGAATTTTTTTTTAACAAATACATAAAGAGACTTCCCTGACTGTCCAGTGGTTAAGACACTGCTTCAATTGCAGGGGCACGGATTTGATCCCTGGTCTGGGAACTAAGATCCTGCATGCCATGTGGCACAGCCAAAAACCAAAAAACTGCCCCCTCCCCCCCCAAAAAAACAACACTCTATAAAAATACTCTTAAAACACTATTCCGTTTATTAATTGAAAGCTTCTGAGGAAGGAAGTAGAAACTCAGTTCAAGGAGTTCTTTGCTGGGTTTTATGCAATACACAGGTGTCCCCCTGTAGCATTAGTTTTTGTTTAATGTGTTTGTGAGAGAGCTTGAATGTTTGCCATTGCTATTGCCTACTTTTCTGACTACTGTTATTTATTAATATATTCCCTTAGCAAAAAGGAAGGATAGGTCTGTAGCTAAATAGAATTCTTCATAGCATATTCTGCCCTAAGAAGATTGCAGCTAAGACCAGTGCTACCACAGCAGATACCACTCAGTGCCTCTTACCCAGTGACTTCTAGGTGGCCACTCTAACAAAACACTAGATTCAAATTCGGCATAATTCCGTAAAAGGGTTTCTGTAGGATTTCAAAAGCTGGCTCAACACTTGGATGTACTTGATTGAGCTGGAAATTGTTGAAAGGACCTCTTGAGTTTAAGAGTACTAAGTTGAAGGAAGAAAAGGAAGAGTAAGGTGAAAAGACATAACGTCTTTCTGTCACCAAAGTAACAAGTTTTTCAGTTTTTAACTATTTAATTCCCTTTTCCGCTTCCCTTTCCCTGCTTCCCATGAGAAAAAAAACCTTTGGTTTCTAGTCTCTAAACCATGCCTGTCGTAAATGGTTATTTGCTTCCTAGTTACATGATTAATATACTTGAGGTTTTGTTCCTGCGACTGGCTTAAGTTTGTCCTTCATGCACACAGGAAATAAGTCAATTTGGCTACCAGGATTTACTTGATCTTTCCGGCCAGATTGGCATAGCAGTTTCTTTGCTTTGATTAATTGCTTCAAACAATTGCTTCTTTTCTTGGCTCTCTTCCTACAGTTTTGTTCCAGTAGGGTTAAGATGTAGTTCTAAGAATGTTCAACAGTGAATATCCCAGGAATGTAGCCCAGAGGAGAGAGGTGGGTTAGAGTTTGGGGAAGGTTGTTTAGAAAGAGCAAAGAAAGCAAAAAGAGGCAAGAGAGAGACCTGGCTGTTTATGGGCAAACAATGGACCCTGGCCCAGAACCAGGTTCTTGCTCCATCCTCCTGGGTGGGGGATGGTACTGCCATGGAGGTTAAAGGAAGGTCAGGTATTATGAAGCAGTTATTTTGGGGTTAGCGATATGAAGCACTGTCCTGACACTCTTCCTCTTGTTCTGGTACCAGAAGCCGGGTGCCTGGTGGTAATCTACCTTGAAGAAAGCCTTTGAGCTGTAAATGGACCTGGAGGTTTTAGATGGATTTGAAATTGAGGTGACTTGAAACCTTCAATAAACACCATTTAGGGAAGTTACAAGAGTTTGCAAGCTGTAACAGTAGGCTTTCCAAAAAAAAAAAAAAAGTAGACTTTCAAATGACAGTAGCAACTGTCACCACCACGGTAGGTAAAATGCCTACCAGCCACCATGGTAGGCATTTTACAGAAATTTTCTCTTAATCCTTATGACCCAATGAGGAGAGAGGAGAGAGGATTAACCCTATTTTAACTGATAAGAAAACTAGGGCTTAGTTAGAGTGCTTGTCCAAGTAAATTCGTAGGAAGTCCTAGGCAATATTCCTGAATACACTTTGTATAAATTCACTTAGCAGGCATGTAACTTACTGGTATATGCATATTCCTGATATCTGCCCCGCCCCCTTCCTTTCATTCAGAATGACTAATTTCAGCTGGAGTCAGTTTGTTAAAAGTGGATTCTGTAGTAAACCATACGCTGCCCCTCTGGAGGTGCTTGTCAATCACTCTGGATGATGGATAAGCAATCTGCTTGTGGCTACGGTATGAATCAGCAGCAGAAACTTCCTGGCTGCTATTCTGACCTCTAGGTTGTGCCACCTGTTAGAACTAGAAATGTTGATAATGCCAATTGTTTTCACTGAAAAATTTATGGACTGTGATTTGGTAATGGGGAAGAGACTGAGATATGCTTCCTTTTACCTGAAGAGACCTTTCTCGGAGGGAAATGTGGAACAGCTGAGACACACCAATTAAGTTTTCAAGTCTCTTGTTGACTCTGGGATCCTGAGTGCTGAATTTGAGCCATTTAACTAATGGTCCGGTTTGGAATGTGTCTCGACGGTAGTTTTTGGCAGTTCTCGGCTCTGGGTATGCATTAGAATCTCCTAAGGACCTTTTTTTTTAAAGTAAGGATGTGTGGGAATGTTCTCTAGCAGTTCTTTCTGATTCTTTACATCTAGGTTGGGCCCTGACATCCATAGTTTTAAAAGTTTCTGCAGGTGATTTCTCTTATGCAGCCAGGACTGAGAACAACCACTTTGAAATCTAAAACTTTCAACAGGGAATATGTTTGTCCTAGGAGCTTTAGTGTGACTATTTTGTCTGTTTTCCAAAATGTAAAGCAGATCATCTCGTTGCTGTCACCTATCAGAGAAGGGAGGCCAAGTTCAACCCCCAAGTTATTCACGTGTAGATTCTGGCAAGTTGCCTATAGGACACCTCAAAAACAACACTCTTGAGTTTTATCTCTGGGGCCCAGGCCTGACTGTTCCTTCAGTCTTTAGCTGCCTGTTGGCTGGGTCTAGAGATAAGAGGCAGCCTCTCACTTTAGATGTCTGACTTCATTGTTGTCGTTTAGTCACTCAGTCGTGTCTGACTTTGCAACCCCATGGACTGCAGCACACCAGGCTTCCCTGTCCATCTGACTTCATACCTGTAGGTAAATATAAGATGAAAGAGTTGGTTTTAGCAACTAAAAGCATGAATCTTTATGTGGTCAGATGTTGAAATGTTTTAGGAGTGAGCAGTTTTCACTGTCAGAGGAGTTCTGTAAGCGTTACGAAACTGTTTCCTTGCCAGTGTGGTAACAAGTGAAGAAATGAAAACAGCCCTTCTTCAGAGTTCCAGCTTGCTTTCTTGAGCCCTTGCAGTCTAGAACCTGACTTTACCTAAATCTGCACAGTCTAAATCTGTTAAGCTTTGGAAACAACAGGGTCAATGCCAGGTCATCTGAAATAGTCTTGGATAATAAGGTTTGGGGAACATACGTTTTCCCTATATGCCTATCCTCTTCATAAAATCTCTCTTATTTTCATGGTAAGGTTAGCTGGAGTTCTGTATCCCTGTGAATTCTGTTTGTTTGAAATGTTACTATGAACTAATTCCATGGGTATTAGGCAAGGCAACGTTTGTATGAGTTTGAAGCCTCACCTTCTAGTTGTTACTACTGATGGCCATGTTTGACAGTAACTGTTGCTAACTGCAATAGTAGGTAAAAGTCTAGTTCTTAAATTCTAATTTAAGATTAAACTCTGGCCACTTTCCCTGACTGGGATTAAAAGGTGACGGACAGGAGTGAACCCTAGCCTGGCAGTGTTTCTTGGACCATCTGTTCTCTGTTTATAGTGCTGCCATCTCACAGGACTGTTTGGTCAGGTTTGAAGAGGATGGTGTACCTCTCATCTATTTTCTATGTTGCTGGAAAACTGAGTGTGAGGTGGTTGCTTTCAAAATTTGGATTCTGGTTTATCAGCTGCCATTTCCTTTTCTCTGAGGATATGCTTTGGATTTATTTAGTCTGCTGTAAAGAAGCTGGTCATCTTGTTGGAAATAATTTCTTCTAGGTACTTATAGTTACTAAATTATCCAAATTATTAGTATACAGAACAGTAAGACTGTTTGTTTAAGTCAGAATCTTAGAGGGTGAGGCCTCAGCACAAGAATCCCTTAAAAGCTCATCTCGGTGATTCCTGCCAACTGTCAGGATTGAGAACCATTGTATTAGGCCAAAGTGAATAGTTTTGTTTCCCAAAGGTTACTGTCATCAACAGCCTGCTGTGTTGTCTTTGCAGACATATTTCTATTAATTGTACATTTTAACATAAACAGGATTAAACTAGCGGGGGGGGCGAGGATTTGTGGTTTCTGAGGCTCATGCTGGAGTCTTCTTGACGTTGAAATTAACCACCACCTTAAAGTTTGAGGGTAAGCCTAGTGGATTTCATTAGTTGTCCCTCCAACTTCTGTTTTCTCTGTTTCTGTTAAATTAAAAGGAAAAATTTATTGACGTATAGACGACTTAGAATGTTTCAGGTGCACAGCAAGGTGGTTCAGTTATATAAACACACACGTTATTTTTTAAAATTATTTTCCATCATGGGTTATTACAAGATATTGACTATAGTTCCCTATGCTGTATAGTAAAGCTTTGTTGCATATCTATTTTTTTAAGTAGTAATCTAGGATTCTATTCATACTAAGTCAGACAAGTGGAGTCAAAATGTCATAACTTTTTTAGTTAGGCAAAAATTGGTAAGTTTTCTAAACTGTATGTATTATACATATTTATATATGTATATACAAAAGCTTCTCTACTACACTTGATAAAGGCTTGAGAGGAAACGTCAAAAAGAGAAGAGAAATTGGAGAACATAAACTAAATGAAATGGGAGCACTGAATATGAAATGGAAAAATGAAACAAATTAGGTAAAAGTAAAACATCATTATGTAGTCCAGTTTAAACATGACTGCTCATTAGAAACATATCTGGAGCTCTGGAGAAAAAAAGCGATACCTGAGTGTGTGTATTTTTCAAAAGTTTTCAAGATAATTCTGAATCAGTTTTCCCAATCAATAGCTAGAGAAAAAATAAGAGATAATTACAGTTGCAAGCCATAATGAGAACATGATTAACTTAACAATATAATTGCCTACAACTTGGAGGGGGTCAAGCAGAGTGATGTGGTAAGTGGAAGTGCGTACATGCACATGCTTTCATCTACCCAGCCAGTCTCTGCATTTTCGTTGGTGCATTTAGTCCATTTATATTTAAGGTATTTATCGATATGTATGATCCTATTACCGTTTTAATTGTTTGGGGTTTATTTTCTGTAGGTCTTTTCCTTCTTTTGTGTTTCCTGCCTAAAGAAGTTCCTTTTAGCATCTGTTGTAAAACTGGTTTGGTGGTGCTGATTTCTCTTAATTTTGGCTTGTCTGGAAAGCTTTTGATTTCTCCATCAAATCTGAAGGAGAGTCTTGCTGGGTGGAATCTTCTTGGCTGTAGGTTCTTCCCTTTCATCACTTTAAATGTATCCCACCATTCTCTTCTGATTTGTAGAGTTTCTGTTGAGAAATCAGCTAGCTTGGACGGGAGTTCCCTTATCTCTATCTTTAATTTTTGTCAGTTTGGTTTCTGTGTGTCTCCGTGTGTTCCTCCTTGGGTTTATACTGCATGGGACTCTCTGTACTTCCTGGACTTGGCTGACTATTTCCTTTCCCATGTTCCAGAAGTTTTCAGCTCTTGTCTCTTCAGATATTTTCTCAGATCCTTTCTCTCTCTCGCCTCTTTCTGGGACCCCTATAATGTGAATGTTGGTGCATTTAATGTTGTCCCCGAAGTCTCTTAGGCTGTCTTCATTTCTTTTCATTCTTTTTTCTATATTCTGTTCCGTGGCAGTGATTTCCATCATTCTGTCCTCCAGGTCATTTATCCATTCTTCTGTTTCAGTTATTCTGCTGTTGGTTCCTTGTAGTGTATTATTCATCTCTTTGATCTTTAGTTCTTCTAGGTCTTTGGTAAACATTTCTCGCATCTTAATCTTTGCCTCTATTCTTTTCCCAAGATCTTGGATTATATTCACTCCATTATTCTGAATTCTTTTTCTGGAAGGTTGCCTATCTCCACTTCATTTAGTTGTTTTTCTGGGGTTTTATCTTGTCCCTTCTTCTGGGACATAACTTTCTGCTTTTTCATCGTAATTAACTTTCTGTAACATGGTTTTTGTTTTAGTTCCTGTGAGATGGTGCTTCTTGCTGCTTCTGTCTGCCCTCTGATGGATGAGGCTAAGAGGCTTGTGTAAGCTTCCTGATGGGAGGGACTGGTGATGGGAAAAACTGGGTCTTGTTCTGGTGGGTAGGGCCTTGCTCAATAAAGCTTTAATTCAATTATCTGTTGATTGGTGGGGTTGCACTCCTTCCCAGGTAGTTGTTTGGCCTGAGGCGACCCAGCCCTGCGGTCAGCGGGCTCTATGGTAGGGTTAATGGCAAACTCCAAGAAGGTTTACGCCAGGGGGACCTTCCAGTGCCCCCATCACTGTGGTGAGCCCCTGCTAACCCATGTTCCACAGGAGACCCTCCAACACTACCAGGTAGTTCTGGTTCAGTCTCCTGTGGGGTCACTGCTCCTCTCCTCTGGGTCTTGGTCCTTGCAAAAATTTTTTTCTTCCCTCTGAGACTGGAGTCTCTGTTTCCCACAATCGTGTGGGAGTTCTATAATCAAATGCTGCTGGCCCGCAAGGTCAGATTTCCTGGGGATTCCCAGTCCCTTTGCCGGATCCCCAGACTGGGAAGCCTGACTTGGGGTTCACAATCTTCACAGCACTGCGAGAACTTCTTTGGTATTACTGTTCTCCAGTCTGTGGGTCACCCACCCATAGGGAGGTATGGGATTTGAGTTTATCGTGATTGTGCCCCTCCTACCGTCTCACTGTGGCTGCTTCTTTGTCTTTGGACGTGGGGTATCTTTTTTTGGTGGGTTCCAGCGTCGTCCTGTTGATGTTGTTCAACAGCTAATTGCCGTTTTGGTGCTCTTGCGGGAGAAGAGGAACGCACGTCCTTCTGCTCCACCATCTTGAACCAGGAGTCTTGTTATTGCTTTTAAAGCCATTGAATTAGTGTACAGAATTGATTTGGTCAGATCTCTATGTTGAAATAAGGCAAACTGGAGTGAGTATTGAAGGGACAAGTAAAAAAAATTTAAGTCTTTTTTTTTTTTTTTTTCCAAAGACTAATCTGGGTCCTTCCACCTTTATTCACCTTTTCTTACTTGGTGTGGTTCTCAGGTTTTATTTTGCTCCCCTTTAAGCTGGCAAACTTTGGCACATGTTAACTGTCTGGTCAGAGTTCTTTGTTCTCCAGTAGGAAAAAATGGGGCAAAAAATACAAACGAACTCTTTACACAAAATACAAACGGTTAATAGAAAAAATGTTTGCTGCTAGTCTTCAGAAATTCACGTTTAAAACAAATTATTTTGACCTTTCAATTTAGCACAGTTTATCCACCTCAGTATTATAAAGAGCGTAGTAAGATATCCTCTTTTGTAGTGCTGTTAGAATATAAATAAACTGGTGCGGTGATTCTAGAAAGCAACCTGAGGATTTTGCAAAAGCCTTTATGAGCATACTTGGTCTGCTAATTCTACTTTGAGACTTTGACATAGTCATGCACACAGGTCTCTATGAAGAGGCTCTGGCACCGTGGTGAAAGAATCCGCTTGCCCTGCAGGAGATGCCAGAGACGTGGGTTCAATCCCTGGGTCAGGTCCCCTGGAGAAGGAAATGGCAACCTACTCCAGTATTCTTGTCTGGAAAATTTCATGGACAGAGGAGCCTGGCGGGCTGCAGTCCATGGGGTCACAAAGAGTTGCAGTCAAAAGCTACAAAGCAAATTGGTTATGTTATGTTTGTATGTATGTAAGCATACAGTAGGTACAATGTGGCCGTTAGTCTTGCTTTTGAAGCCTAGGGCTGCATGAACTAGCTCATGGATTAATAAGTGGAAGACAGTATATCTTATATGCCTATCATTTTGTGGAAGTGTGTGATGAGTGTATAAAATGGAGACTAAAAGGAAATTAAACACTATAGTTTGGTATTCTGTGGGCACTGACAAATTTTTTCTTTCTGAATTCCAAAATTGAACATATGTTCTGGTAACTGGAGGAAGAAAAGCAGGAAGCAGTTTTTAAAAGGATATAACTTAGGCTGATACACTGTTTGAGTCCTTTGTTTGTGAATTTAGTAGCCTCTCAGTTTGACCTCTAAAACATTATGTAATTACTGTTTTGTTTTTGTGCCTCTTGAATATATATGTGCTGGAAACTAGACCACACCATTGCAGTATAGGATCTAGCTGTGCTGCAGTAAGTTAAGAAGAATGTTTTGTTTCCTGCCTCCAGATAAAGTACTTTTTCCTGATACAGACAGACTTTTTCCTGTTCCTTTTCTATCACTGTGTCTGAATGGACTTTTGCAAGAGCAGTGGTTAAGCTCTGTTATAAAGAGAGCTTGTGAACTGAGTCTACCCAGTTTGATCTGTAGTGTGTCCCTTCTCAGGGAGGGACCCTTTAGGCTTCATTAAAATAAAAAAGGAAATCCGCCTTACTGTGTAATGTCTTGTCCAAAGCACTAATGGTCTGGGCCAACCAGATTTCTTGGAGGTCATGGAAGGGCCCATTTACCCTTGTTTAAATACAATTTCGATGGGAGGTGGAGGGTAATTGGCCAAGTATGTGAATCATTTCTTAACTAATTTTTTCACATTTATTGCTTTCAGATGGAAAGAACTCAAGTGGATCCAAGCGTTATAATCGCAAACGTGAACCTTCCTACCCCAAAAATGAAAATTTTATCAACCAGTCCCGTCGCTCCAATTCACAGAAAAGCAAAACTTTTAATAAGATGCCTCCTCAAAGGGGCGGCGGCAGCAGCAAACTCTTTAGCTCTTCTTTTAATGGTGGAAGACGAGATGAGGTACGGAATTTTAGAATGTCCTTTCTAGAGCATAAGAAGCATGAGGTCTGACTCCCCCACCCCCAGTTTATTAGTGGTTGGAGAAGGTGTGGAGCAAGAGGTCCCCACTTCTCAGACTGTTTGAGTAGTTGAAGAACCAGAAGGAGCAGTTTTGAGTAGTTGAGGGTTAACTTTGGAACTTTGCCTCCTTTCTTCTCTTAAAGATTAAGAAAATTTCCTTAGAGAAAGAAGACATTATAATCATGGATTGTGAGACATTGTAGCAAATTTGTTGTTGTTGCTCAGTGCCCCAGTGGTGTCCGACTCTTTGTGACTGCATGGCCTTCAGCACACCAGGCTTCCCTGTCCTCTACCATCTCCTGGAGTTTGCCCAAGTTCATGTTCATTGAATGGTGATGCCATCCAGCCATCTCATCCTCTGATGCCCTCTGTAGCAAATTTAGGGTACCTTAATTTGTATCATCCTTTTATTACTACTCTTGATTTGTAGGTACCCTTTGGAATATTTAGGTAATAAAATACCATTACTTAATGACATTAATTTGACATATGAAGTGAAGTGAAAGTGTTAGTCACTCAGTTGGGGTCAACTCTTTTCGACTTCATGAATTAAAGCCCACTAGGCTCCTCTGTCCGTGGAATTCTCCAGGCAGGAATACTGGAGTGGGTAGCCATTCCCTCCTTCAGAGGATCTTCCATGACCTAGGGATTGAAACTGAGTCTCCTGCATTGCAGGTGGTTTCTTTACCATCTGAACCATGTATAGTATCTAGCAGTCCCAGGTACTCTGATTTTAGGAGTTCCTTAGGTATCTTCTGAAAGTGCATGAAGACTTATGTACAAGGGAGTTCACTGCCACATTGTAATTGCGTGATTTAGGAAACAGCCTAACTGCTCTCAAAGTTAAATATATTATTGGTTAAATATATTATCCTGTTGTTCCATACTGTGTTCCATACATAACATTGCATACTGTGTAGCCAGTATAGAATAAGATTTAATGGATGCACTCATGGAAGAATTCATTCATTCACCAGAAATTTATTCCTCACTTAATGTGCACTAAATACTGTTTAGAGCTTGAAATACAACATCGGGTGGGGTTTATATTTTAGTTTGGGGAGACAAATCGTTTTGTAATAAATACAATGGTAAGTGCTTATTGAAGCACAGTAGACTGAGAGGGAGAGGTATAGAGAGTAATAAAGACAAGTTTTAGGAGGTGAGTGAGGAAAGCTGCCCTGAGAAGGTAAAAGCTTCTCTGAGGCTTCTGAGTCCTGAAGGAAGCAGGGAGCACCCAGTACAGTTTTGAGGAAGGGTGCGTTAGGAAGAGTGAGTTTACACATACGTAGGACCAGAGGTGGTAGTGCTTTTGCTATGTTCAAGGTAAAGCAGATAGGCTGCCGTGGATGGAGAAGTGGAAATGAAGCCAGAATGGGAGCGAGAGGGGTCAGATCACATGGGCCCTCGAAGGACATTGGCTTTTCAGAGAGATGGGAAGCTGTTGGGGGCTTCAAAAGAGAAGTAAGGTAACGAACGTGCCCTTGAGTTTAAAGGGGAGAGTGGGAACAGGGAGACTGGTTAGGAGCTTATTAAGGTATCCCTGGTTCAAGTGATGGAAACAGAGTGGTAATGATTCGAGATGAGCAGACTTGGGGAGATATTTGCAGAAAGAGCCAGCAGGATTTTTAAATAGACTAGATGTGGGGTCTAAGCAGGGAAATAGTGGCTAATGTTTTTGACAAGGGCCTGATTCAGGTACCATGTGCTGAAATGGGGGCAGTCTCAAGAGGTACAAGGTTTTGGGCTGGGGAGGAGACAGGGTGTTGAGATAAAGAACTTCATTTAGAAGTGTTGTCTATTGGATCTCTAAGTAGAGCTAGGCTCTTAGTAACTGAATCTAGAGTTCAAGGAGAAGACCTTGGCTAGAGAGCTGTCCAGGTACACTTGGTGTTTGCAGCTGTGGAACTAAGTATGATCTTGAAGGAGTGAGTGTTGCAAAAAGGGAGTGGATTTAAGGACTGAGCCTGGAGTCAGGATGATAAGGAACCTGCAAAAAAGGAGAAAGAGAACTAAAAACCGTTTGGAGAAAGTGATCAGTTTTTGTCTTGTGCTTCTAGGCTGGGTAAGAAGATTGAGTTGGAAAGCTGACCATTAGATTTGGAAATATGAAGGTGGATCAGGTTGTGGGCCTGGTGCTGCTTTGGTGGAGTGGACGAGGACAAAACCTGATTGACATAGATTTAGAGAGAATGGGAAGAAGAAAGAGCAAGTTTAGATAATTAGTTTCTAGAGGTTTTGCTCTTGTAGGGGACCAGAGAGGCAGTGGCTTGAGGGGAATGTGAACTCAAAAGAGATTTTAAGGTTCAAGAAATTGCAGCATATCTCTGCTCATGGAATTGTTCTGGTGAGAGGGAAAAGGTGATGGAGAGAAAAGGGAGAGAGTTGCTGAAAGTGACCTTGAGTTTTTGAGGAATTGGCTTAGGAGCTTCCCCAGTTCATCCACAGTGATAGAGGAAGGCAGGCGACTGGAAGGAAAGCGTAGGAGTTCTCTGATTGTTCTTACTATCTCAGAGACATATCAAAGAGGAGGTGAGAGAGGAGGTTTGGAAGCCTGAGGACTGGAGGAGTTGTCTCGGGGACTGGGGGGAATCAGTGGAGCACAGAAGTGTAATCAGATTGTAGTGTGACTGCTGGGCAGCACAAAAGTCTGCTTTACTGAGGCTGGTTGGCACGGTATGGTTGGCACAGCACAGCTTCAGCCGTGTTTACTTGCTCTGATGCTGGTGTGGATTAATCAGGGGGACGTTCTGCCAGATGAGTACAGTCAACAAGGAGAATGGGGCGATGGACCATAAAATCAGAGCCAAGGGAAAAAGTTTGGGGAGACGGGGATTGGATCACTGGTTTGGAGATCCCAGTGGAGGTGAAATTGTTGTCAGATTCAGAACTAACAGAAACAAGCCGGAAAAGGAGTGAGATTCTGGTAGGGTGCTCAAAGCTAAGATGGTGGAAGAGGTAGAATTGTTACCACCGCAGTCTGGACTGTAGAGCGGTGCCGTCCAGTTGAGATGCTAAGCCATTGCGGGAGGGAGGGAGGGAGGCTCAAGAGGGAAGGGGCTGTATGTGTACATATAGCTGATTCACTTTGTTGTACAGCAGAAACTAACACAACATTGTAAAGCAATTATCCTCCAGTGCAAAAAAAAGGCTAAATAAGCCACATATGTAACAAAGTTTTCTGCTGCTGCTAAGTCGCTTCATTTGTGTCCGACTCTGTGCGACCCCATAGACTAGTTGCCACAGTAAAAACAGTGAAATTAATGTTAATATAGGTAATCCCATATAGCTAAAATGCTGTTTAACAATGTGGTACTGGCCACATATCAAGTGCTCAGTAGCCAACATGCCTGGATAGCAGTGGCTGCTTTATTGGACAGTCCAGCTCTAGGTGGTGTGCTCATGGGAGTGGGCAGCAGAGGTAGGGTAGAGGGTAAGCAGATCAGAGGAGAAGATGTCAAGGAACTAAGAGGCGACAGGTTGGAAGTTGTAATCAGGAATTATGATGGGCAGTGTCGGAGACAGTGGGCCAGTTAGAGTAAAAGACAGTGGGCCAGTTAGAGTAAAAAGATGAAGGTAGAGGATGAGAATTGGGGGGGTTTTGTTGCATGAACACAAGCTCTTATCCAGGTTTGGGGCATTGGAGCAGAAGACTGATTAGGGGAAGTGGAGCCAATTGGAGATGAGAATCTAGGGAATAAGAGTAAGAGATGACCAGGAAGTCCTGCGCTTCCTGTGGTGAGTTACATAAACAGTGATGGGGTGGAGGTGTGTGTGTGGAGTGTTTGTTACGATAAGAGCTTGTCTGACTATATCTTGTGCTGCTGGATTTAATCATAAAGGTCATGTACTCTGATTCTATAAGCATAAAAGATCTCAAGAGGATATATTGGTTGGCTCTGGAATGGAAGGTATCTTTGACTGTATCCTATCTGTACTCTTTAGATTTCTTTATCACATGTGTGCAGGTGCTGCTTATACACTAATAAGCAGCAAAACCCTTAAATTTGAATTTCCTTTGATTCAATAATTCCTACTATACATTCAAAAGAAATAATCGTAGGCACTCAAATATTTGTGCACAAAGGTCTGTTAAGTGTATTTATCATAGCATTATTTTGTTAACACTGGAAAAGCCATGAACAGTCTGCATCCGATACTAAAGCATAATAGGAGACTCATGTAATGGTATATAGTCTTGTAAGGCGACTGTTTACTAGTATTTAGTGACAGGGCCAAGTGCTTTTGAAATTTAAGTGTGAAAGTGGGGTTAGAAAATGCACTGACTGATTCACAGCAGGTACGTGTACCACTTCAGTCTGGGAATGTCAAGTGGACTCAAAAAGCCCCAGCATGATAAAGATTCCATCTCTGTGTGCAGTGGCATTTCTCATAGCTGGTTTCTTGCTAAACTGTTTTGGAATGTGCTGATTGGATTTATTTCTGGACACAGAGCTAGTCTGCCTACGTGTTCTAATTCTGTCAGTTTTAATTAACAGTGAATAGCAGCGTGTGTCTTAGATGGGAGGTCTCTGGCAGGATCCTGAAGCCTTTAGTAGTTAGCAGCTGCCTGCAGGCCGCCTCCAGAGTGTAGTTCCACAGACTCAACGTTGGCCAGAAACCGACCAGGGAGCAAGTAGCTAGCAAGAGTGAAGGTATCGGAATCTTATGGGACTGTGAAAACATTAATCCAGTAAGTAAATCTCTGTGCTTCAAGATAGCTAGAGGAGCTCATGCTGGGTTTTGTCATGTAATGGTTAATTGCCACTTAGGGTAGACTAAACAGTTTATAAGTATCTGTAATTGTATGTTTGAGGCTCTTTTTCTCTTTTTCCACCCCCGTCTAGATCTTGGGTGGCCTTTTCATTACCCCCTCTTGGGAAGATTGTTTACCAAATAAAAGCCTGTGTTTTACTTAGCTCATAGGTTAAGCCGTGTAGGAGGAGGGGTGTGCTGGCTTCTGCTGTCATGTAGCAAGTGTCATCCTAACTGGAAATCCTCTGCTTTGCTCTCATTCTCTCTAGGTAGCAGAGGCTCAACGGGCAGAGTTTAGCCCTGCCCAGTTCTCTGGTCCGAAGAAGATCAACCTGAACCACTTGTTGAATTTCACTTTTGAACCCCGTGGCCAGGCTGGTCATTTTGAAGGCAGTGGACATGGCAGCTGGGGAAAAAGGAACAAGTGGGGACATAAGCCTTTTAATAAGGAACTCTTTTTGCAAGCCAAGTGAGTACCTCTACTCTTAGGAGGGGAGTGAAATGAGCCTCTGGGCGTTTGTGGTACTGAGAGGCCTCTTTTAAGCAACTGTGGGAGAGGTGGAAAGGGAGTTGATTGCTCCCTCTGTTTCTCACCTGGCCTTGAAAACACATATGTGTTTCAAGCACGTGTTCTTGGTGTTTAAAATAATATAATACTTAAATAAATTAATGCTTTAGTATTGTGATGAGGTAGTAAAAATGTTTCCTTTGGAATTGAATTCAGATTTGAATCTTATTTTGGCTTTAGACCTTGAGTAACTTACCTAACCACTTTGAGATTCAGCTATTCCTCTTACATATAGAGGAGGAGAAATTAATTACGGGAGAATCGAATGCCACGCTGGAGTGTTTGGCATGCATTTGTTCAGATACTGATTCTCTTTTGTTTTCCTTTTGTGTGACCTTAGTTCATGTAAAGTTTGACCTTGGGTCTAGACTGAAGTAACCATTTTGTATTTTATGTAAAAAAACTGGTGGGAGTTTCTGGTGGTATAGTGGTTAGGATTCTGGGCTTTCACTGATGTGGCCTGGGTTAAATCCCTGATTGGGGAAGTGAGATATCCCCAAGCCATACTGCGTGGCCCAAAAAAACCCCAAACAAACAAACAACAACAAAAAATCCTGGTACTCAGATGACTGAGTGGGGACAGTCTTTGCTGCTGCCTTGAAGACTGGTGGTTTCTGGTGGTGAGGAAGGACATCTGGCTTCCCTTCTCGTTGATGGAGCCACTGTCTAGGCTAATTTTAGTTCGAGGGGAGGGCCTACAGGCAGCTTGGCTGGGCCCAGGAGCAAAGGAAACAGAGTTCATGGATTTGGACTCCTACCCGCTGAGTCTTTGGATTCCCTCCAAAGTCAGGACTTGGAACTCAGGCTGAAGTCCTAGTTCAGTGCCTCACAGACCCTGGCTGCTAATTCCTGCGTTTGATTTCTAAATGAAGAGATGGTGACTTTCTGCTGAGGGCTTGTCAGTGATTTCTGACAGTCTGCCCTTTTCTTGTCTCTCCCTGTTTCTAGCTGCCAGTTTGTGGTGTCTGAAGACCAAGACTACACAGTTCATTTTGCTGATCCTGATACCTTAGTCAACTGGGACTTTGTGGAACAAGTGGTGAGTAGTTCAGCTCAGCTGTGAGCTGAGCGTGGCAGAGTGAACTAAAGAGAGGGACTGTGGTGACAGCAGCTTTTGGCTGAGTGCACTGCTGATCCATCTTTCTGTCTAGCCTTACTGTGGGCATTTTCCAGAGCTCACTGCTGGTTTCGTCTAAAGTTGATTTTCTGCTAATTGGCTCCTGCAGGACTAGGCATTGCAGGGTAAGAGGGTAATAACAGTCCTGTCTGCTACCTCCTCTCCTCTGGGAAGACATAAGCAGGGGAATAGAGAACTCTGGTTATCCTCCTGACCCTGGAAGGGCTCATAACATGTACACTGCTTCATTGGTAGTCATGTTAGTCATCAGTATGAGATTTGGCCTTGGCCTCGTGACAGGTGAAATGAGCCCCACAGCTGTACTGCAGTCCAAGCTACTGCTGCACTTGTCTTCTCTTGAAGTTACAGGCTCTGGGTATCCCTTTGTTACCCCTAGTTATGTGATGTAGAATACCTTTCAAAGTGATAGACTCCAAGGCCTGCACTCTCATTACTGTGAAAATTCATAAAATCATCTGAAAGTGACATGGAAAGCCTATGAAACTTAAGTTCTATATGCATTGGTTTAGGGAAAAAACAGACATAATGTAGAAGCCTCACTGACTCCTCCTGATTACTTCTAGATCCTTTTTATGCATGTGTATGTGTGCGTGTGCACGAGTCACTTGGTTGTGTCCAATTCTTTGCGATTCCATGGACTGTAGTCCACCAGGCTCCTCTCTCTGTGGGATTCTTCAGGCAGGAACACTGGAGTGGGTTGCCATTCCCTTCTCCAGGAGATCTTCCTGACCCAGGATCAAACCTGGGTCTCCTGCATTGCAGGCAGATTCTTTACCATCTTAGCCACCAGGGAATCCTGCCTTTATGTATGTGTACACATGTCTTTTTTTGTTAATGGGATCTGTATTGATTGTCATTTTTTCCTTTTGATGCTGAACTCTGAAAATACCTGTTATATGGTGGTTTTATTATATTATTATTTTGGTTTCCTTAATGATTTGCTTGAGGTGCTCTTTTGGATATACCTGCACTGTTGAACTGTATTATGAAGATGTGTTGTTAGAAATGTATAGGGATGAGGAGGGGGATGGAAGAGGCTCTGACAGTCCCTAGTCAGTTCTGAAAGCAGTTTAACCTGTGGTGGTGTTTGTTTCAGCGCATTTGTAGCCATGAAGTGCCATCTTGCCCAATATGCCTATATCCACCTACTGCAGCCAAGATAACCCGTTGTGGACACATCTTCTGCTGGGCGTGCATCCTGCACTATCTTTCACTGAGTGAGAAGACCTGGAGTAAATGTCCCATCTGTTACAGTTCTGTGCATAAGAAGGATCTAAAGAGGTAAGATGGAGGTGTTTACCAGATTAGACCTCAGTCTGCCAACTGCTTGCCCTTCTACATATGAATGTCCATGTTACAGTGTTGTTGCCACAGAGTCACGTCAGTATGTTGTTGGTGATACCATTACAATGCAGCTGATGAAGAGGGAGAAAGGGGTGTTGGTGGCCTTGCCCAAATCCAAGTGGATGAATGTAGACCATCCTATTCATCTTGGAGGTGAGTTTCGTTAATTTGGGGAACACATAATGGTGGGTATATCCGTTAAGGCTACTTGAGTATGTCTTTCTACTGTCAAAAACTGAGCCTTTAAGCTAGCCAATTCTAGCATTGCCAAATTAGACATGGGATTCCAGTAGGTTGGGGGTGAAGTTTGCAGAAAATGATTTAACTCTTGATTTCGAGTTTAGTTCATTTGTGAAATGAAAAATTAAAATACATATAAGGCTTTGTTGAGTAGTATCTAGCCCTGTGCCCAGTTTTGGGGGGATTCCACAGTCAGCCAGTCTTGACACCTGTCATCAAGGAACTCAGTAGTCTAATCGAAGAGACAGACTGGTAGCCAGACATTTGGATCTAGAGTGTGGTCAGTGCTTATGGTAGGAAAGTGCAAGGGGTTGTATTCTCTGTATTCCAATGGAGATGAGCATTAAAGTGACATTTCAGTTTTTGGGCAGAAGAGGATTTTCAATAAACGGTATAAACAGTTGACTGTTATGGAAAAAAAAAATTAGATCCCTATCTCATACCATTCATAAAAATCAATTCCTGATGGATTGAAAAATCAAATATAACAAAATTCAAAACTTTTAAAAGAAAATATAGGAAAATATCTTTATTTGGGGTTTTACCTGGGAAGGTGTTTGAACCAAGCTGAAACCATCAATGCTATAAAATAAAAGATTGATAAATTTGATTTTATGAGAATTAAGATTCAGCAAAATTCCTTAAAGTCAACAGGTGATAAATAGTGGAAGATTTTCACATTTAAAATAAAGATTAATGTCTAGAACATACAGATGTTCTATAAATTAACAGTCAAGTAGAAGAATAGGCTAAGCATGTGGCAAAGTATTTCCCAGGAGAGGATATCTGAATAACTTCCCAAGTATCTACAGAAGTTTAACTTTGCCTAGAGTTACACAAATGCCTGTAACAGTGACACACACACACACCCAGGATGAGGCAAATACAGGCATACCTCATTTTACTGTGCTTCACAGATAGGCAGTTTTTACAGATTGAAGGTTTGTGAAAACCCTGCATTGTCAGGTGATGGTTAGCATTTTTTTGCTCCTCGTGCTGGGTCTTCGTTGCTACGTGGGCTTTTCTCTAGTTGCGGTGTGTGGGCTCCTCATTGTGTGGCTTCTCTTGTTGTGGAGCACATGCTTCAGGGCGTTCGGGCTTCAGTAGTTGTGGCACATGGGCTCAGTAGTTGCAGCTACCAGGCTCTGGAGCACAGGCTCAATGGTTGGGGTATACGGGCTTAGTTGCTCTGAGGCATGTGGGATCTTCCCAGACCAGGGATTGAGTCTGTGTCTCCTGCATTTGCAGGTGGATTCCTTACCACTGAACCACCAGGGAAGCCCATGGTTAGCGTTTTTTAACAGTGTTTTGTAATTAAAGTATCTACATTGTTTTAATGCTATTGCTAGCATATAAACTGCAGAATAGTGTAAGAATAACTTTTGTATGCACTGGGAAACAAAAATCTGTGACCTGCTTTATTGTGATGCTCACTTTATTACAGTGGAACCAAACAAGCATATCACTGAGGTATGCCTGTGCTGGGTTTCGGCAGGGGTGGGCAAGTGGGTACTCCTGTTCTTGGAGTTTAAATTGATGCAGCCTTTAGTGTGTATGTGGGGAGGCGGGTAGTATATAAAATAGACCCAACCTTTGATTCAGTAGCATAAAGAAATCATTTGTACCAAAGAGCATGTATAGGAATTTTTTGTTATAGTTGTTTGTTTGTTACAGTCGTAATAGAAATTGGCAATAACCTAAATGTCCACAGGAAACTTAACTCATTAGAGTATATCTTCCATTTCTAACACAATATAGAAGGTAAAAAAAGAAATAGATCGAGACCTTTATTTATGAATGTGGATATATAAATGTATAGGAAAAAGTGTGAAGGACACACATTCAGATTTGTAAGTAGTTATCTCAGGGTTTTTTAAGTCCATAAAATTTGAGAGATGGATGTGAAGGAAGTAAATCATCCTGGATCCTTTTACCCAGAGGTACCCCAAAATGTTAATTGTAGAGTTTTTTCCTATACATGTATATTTTTGTGAGATTGGAATTGTTTTCTTGTTTGGCATCTGTTTTTTCTCCCCCCATGTAATGTGGATATTTCTCCATGTCACTAAATGCTTCCTTCTTAGAAGAGCATTTTTAATGTCTGCAAAATTCTCTTTAATGAATATACCATCATGTCACTGTTTCTTTATTGGACTTACTAGTTGGTTGCAGCTTTTCTGTTACTAAAGTTTTTTTGTGTGTGTGTAGGGGAGGGGGTGCGCATCATATTACTTTTTGAATCTTAGTTCCCAACCAGGAATTGAACCCCGACCCTCAGCAGTGAAAGTATGGACTACTAGGGAATTCTCAGAACATTAATTTTTTTTTCTACATCTTTGGTTTTCTTAGGATAGCTTTCTTGTGTTATGGAGTCCAAGTTGTAAATTTTAAGTTAAGGGTCATTGCTAAATATTTTTCTTTTAAGGAAAATGCAGTAAGTCATTCTATTTTCATCCTAGAAAAAAGCTGTGTATGAAAGTTGCTATTTAGCCACATAGCCGTGAGCTCTGAGTTTTGCCTCTCTGTGATCTCGTTGGTGTTGTTGCAGATGAGCAGCACAGCCAGTACTCCAAGCTGCTGCTGGCCTCCAAGGAGCAGGTGCTGCGCCGGGTGGTGCAGGAAGAGAAAGCGGCGCTGGAGCGGCAGCTAGCAGAGGAGAAGCACACGCCCGAGTCCTGCTTTATTGAGGCAGCTATCCAGGAGCTCAAGGTGACGGGAAGCCCTGGGAGTGGGGGCAGGGGTTGGAAATTGGCTACTTCAGCCCCACCCGCGTTTGAGATGATGAGTAGGGAACAGCTGAGAAAGCGGATTTGCTCTGGGCTTTGGTGATGGGAGGGAGAGGGTAACCTAGTGGTTTTTCAGGTGCTTCCTGGGACTGAAAAGATCAAGTCAGGGTGATCTTAAAACTCTGGAGTGTCTTGGATTAGCTGTGTTCTTTTTTTTGTTCTAAGATGTATTTATTTTTGGCTGCTCTGGGTCTTCATTGCTGTGCGGGGGCTTTTCTGTAGTTGTGGCCAGGAGGGGCTACTCTTGTGGGCTTCTCACTGCAGTGGCTTTTCTTGTGGCTAAGCATAGACTCTAGCGCCCTCGGGCTTCAGTAGTTGTGCCGTGGCATGTGGGATCTTCCCTGACCAGGGATTGAACCTGTGTCCTCTGTATTGGCACATGGATTCTTAACCACTGGACCACCAGGAAAGCCCTAAGAAAGAAAGTAAAGAAAGAAAGTGAAGTCGCTCAGTCGTGTCCCAACTCTTTGCAACTGCCTGGACTGTAGCCTACCAGGCTCCTCCCTCCATGGGATTCTCCAGGCAAGAGTACTGGAGTGGGTTGCCATTTCCTTCTCCAGCTGTGCCCTCAATTAAGCAACATAGGCTTTTGTTTGCTTTTTAGGAAAGCACCTGGATTAATTTTTGGAGATGTTTTATTTAAGGAACATTGTGAAGAAATTATTATGGCCTCTCAAGCAGGCTCTACCAATGCCTGCTGAGGATTTTGGAGCAGCAGTATCCAAATAGAGAATTCCCTATGCCCTGTGTCCTCTACAATAGGAATTCTTAAACTTTAAGAGGCAGCAGAATCGCTAGTTGTTGGGCTCTGCCCTAAGAGACTGATTCAGTAGGTCTAGGCTCAGTAAGGTTAATACTTTGCATTATCACAAGTTCCAGGGGAGTCTGGTGCTGCTCACCCCCAGGTCACACTTTGAGAATCAGTGATCTGTTAGAACAGTGAAAGCCCTGATGGAAGGGCCTGTGACAGGCCCTGTGCTGGCGTACTGCTCTTATTTATCATGTAGCTTCATAACTGGGTGTGATAGAACAGCTGTCCCCTTTAAAGTGGAATCATGGGTTAGGTAATTCACTTGAGGACATACAGCTAGTAAGAGGTGAAGCTGGTATTTGAATTCCTTTCTGTTTGACTCACAAGTCCTCTTTGGGCAGGATTCTGTATTTACTTTTCATTTTCTTTCTGTAATGCAGGGCATTAGTTCAAATGCATTTCAGGGAGCTTATAGGAAAGCTTCATATAAGTAGATCTGTCTAGGTTGAAATGGGGGTTGCACAAACCCTTGTTTCCCACAATGGTTCTCTCTCTCTAAGCTTAGTTCATAAAAACTAGAAGACCACTTCTGTGTCCTCGAATTTCTGTTCAGGAAGCTTTTGTGTAGTGTTGTCATTATCACTGCCAGAGACGTTAAGCAGAATACCATCCCATTGGAGTACCAGATACCTTTTGCTTCCTGCTTTCTTTAAAGAGTGAGAATTTTAAATACTTAGACTTCCTTTTGGCCTTTTAACTTTTGCTCCTGTCGAGAGGCCATTGTAAACTTTGGTCCTTCAGACTCAATATGTTTCTGGTTTTCTCTCTGGTGCTCTAGGCTCGGGAAGAGGCTCTGTCAGGATTGGCTGAAAGCAGAGGGGAGGTCCCTGGTGTTGTGGCTGCTCTGGAACAACTGGTGCTGATGGCTCCCTTGGCGAAGGAGTCCGTTTTTCAACCCAGGAAGGTTGGTGTCTTTGTTACCGACTGAGTGGCCACCATTCTTCTCCAGCTGGTAGGCACTGTTAGATCTGGAGAAAAGGGAACTATGAGTATTTCCTATGTGCTTTTTTAAAAAAGTTATTTTTAAATTTTTCCTATGTGCTGTCTCATGTGTGTTCTTTCCTTAGCGATGTTAAGTCAGTGACCGCTAAGATAGACCTCTAGAGCTTGGTTCCTGCCTTTGCCACATGTTCTTTCTGTAACCTGCAGTTTGTCCCAACAGGGCGTGTTGGAGTACTTGTCTGCTTTTGATGAAGACGCCACCGAAGTTTGTTCTCTGGGTCCTCCTCATCCTGTTGCTCTCCCTCTGGTAGAGGAGGAGGAAACAGTGTCTGAACCAGAGCCTGAGGGCTTGTCAGAGGCCTGTGAGGACCTGGAGTTAGTAGAAGACAATCTTGGAGAAGGGACCATTTGTACCGAGTCCAGCCAGCAGGAACCCGTCAGCAAACCAAGCGTCACTCACCTGAGCAGCTCTCCTTGTTACTACTTTTACCAAGGTGAGCCTCCCTGAGGGGCCGGCTGGGTGCCGCTGGATGTTTCAGAGAAGTGGTCTGGCTCTCTAAGCAGAGGGAGGCAGTGGCACAGACCCTAGGTGGCTGGGCCTGTTGTGCCTTTCAGCCTGGGGAGGGAGAGTCGGGTCGGGTACCAGGAGGGCCCCGACTTGAGGACTGGCCGGGAGCATGGTGTGACGGATCCGCTTGTCTTCAGCGGAGGACGGGCAGCACATGTTCCTGCACCCTGTGAACGTGCGCTGCCTTGTGCGGGAGTACGGCAGCCTGGAGCAGAGCCCTGAGAAGATCTCGGCCACAGTGGTGGAGATCTCCGGCTACTCCATGTCTGAGGTAAGGGCCTGCCTTGCGAGGTGGACGGGCAGGGAGCCGCATTAACCTCATCTCTCTGTGCTAGGCCTAGCCGATCAGGTTCACAGACCTTCAAAGGCCTTTAGTTTTTGTGTGTGTGAGTTTGTGTTTTGGAGCCTGTGAATTTTTAAAAACTTAAATGGGGCTCCCCTGCCATGCGGGGGTTCTGTTAGGTCAGTCCGCCACTGCTGTCTGTATCACAGGTTCCTTTATTGTGGTTTGGGGATAGAGATGTCTCCACTGCTTTCATTTGAGATGAGTTTGTTTTTGTTTCTCTTTCTTCCTACTGCTTGGGAGAAATGGCCAAGAAAACAAAGTCCTTGGAGGCTTTAAGGTAGCTTATGAGTTTTGGCTTAGCAGATACCTGTGAATTATTGTCTGATAATTTACATATGTGAATATTTGCCCTTTGAGAATTACCCTTGTATTGATCACAGTTCAAAAGCTTAACATTAAGAGACTTTTTATGTACTATAACCTTTCTATCTAATGTGAAGAAAAAGGATAAAAAGAAAATTAAATCCGCTTCATTTTTATTGTTTTAGGCCAAGTTTTGTTCAATAGGGAAACCTGCTTTGTCTACCTTCCCAGTTACCATTAATTCTGTCAGAGGTTCTCAGATTTTTTGCCAATAAGTAACTCTTGTCTTCCTTATTCTCCCTGTTTATTGTGGACCCCCCAGAAAATCAGAAACAGCTTATCAGCTTTGTATCATGCATTACTGGGCTTAGTTAATTCATTTGCATCACAAACCCAGTAATTGCTTTTGGTTGCAATTTTGGTTTGCAATTTGGTTATTCTACCTTACTGTAGGTTAATTGACAATTTCTGTTCAGCTTTCCAAAATGGCGATAAGTTGAGCCGTAGTGCCATCTGAGTGAGTGTGTTTCCCTGCTGGATATCTGGGTGGGAACCTCTGCTCTCAGAGTCACGGCTGGTCTTAGTTGAGCGTCGGCCCCTTTTCCCTTGCAGGATATGCGACAGCGTCATAGATACCTCTCTCACTTGCCGCTCACCTGCGAGTTCAGCATCTGTGAACTGGCTCTTCAGCCTCCTCTGGTCTCTAAGGAAACCCTAGAGATATTCTCAGGTGAGAATGCTCTACTTTGCTTCCCTTTTTTAGTGGAATTCAGGGATTCTTATGACTAAAAACCCAGTGTAGAAGGAGGTAAGGACTTCTGTCATGAGTCTCCGAACTCCTGATACTCTCCATCCAGTCCAGCTGGGCCCTCCCTTGTGCCCTTAGCTGCTAGTCACCTGGGAGGAGTTAATTGCCAGGTTGTCCTGGGTCTGCCTCCTGACCACCTCACCACCCCGCAGATGACATTGAGAAGAGGAAGCGGCAGCGTCAGAAGAAGGCCCGGGAGGAACGCCGCCGAGAGCGCCGGATTGAGATGGAGGAGAACAAGAAGCAGGGCAAGTGTAAGTTCAGGAGCGCTCATCTGTGACTAGCACAGCTGTGCATCACTGTACAGAGGCCCCAGGCCCGGCCCAGTCGTAGCTCAGCTCTGCCACTTGGTTTCTTCAACTTCTAAACGTGAGTTGTGAGAGCACCTCCCTCATGGGCTTCCTGAGAGAATTGGAATTGGCGCGGGTCAAAGTGCATAGCACATAGTAAGGAGTAAGAGTGAGTTCATCCTTGGCAAAGTGGGTGGAAAAAACCCGGGGCGGGTGTGTGGCTAGGGAATTGGACATCTGCTGAATGCTGGGGATAATTGGCCCATGTGCTCTCTGGGTATGTTGTTGGCCTCGCCTTCAACTCTGGAGACATCTGTACATAGCTAGTCTACCAGGAGAGTCTGAAATAGTAGAAACCTGTTGACATACTAGGAAATACATGCAGGGAGTTAGACTTGAGCTCTTTCATACCAATAAGTAGAGTCTTTTAATCTGGTTCCGCAACATAAGCTTCACTGAACTAAGGATTTTGTGACATGAGGGCCTGCTTAACCTCCAGGAACAAGGAGTTGAATCCTTGGCTAGGGAAAAGACTTGACTATTTTGAATCCACATGGTATGGTAAATACAAATTTTACTTCTCTAACTGGGATAAGTATGTAGCTGGCATCCTGGTGTTGTGTAGCTGTTTGGCACAAGTCTTAAACAGCTGAGAAAACTGATGTTTCAAGAACAAAGACTTTTATGGGAATAATTAAAAATTATATAGAACAGTATGATTAACCCTCAGGTTTATCACCCAGCTTTAACATGAATAGTTAAAACAAGGGTTTTATATTAAAGACATAAAGTGGCAAATATTACAAATTTTGGTTTTAAAGCTGTCTCCATCCTTCATACACCTGGGAGATTCATATTGACCATCCATAACTGTTGGAAAAGATTCGAAGAATTCTGTAAGTGGGCTTGCTGTTCTCATCTTGTCTTTGCAGACCCGGAAGTCCACATTCCCCTGGAGAATCTACAGCAGTTTCCTGCCTTCAATTCCTACACCTGCTCCTCTGATTCTGCTTTGGGTTCCACCAGCACTGAGGGCCGTGGGGCACTCTCCCTTTCTCCTCTTAGCAGAAGTCCAGGTTCCCAAGCAGGTAAATGGGGTTGGGACTTAGAGAATAAAGTTGACCACCAGCTGTAGACCTTAAGTTGAGCCCTAGTGTCTGAATTTACAACAGTGACCTCAGCATGGTGGGGTCTTTAGGGGACTGATTTTATTTGCATAGTTAATAGATTCCTGAGAAACACTAAATTCTTAACATTTGATTCACGTATGGACTGCTTTATGCCCTGTTAGCTTCTGAATAACTCAGGCAGACCCTACAGCAGGACAGTTAAACCTAGATTCTTCTCCGCAGCCCAGCTGTTTTATTTCTAGTTCTGCCTTTGAAGTACTCCCTCTGTATGTGTGAACATCTTTATATTTGTCTTATTGTAACATTGTTTATGGTGAGGGGTGGAGGGAACAGCCTACAAAGTCTACTGGTAGGGAAATGGCTCAATTACATCATTTTTACTATGAAATTCTTTACACCTACTGAAAAGGGAGATAGCTCACTTCCTGAACCTTTAAGATGAAAGGAATTTGTAGAAAAAGACAAAGCATGACACCATTTTTGGGTTAAAAATGCCACACAAAACATTTCGGTGTAGGTTTATATATCTAAATGTATAGAAAAATCCTGGGATGATTGTGTTCCAGACCACTAACAGTGTTCCACTCTAGGGACTGAGATCAGGATTAAGAGGCTGTCAGCTTTTTAAAAACAGTTTTGCTTATGTATAGAATATATTACTGTGTTATGAAATTAAACAGTTATAATTTCAGAGAGCTGTCTTCTGATCTTCATCCACCTGGCAGATCGTTTTTGATACTTAAAATTTATTTTTCTCAGGCATTTTCAGTGAATGTCCAAGATCAGAACATTTGGTGACTCTTGTGATCATTTGCCTGTCACTTCGCAGATTTAGGAGCCTGAGATGAAGGCCAGGGCTTGGTTAGTGTCAGGGACTGGGACTAGAGTCTAAGGGCTACACAGCCATCATGCTCTTCAGTTTAACTGAGATGAGACGTACTGTACAAAGGAACATGGCAAAACATTGACTGCATCATCTGTGACACAGAGATTGTATTTTCACACACTAGTTTTTCTGAAGGTATGTGGGCTTCAACACCTTCAGGCAAGAGCAGTTGGATGGGCCTAGAAATAAAAGTACCGCAGAGCCCTGGCTGACTGGAAAGGCCTCTCCCTGCCAGCAGTGATCAGGGCAGTGGGTGGGCTGGTCTGTGGGAAATGTTCGCTCTGGTTCCGAAAGGATGGAGAAGACGACAACCTGGGGAAGGGAGTAGCACGGAAAAGCTTGCATTTTGCTGGATTCTGTTGCTGTGTGTGTTTTGAATTCTAACTGAATATTCCCCAGGTCATAGACATCTGCTGGCTGGAACATAAAGGCTGACCTGATTACATTTCATTTCTTTTTCTTGAAGCTTTTTATCCATATAAAACTAGTCCATGACATCCAGTACCTAGGCCTTGAGAGCTGGCTTACGTGGAAAGGGTTTTTTTACTGTGGGAATGGATTTTGCAGTGCCTTCTAGTGTTCTCATAACCTTGAAACTTTTCTCTCCCTATTCTGATCACTTGTGTGAACAGTAGGCCATGTTCTTGGCTTTATAAGCACATGGCAGAGTTGAAGGTAGATCAAGGTTTAGCGTTTTGAGGCAGTGTTGGTAATTATCCAGACCTGATTTGGTGTTAATCTCTTCTGTTTTATTTATTTATTTTTTTCTCTTCTGTTTTATTAAGTTGACTTGTATAATCAGGTCTCTGGTTCCCTTTCAGACTTCCTGCTGACCCCTCTGTCACCCACTGCCAGTCAGGGCAGTCCTTCATTCTGCGTTGGGAGTCTGGAAGAAGACTCTCCCTTCCCTTCCTTTGCCCAGGTAAACCCACTGCTTTTAAAGCAGCCCACGGGCATTTAACATGAACTCTGCTGCTTGTTCTTCCTGGAAATCTCTGCTGGAGACGGGAGATTTACAGGCTAATGTCACCCTGACTTTCAAAATCATGCAAGGCGCTTTAAAGAGAAGCTCATGGATTTAGTCTCAGATACTACCATAAACTTACCAAGGACAGAAGCCAAGAATAGCTGAGGAAGAATCAGAGTTTTAATTATTTAACAAGTCACTAGATTATTCGTGTACTAACACTGATCTAGGGGCTGGGGATATGTCAGTCAATCTTAACTGGCCCCTAGTTCTGGGACCTCTGACTTAGGTGGTATGAAATATAATAAACCATTCTTTGCTTTGGGAAGGGGAAGGTTGTTTTGGTTATCCTGTAACTAACTAGCCAAAGTGGCTGTCTTGAGATGGGTTGAAGGGAGCACTAGGCTAGTAAGATTTGATGTCAAATCAGTATCAATCTTTAAAATAAGCAAACAGTCAGCATTCCTGCATTTGATAACTGAGGAAGATGGACAGACAGCTGACAAGCACCCCGTAGGAAGTTAGTGTTCATTTCTTTGGGACTAGTTTGGACTCATTTGCTTAATAGTTCTTTAAAGCAGGTAGTTGATACAGACGTTTCTCACATATAGATGGAAGTTTGTGCTGAGAAATGAGCAGGAATTCAACTTTGGTGAGGAGAGTCCTTGAAGTCGAGGATGAAATAATTGAGAGTGATCCTGAAAATGAACTACCTGGTTTCAGAGGTATAAGCAAGTGGCTCCCAGGAGTTAGGTCAATGTCTGAGTTGTTTTTTTAGCTAGGTTTTACTGCCATTGCATTTTTCATCATTATATTTTAAAAAACTTCAAACTTAAAGAGTTGAAAGGATAGTGTAATGAATATTCATACTTTTCACTCAGATTGACCAGTAGTTACTGTTTTGCTATATTTGCTTTTTCTCTCTTTTTTTGCTGTGTTGAAAATAAGATACAGACCTCATGAATGACATTTCACCACTAAATACTTGGGAGATACATACCACTCAAATGACATTCTCCTATATGCCCACAGTTATCATTGTTACATCAAAGACATTCAGCTGATTTAATACTGTCTAAGATGGCACATATTTCTATTTTCCCTTTTGTCTCAGTGTCCTATATTGTTTTCAGTCAGATTCAGTCAGACTGTTCATTGCATTTAGTGTTTCAACTCTCTTCAGTCTCCTTTGACCCATAACAGTTCCCCTGGCTTCTGTTTTTTTTTTTTTTTTTTTAACATGTGGCATGGGTATTTTGGGGGCTTGCCTCGTAGCTCAGTTGGTAAATAACCTGCCTGCAATGCAGGAGTCCCTGGTTCGATTCCTGGGTCGGGAAGATGCCCTGGAAGAGGGCATGGCAACCCACTCCAGTATTCTTGCCTGGGAAATCCCATGGACAGAGAAGGCAGGCTATAGTCCATGAGGTTACAAGAGTTGGACACGACTTAGTGGCTAAACCACATGGGTATTTTTGAAGCATCTAGGCCTGTTGTTCTATAAATGATCCTACACTGTAGATTTTCTGATTGTTTCTTCATGAGTGGACCCAGGCTAAACATATAAACATTTTTGGTGAGATTAAAATATAGGTGAGATTTTAATGATCTTATAAGATGATTCAGATGTTGTACTGTGTTAGACCCCAAACTCTTGGGGACCAAGGGAGCAGATTTTCACAGTAGTATATGATGAAGAAAGTTCATCAGTGAAATCAGTATCTGCCAGTTGAATTCATTTTGCATAATATGCAAGCCCCAGGTTGGGACACATTCGGGACAGGCATGCTGACGTGAATCTTGTGGGGTTTGTTTCTTGGTACAATACACCCTGCTTTTGGTGGCATGTCATGTGTGGTAGATAGGATGCAAAGTGACCCTCAGCACTTACAGAGCTGGCCTTGGCCAACTGAGATGAAAAATTCCTCTTTCGGGAGGGATTGTTCTGATGTTACTATATTTTCAGGAATCTGGTTTATGGCTGAATCTAAATGTTAATAGTTAAGGAGCTATTGGAAAAGCAAAGACTGAAAGGTAATGAGAGCTGTGGGAGCAGTTTCGGGATAAAGTTAAATTGGTTTTTGTGGCCTTAGGTAACTGAGGTTTGCGCGGCAAGCGGTTTGTTTTAAATTTGGAAGGTCCTGTACACTCCTTACTGCAAGAGGAGTAATGTTGATGTTTTTAGGCATCTCCAGAAGAGGAGGAAAATTTTGTCCAGAAGAAAGGAATGACACAAAGTCAGGATTCCCCACTTCAAAATCAGAGTATAAATCTCTTGTGCATTCTTTGCAGTATTCTTTACCTGTTTCCTAAGGAACAGAACAGGTTCTGGTTTCCCACCTTGTTAGTTTCACTGCCAGTTCAGGATATAGGGGACATGAGGAAAACACTGTGTTAGGGAAAGAAGTATCCAGAAAATTTTTTCCCAGTGGGGGTAGTTGATTCTTTGTCCCCTGTACCAGTCAGTATCAAGGTAGCAGTCTGGAGAAGAAATAGGATCAGTAACTTAAATTCTTTCCCTTCCTTTTCCCACTTCGGCAGATGCTGAGAGTTGGAAAAGCAAAAGCAGATGGATGGCCCAAAACTGCTCCAAAAAAAGGTGAGAATGGCCCGCTGATAAAGGGGAAGCTTGGGCCCTTTCAGAAAGTAGAAGGCTCTGGAGTTGTTTCTGCAATTTTAACACTGGTCTTTTTTAGATGAAAACACCTTAGGTCCTCCTGCCCCTGTGGACAGCGATGGGGAGAGTGATAACTCAGACCGCGTTCCTGTGCCCAGTTTCCAGAATTCCTTCAGCCAAGCTATTGAAGCAGCCTTCATGAAACTGGACACACCGGTGACTTCAGATCCGCTCTCTGGTAAAGGCACAGGAGCGGGGTGCTCAGCTCAGGGCTGTGGTTTCCTCCTGGATCCAGGGGCACTGATCACTAATCACTTGGCACTTTCCCTCTGAACCTCAGGGCTCACGTTCTAGTGTTAACTAACATTCCATCTGGTATATCAGATGGCTCCTTTTTGCACCCCAGATTAATTCTTGAGGCCTTTGTGAAATTCTGTGTAACTTTTCCCCCCCAGCCTTATAGATTTCTGAATCCTGAGGTGGTGAAGGCAGCTAATAGATAGATGGAGGTCAAACTCAAAAGTACACCCCTGTGGTATTCACGACTAGCATTTATGATATGCTTCCTACACGCCTAGCATTGTGCTAATTTTATTCTCCCAGTAACCATATTAAATGGGTAGAATTCACATTACAGATGAGCTGGGCTGGGCATCTAAGTGATGTGTCTGAAGACAAACACCCAGAGAGTGCAAGGTCCGGTATTTGAATCCAGGCAGTCTAACTCCAGAGCCTGCACTCACATTGCCTATGACTCCCATCAGTGGAAACTGGCCAGGGGGCAACAGGGTGGCATTCTAAGCTAAGTTCTTTCTGTGTTTTGTTTAGAAGAGAAAGGAGGAAAGAAAAGAAAAAAACAGAAACAGAAGCTGCTGTTCAGCACCTCCGTCGTCCACACCAAGTGACACTACTGGCCCAGGCTAACTTCTCCATCTGGTTTTCTTTTTATTTGCGCTTTTGTTTTGCTGCTGTAATTTTTAAGTATTTGAGTTTGAACAGATTAGCTCTGGGGGGAGGGGGTTTCCACAATGTGAGGGGGAACCAAGAAAATTTTAAATACAGTGTATTTTCCAGCTTCCCGTCTTTACACCAAAATAAAGTATTGACACTCACAAGAGAGCTCTTCCTGCCAAGGTTTTAGTTTGTCGCCAGGTAGTCTTTTTGACCCATGTGTAATTAGTTTTTTCAACCCCAACTTAAGTTTTAGTCTCTTGGAGCAGCGCAAACCAGTGTTAGGGCACCTTGCTTTCAGCACACCTATTGGTGTGTCTTTTAAAAATAGTCGAATCTTTTCTATCTGTTCAGTACTCCTCTTGTTAAAGAAACAGGGATGGAATAAAATGGATGCAGGATACCCAGCTTGAATTGTAGTTTTTCTTACAACAACCAGGCTGTGGTGTCAGACCCAGGTTGCACTTGTATGTGTGCTGGAGGGTTTTATCTTCTGTTGGGCACAGAAAGTTGTAACTGTCACTGACTAAGGAGGCCCTAGGACCTGATAGCTTTTAGGTCAAGCCTGTTTCAAGCGACAGTGGCCTGAATGAATTACAGAAACGGAGGAGTCTGGCACACCCGGAGGCAGACCAGGACAGGTTTGAAAGCAGTGGGATGCCTCCCCAACCCCTGCCCCCCACTGCCTCCCTGTTGTCTAGAGCAGTCTTATGCCTTGGTTTGAGCTGAATGAATTTGAGTGATGTGAATTATTTTGCTGCTTAATAAAGTGACCTCTAGGTATAATAGACTATGAAGGCAAATAGTTGCAATAAATCACCTGCATAAGCATTGTGAGCTTTCTGGTTTCTTTAAGATTTATTTCAGGTCCGCTAGACATCTATTTCTTAATAGGTTAAGGTAACAGCTGCTGTGAACTTGAGCAAATCTGTTTTCATGGAGTCATGTCTTTCCTAGTGTCAGGCCTAAAGGGTTCTTGATCTGGGCTCATTAATTCTACCCTCCCATTTTTAAAATGACAGATGTTTGTTAAATGTATTATAATATGTAAGGGACTTTTGAGTGATGTCCATTTTATGAAGGAGAGAATATCTCCTTGAAGTATCTTTGCTGCTGCTGCTAAGTCGCTTCAGTCGTGTCCAACTGTGCAACCCCAGAGACAGCAGCCCACCAGGCTCCCCCGTCCCTGGGATTCTCCAGGCAAGAACACTGGAGTGGCTTGCCATTTCCTTCTCCAACGCCTGAAAAATGAAAGTGAAGTCGCTCAGTCGTGTCCGACTCCTAGCGACCCCATGGACTGCAGCTTACCAGGCTCCTCCGTCCATGGGATTTTCCAGGCAAGAGTACTGGAGTGGGGTGCCACTGCCTTCTCCAAAGGTGTCTTTAGTAGGTAGCAGATCAAAACGGGTCGTGTCTCGTCTCTCCTAATTCCTGTGAGTGCCAGGCAGGTATAGGTATAAGGCAATAGAGAGGGTGGAACTGCAGAGAACCACCAGATGTTGGCAGCTGCTATTTGACTTTGTAATAATGAGGTCAGGTGACATCATTATTACAAAGATATTTTCCCCCACTCAAAAGTGTAAGAATTGTATTATTATTTATTTTTTTGTCAGGTTACCTGGTAAAGTATTGGCAAAGAATCTGTTTATTTTTAAGGTCCTTTGGGTCATTGAGACCAGGTCTAGATCTGTGCCGGTTTAGTTGCTGTGTCTCACTAACACTATTACTCTGGGGACTTCATAGATGTCTAGTGGTTAAGACTCTGAGTTTCCACTGTGAGGGGCCTGGGATCAATCCCTGGTCGAGGAGCTGAGATCCTACACGCCCTGCACTGTGGACAGGTAAACTTCAAAACTGCTAGTCCGAATGACCTGGATTGCTTAGGGCCCAACCGAGGGGCAGGGCTATCGGGTCTCCAGTGGGAGCCTATACATCTAGTACCACACAGGGAGCTGGTCTTGCTACTGAGGCCAGGGATAGAAAGGGAAAGAGACTAGGCCAACCATGAACTTCACATGCACACTAAGTGCTAACAGAAACCAAATACATTTATTAAACCTGCTCTGCCAGGCAGTTAGATACAAAGGTGTGTATAAGGACAGGGGGTTCACAACCTGCAGAACAACTTAACCGGGCAATGCTGGGTAAAGGTGACTTTGATTAGTTTTACGTAAGTCCATTTTGAGCTGGTCACCTGGCCTCTGGTCTGCAGTCATCCAGTTTGGGAACTGCAGAAGATGCTGCTGCCTCTCAGAATGTCCCATCCCAGCGGGTGGACCCCAAGGCCTGGGCACAGCATAACGTGCAAAGGTTCACTCCATTGGCTCAGCAGTCTCCTCGCCGCCACTATCAGAAAGCTCCTCCCCAGCCGACTCCTCCTCTAGTAAACAGCTTTTAGTGACAGACTTCTGGATAGCCTCCCGCTCTCCTGGAGAAAGAGCATGGTGAAGAGCATGAGTGAGTTCTCCTTCAGCCAGAGGCCATGGCCAGTCCCTGCTCAGTGGGCACAGGGCTAGCATCCCTTACCTTCATCAGTACAGTTCTGCAACAGGATCAACAGCTGTCTCCTGTTGTACTGAATCAGGAACTTCTGGCATGTTCTAATTGTACCTGGCATAGGTAAGAGCTTTGTGGTCAGCAGCTTGTGGAAAGTATTTGCCTCAGAGTCTTGCAGAGCTCGGAAAAAGTATCTTGCCTTTAGCAGGAGAGCAGGAATAGCCATCTACCACAGAAGACCGAATGCTGAACCTGCTACAAAACCAGCCATATCCCATGCACCCCTACCTCCCACGTGTAAGGTGTTGAGAAAACACGGGTAGCGGTGTCCTTTGTTCTCCAAGGATGTGATGAAGGGAAGAGCTGACCACACAAGCCGATAGAATTCCTTCCTGCATCGAAGTAGCACTATTCCGGTATAGGCATTGAGGTATCGCACTACAGCAGGGGGAAGAAAAAATCATTTGGACTGTCAGGGATGGGTTAGAAATCTTTGGATAATTAAACGCCTATGTGCTAGAGATCAGAGATGGCTCAAGACAGTGGCACTTGGAATGAATTCATCAGTAAGTAAAAACTTCATTTCTGAAGGGGGAAAAAAATTAGTAGGACAGCTCATTTACAGATGGTAAAGAATCCCCCTGTAATGCAAAAGACCCAGGTTTGATCCCTGGGTTGGGACGATCCCCTGGAGAAGTAACGGCTATCCACTCCAGTATTCTTACCTGGAGAATTTCATGAATCGGTTAGGAGCCTCGGTCGGACAAGACTGAGCAACTTAACACTTCATTTACAGAAGGGAGAAACATCCAGTGCCTTGAACACCACTCAGAATTGGTGAATTTAGAATTTAAAATGTTCTTCTAATGCATTGACTAGTTAATAAATGGGTGGGGAGTGCAGAGATCCACCTTCCTCAGAAAACCCCTGGCTGAAAACCAAGTTGTCCTGTAACTGGGCTATGTAGGTTTTTCAAACAGTCAACTGAGTCTCACCTGAGGTAGGACAGCTATGCCTATGTGAAGCACCTATGGAATTCAATTTCAAAGAATATGGTAAAAGTGAATGGCAGTAGTGTGGATGTTGAGAGGGCCTGCTCCTATTTACATACAAGCAACTGTGCGTCCTGTATAGGCCCTTTTCAAGGGTAATTAGATACAAGGGCTTCTTGCCCAATGTCCCACTGCCTACTAAGTCGCTTCACTCATGTCCGGCTCTTTTGTGACCCTATGGGCTGTAACCCGCCAAGCTCTCTCTGTCCATGGGATTCTCCAGAAAAGAATACCCTTCTCCAGGGGATCTTCCCAACTCAAGGACTGAACTCGTGGCCTACTACTAGCTAGCTCTCTGCCTAACGATTCACCCAGACCTCGGGATGCGACCCTGCTAAAAAGAACGGTATCTTACACAGGACACAGTACACAAGGCTTGGCAGTTCCCGGGGTCGTTCGTGCCCCTTCTTTCTCCCTCCTGTGGCCACCGCCCCCTCCAAGCCCCGCCGTCCACCCGGTTCCCAAGCACCCTCGTACCCGCGAAGCCGATGGAACAGGCGGCAGCACCGAAAGTCCCGTGCACGCGGGCGATCGTGTCCCGTACCAGGGTGCCCAGCACTCGGTCCTCCAGAGTCAGGCGGCAGCGGGGGTCGTCAGACACCACTTCGCAGAGCAGGTACCTGTGGCGGGCGGGAGGGAGGGAAGTGAGCATGGGGCCAGGCCCACGGGGTCCGAGCAAGGGGCTGTTGGCAAGAGACTGCTTACCTATGCTTGAACCGCACCATGGCTGCCTCCACCTCCGGCGGCCAGACGCGCAAACCGGATGTCTGCTTTCTCCTCGGCGGCCAATAGGAAGTTGGCCTGGCAGCCACTCAGGGAGGCGGAGCTAGAATGTAGACGGAGCCCTGTGTCAGTCTCCCCTGAACTCCGCCTCTCTCTACGGTGCGCAGGCGTCCTGCTCAGTTCTGAGCTGATGGAGCTCGCGCAGCTGTTGGGAGCTAGGCTGCGCGATTGATTCCTTTTTTGTGCCTGTGATGGGTGGTTGTGCCCACTCATTAATTTTGTAGGATGCACCCGCGGCATTTGGAGCCTCCACGATGTTTTCTTTCTATTACCTTGCAACACAGTCGTGTGTGCATTTATATTTTCTCCCCATGCTGGAAGGTCTTGAGGGCAAGATCTTGCACTCACAAGCCAAGGATTCACAGAGGGGAAATTAGGACTCTTATATTCAGATTACAGCTCGGTTCAATTTCCCCTTACAGCCAAATATGTTATTACTGTTTAGGCCTTTCAACAACCTTATGGAGTCAGGTGTATTGTCTCATTTTTTGTGCAAAAACCATCTGTGATCATTATATTTTGTTTCTGTTTATTCTGTGTGTACTCGTTTTTTAAACAGAAAAGCACAAAGAAGCAAATAAAGATAAGTTATAACCCCAGCATCAAGAGAGCATAATTTATCATGTAGTGGGTTTTCTTCCCTAGTTTTCCCCCATGCCTGCAGTTCTCTGTGTGAGGTCCAGGAACCATTGAGTTTTCTGAGATTCTTTCAGAGAGTCTCCAGGATCAAGTTACTTTCATAATAGTACTAAGATGGTATTTGTTTCACTTTCTCAGAGTGGACAGTAAAGTTTTCCAGAGGCCACATGACATGTACTGACATTATTGCTCTGATGGTGAAAAGAATTGTGCATTGTGTTTTAGATATTTCTCAGTTTAATAAACATGGTAAATATCAACATATTCCATGAAACAAAAGCTTTTTGGGATCCTCAATAATTTAATGAGTGAAAAAGTGTCCTGAGACCAAAAAAAAAAAAAACTGAGATGAGAACTTCTCCTGTATGTTAAATTATATTTTTCCTTTTATTTTCTTTTTAACAATAGAATCATACAGTTTAGTATTCTTTGCCCCCCTGCCCGAATATCCTTTAAAAAATAAAAGTTATCTTAGTGAGGCATAACATACATAAAGAGCATATTAAGTGAATTTTTACAAATGTATAGACTTTTGCAACTATTGCCCAGATAAAGAGATAAAACATTTCCAGTGCCCAAGAAGGTTCCTGTGCCCTCTTCTCAGCCAAAAACCTTCTCAGAAGTGATCTCTATTCTGATTTCTATCATGATTGATAAACTTTGTCTGTTCTTGAACTTTGTGTATATGTGTGTTAGTCGCTCAGTCGTGTCCGACTCTTTGTGACCCCATGGACTGTAGCCTGCCAGGCTCCTCTGTCCATGGGATTCTCCAGGCAAGGATACTGGAGTGGGTTGACATGCCCTTCTCCAGAGGATCTTTCTGACCCAGGGATTGAACCCGGGTCTCTGGCATTGCAGGCAGATTTTTTTACCACTCGAACAACAGTTTTCCCATGTTCTTGAACTTTATATAAATATAAATCTCCAACAGCATGTTTGTGTGTGCCTGTGTGTATGGCTCCTTTCTCTTATCATATTGTCTTTAGATTCATTCTGTCTTTTGACTATATTTTCATGTCAACTGTTTACGATGTAGTGACTGAGCCACAACAACAACAATTCTTCAAGGTTATTTTTCAGCTGCCCCAGATGGCACTGTTTAGTTTTACCACTGCTAAACAGGTCTATATTTCCATGATAGACATTTAAATTTGTTCCAGAATTTCTTGTTATACCCAGTGCTTTGATGCTCAGCCTTATATCTAACTCTTTGTAGCCATCCTTGCCTATTTATTTGTAGACCTGTCAGGGACCTGGCAGGCCCTGTGAGAACCATGAAGGGAGTCGGATTTCACAACCGAATGTTTGCAGTATTTGGAATGAGTTCTCAATTTTTCCATCTCTCACTCTAAATCACCTTAAAGGGGGGACAGCTGTGGCCCTGCCGAGGGCTCTTTCCTTCTCACCCAAGAACCACCTCATTATCTGAAAACGGTCCTCGCCAGCGTCCTCCTTTGGCCAGCAGGGGGCGGCAGATGCTCGTAATGTGTGGAGAAAGTCTCGGCCTCTGCGTTTCCCGCCTCCCCTTCCATCCTTAAAATAACTCCCCTAACTCCAGCCTTCAACTCATTTAATCCTCAAATCGCGCCATTTCATAGATGTAGCTGGGGCTCTGACCAAAGTCACACGTTCAGTCAGAAGCAAGATCAGAATTCCAATTCCAGGCCATCCGACTTCGGGGTCCTGGCTCTGGTCCACACCGCTGAAGTCTTCCTGTGAGCGGTTTCGCCGTCCACTTTGTATATACATTGGCGAGACCACAGGTGTAAGTTAGAATCTCTCCGTCATTTACCAGACACGTGCTGTCGGGGCGATTAATTCATGTCTCCAGATCTCAATTTCCTCATCTGTGTAATGGGATAATAATGGTTCCTCCCTCGTGCGTGGTGCATATGAGGTTTAAACGAGAAACCACGGGCAAACGCGTAGC
>NW_011495054.1:6260935-6298802 GCF_000754665.1 Bison bison bison
GGAGGGGAGGCGTCAGCTGCACAGGCCGTTCCCGGCGGTAATTAGCCGGTGTCTGCTCCCGCCTCGCCAGCCGCTAATTACACGTCTCCTAATGAGGCCGGCGGCTGTTTGCAATCACTTGGGTCCCCGCCGCGCGGCGCGGGAGGCCGTGGGGGAATCCGCCCGCGGGGGCGTGGACGGCGGTTGCAGCCCGGGACCTCTAGATCCGCTGGGCGGAGGCGGGGGTGCGCCCCGGCGGCGTCTGCTACGCAATGTGCGCCTGGCTCAGTCAGTCTTTGGAATCATTATCATCCCACTTTACAGATGAGGAAGGGGGCTGAGGCTCGGAAAAGCGAACTCAGGCGCAAAACTCAAGCTGAAATAATCTAATCCAGTGCTCTTAACACGGTACGGCCTGAATCAATGGGGTACTTGCTGTTGTGACTCCTGGGACTTTCAGATGCTTAGGTCCCAGATCAGATAAAAAGAGGTGGCGGAGGCGGGGGGCGGAGGCGGGGGCGGGGGAGGGCGTGGTGCGGGCGTAGAGGGGGACTTCCTTTGAGCTCTTTTCTTGCTTCCCATTTGAAGGTTCTCACCATCAATTTGCCCTTTTGGATCAGGCACAAAACCGAGTATCAGCTCCAGTAAGGCCTTTAAAGTTTACTTGGAAAGGTAAATCACACAACCCATTTCACAGACTGGGAAACCTGGTGCATTTCCTAGGAGGTGGTTGGGGCTACTGCTAAAATGCTCCCATAGTGATGCATGTGGGTGCATGTGAGATTTAAATGAGATACAATGGGCAAACGCCTAGTACCGTGAATTCCCTGGTGATCCAGTGGTTAAGACTCGCTGCTTTTACTGCTGACGGCCCAGATTCAGTCCCTGGTCGGGGAACTAAGATCCTGCAAGCCATGTGGGGTGGCTAGGGGGGGAATAAAAGCTCCCATAACATCAAGGTGGGCTTCCAGGATGGCTCAGCCTAAAGAAAAAGTGAAAGTGAAGTCGCTCAGTCGTGTCCAACTCTTTGCAACGCCATGGACCAGGTTCCTCTGACTATGGGATTTTCTAGGCAAGAGTACTGGAGTGGGTTGCCATTTCCTTCTCCAGGGAATCTTCCCGACCCAGGGATCGAACCCAGGTCTCCCACACTGTAGACAGACGCTTTACCACCAGGGAATGCAGGACCCCTGGGTGGGGAACATCCCCTGAAGGAGGAACAGCAATCCATTCCAGTATTCTTGCCTGAAAAATCCCATGGACAGAGGAGCCTGGCGGGCTACAGTCCATGGGGTCACAAAGAATCAAACACAGCTGAGCACACAGTTCAGAGGTTCAACCTGAGGGTAGAAAGCTACAACTGTGTTTCTTGTTCTCTTCTGGGATGGGATCCAGAGTAGCTGCTTTCCTTCTTTTTTTTTTTTTTTTTTTTTTAATATTTATTTATTTTTGACTGCATCAGGTCTTAGTTGCACTGCCCAGGGTTCTCTCTAGTTGTGTCCTGAGGGTTTAGTTGCCCCATGGCATGTGGGATCTTAGTTCCCTGCTGGGGTCCAGCCCCGGCTGATCCAGGGTATTCGAAGGAGAGATGGCATAGGCGACCTATTTATTTAAATATTTATCAAAGATATAAGGAGTAATAGAATGAGGATAGCTCAGTAGGAAAATTCAGTGGAGAAAAGAGGCTGAGTAGCTTGGTTTACGCGGGAGACCAATAAAACTTCAAGACAAGAAGCTTGCACCACTTACGTAGGCCGCAGGCGTCCTTCCGTTCTCCCGAAGGAGAGGAGACACTGAGGCTCCCCGGTCGGATCTTAGAAGCCCAGGCATAATTAGCAAGCACGGTGGGTTCCGCGCTCCAGATGGAGACTCAGCCAGAATTTGGGAGAGAGAGCGACATGGGGAGACCAAATTTTGGTGAACAAGGCCCGCACTTTATTTTCCAAAGTAGTTTTTATACCTTAAGTTATGCATAGAGGATAATGGGGGAAGGGGTGGAGTCATGCAAGGACAGCAGTTCCTGGTTCTAATCGAAGCCAGGCTTTCAAACTTATCATATGCAAAAGTTCAGGTGAATTACATCATCTTCTGGCCAGGAGGCCTGTTAACATTTTAAGAAACTTATTTTTCTCTAAAGGTGATTATTCGAAAGTCAGGCACCAGCCTCCAAAAAAGCATTGGACAAAGCTGCATTCCTATAGGGCAAAGGTGAGGTGGGCTCAATCAAGAAAAGAATTAACTCAAGGGTCCAAGGTTACAAACATTGAGGCTACTACTTACATTTCTATACATCCATTATATCAATCAATACACTGCCAAGGACACAGTAGGTAAGGGGTATGGAGACTTAGCAGCAAACATTGGCCCAATAAGTGAAAAACCCTTCACCAATACAATTTCTAATCAATCTTTTAACTACTCAAAAGAATCTGTGTTTAGACAGTTTAGAACATCTCCTGCCTCTCACAGTTGGGAGGCTCTGAACAATCACATGTGGCCGGAAAAACCTATTCAGGCAGGCTAGAGGATTTCCAAAGGAGTTTGTAGGTTAAACACTGTCACACCCAGGAATTATTAACTGGAGCTGTAAGCTAACTCCTTTTTTCAGAGAGAGGTAGTGGGGGACAGCCCCCGGTAAAGTCAGAGGTGTAGGTGAAAGCACAAAGCAGAAAGTAGGCAGACTCTGGTTTTGGGGGTAGATGCTCGAGAATTTCCAGGGGGACTCCTGAGGCTCGATCCCGCCTTTGCGTATGCCGAGCCTCCTTCCTCATGACCTTTGTCATGGGTGGAGCTCCTCACGCTGGCTCCCAGCAGTGATAGAATTCCAGTTGAGCTATTCCAGATCCTGAAAGATGATGCTGTGGAAAGTGCTGCACTCAATATGCAATATGCACTCAATATACAATATGCCGGCTCCCGGCAGTTCCCTGACCAGGGATGAAACCTGAATCCCTTGAATCGGAAGCAGATTCTTAACCACTGGACCACTCAGGAAGTCCCTAGCTGTCTCTATTCTTCATCCTTATGTTCTGGGCTGCCACTTATTAGGCTCTCACTATGAGCCAGACACTATCCTGAGCACTTTGTGGGCTTGACTTCCTTTAGTCCTCACAATAACCCCATGAACATAGACCCCATTATTCTCCGAGGCTCAGGAAGGAAAGTGACTTTCCCAAAGTCACACAGTAATTTTGTATTCGAGCAGGCAGTGGCAGCCCTTGCAGGGTGCCATTGCTGTGCCACCCATTACCAGGCAGTGGTTATCGAGAGACCAGTAACGTGGGCCAGTTAGATGGCGGTTAGAAGTCCCATCAGCCCCTGGGCGGCGCCACAGCAGGCCCCTCTCCCAAGCGAGCAACTGTCACCGAGCGACCCTTCATGGGCTATTCAGCCAACAGTCATTGGAGTGGTGGTCCGTCAGGAGGAGAGTAAGGTAAGAGACCGATCACCACCTGCTCTCCGGGGTGCTCCAGCTCACCTGGCCTCGGGCCAGCGAACAGGGAACCCAGGGAACTGGCTGTGTCCTGCAGGGCTCCAGAGCCCTCACTATGGCCATCCATGGCCGGGCCCAAGCCTTGAGGTGGCAAGGACCCTCTCCCCCTTCCCCGCCTCTAGGCTGCGACCTACTGGCAGTGGCCGGCTGTGTGTGATGCCATCTGCGGGACCTGGCCCTGGCCATTTGGGTGGCGTGAGGAGCCTGAGGGCTGGCTGGGTTGATGCTTTTAAACTGTGGTATTGGAGAAGACTCTTGAGAGTCCCCTGGACTACAAGGAGATCCAACCAGTCAATCCTAAAAGAAATCAACCCAGAATATTCATTGGAAGGACTGATGCTGAAGCTGAAACTCCAATACTTTGGCCACCTGATGCGAAGAACTGACTCATTTGAAAAGACCCTGATGCTGGGAAAGACTGAAGGCAGGAGAAGGAGACAACAGAGGATGAAATGGTTGGATGGCATCACCGACTCAATGGACACGAATTTGAGTAAATTCTAGGAGTTGGTGATGGACAGGGAGGCCTGGCATGCTGCAGTCCATGGGTTCGCAAAGAGTTGGACACGACTGAGGGACTGAACTGAACTGAACTGAGGAGCCTGAGGGCTGGCTGGGTCCGGATGCCTGGGTCCCTCAGCGATGATGGCTGGGCAGGGCCTGGGGACCTGGCCCTGAGGGTGCCACCAGCTGAGACCTGCCACCTCAGCTGGGCCTGAGCACTGGCGAGAGGACCCAGACTGGATGCTGGACGAAGACTTTGGGACAGGGTGACAGCTCCTGCAGGGACCCCTTCCTCTTAACCAGGGCCTGGACCTTGGAGAGTGACAGGTGTGCCTTTGGGACCTTGCCCTTTCTTTTCAGAACAGAGAATAGCATTTGTTTGGTGGAGATTTATAGGAACGTTTTTACCTGATTGCGACCTGACCTCAGGAACAAAGGATCTGACACCAAGACGTTTGCAACTCACCATGCCCCTTCCTCACCTTTCCTAGAAAAGGGCTTTGCTGAGAGCTTTCTGGGAATTTGGGGTTTTAAAGGCACAAGCCACTGGTCTCCTTTAGGACCCTGCACCAAACCTTTCTCTGTTCCAAACTCTGACATTTCGGTATCGTTTGGCCTTACTCTGTGTTGGGCACATGGATTTGAGTTTCTGTAACAATTTCAGAAGAGACCTTTTGTCTTACTCCTCAAACCTGCGCTCTTGACCTCTTGCTCTCTACCTCTTCTGGGATGTCTGGGACCTAGAAGGATGTTCAAAGGAGGTATATGCAGTTGGGATGCCATTCTGAAGTATCTTTGGCATCTAGGGGGTCCTGACTGGAGCCTGCATGCTGCCACAGTGGATGGTGGCAAAGAAAAATGGTTCCGTGTCAGCATCTTGTTAAGCAGCAGCTGCTCATTAGGGGCTCCTGCTCCTCTAATCCAATCAACCAGTTCCCTATAAAACCTTCATGGGGACAATCTGGATAAAATTAAACCTTCCATCTGCTTGGCCTGGGGCCTGGGGGGCTGCTGCACACTCTGGGTTGCTGGGGCAGGCACAGCCCTCCCTGAGCCTCAGAGACAGAACATCGTGCTTCTCCCTCATCCTCCCTGCCTTGTGGACCTCCTTCTCTTTGCCCTGCCTGCCATGAGGATTCACTTATCCCCAAATTAATTGAAATTACAAGGGCACTACTGTTTGACCCAGCAATTTCTCCACCAGCAATTTATCTCATTGAGATTCTTAGGCTTGTACCCAATGACAAGTAGACCAGAGTGTGTCTTGCATCGTTGTTTGTGATAGTAAAAGGCTACCTTAGTGTCCACCAGAAAGGATCCACTGTATGTCTACATTTATTGGACAACCATGTGCCAGAGAATTTGCTAAATGCTTCACATCAGTTCAGTTCAGTTGCTCAGTCATGTGCAGCTTGTTGTGACCCCATGGACTGCAGCACACCAGGCTTCCCTGTCCATCACTAACTCCTGGAGCTTGCTCAAACTCATGTCCATTGAGTTGGTGATGTCATCCAACCATCTGATCCTCTATCATCCCCTTCTCCCTCTGCCTTCAATCTTTTCCAGCACTGCGGTCTTTTCCAAGGAGTCAGTTCTTCGCATCAAGTGGTCAAAGTATTGGAGCTTCAGCTTCAGCATCAGTCCTTCCAATGAATATTCAGGACTGATTTCCTTTAGAATTGACTGGTTTAATCTCCTTGCCATTCAAGGAACTCTCAAGTCTTCTAAAAATAAATAAATAAATAAAAATAATTTTAAAATAAAAACATAAAAAATAAATTAAAAATTAAAAAAAAAACATAAAAAAAGAGTCTTCTCTAACACCACAGTTCAAAAGCATCAGCCTTCTTTATGATCCAACTCTCACATCCATACATGACTACTGGAAAAACCATGGCTTTGACTAAACGGACCTTTGTCAGCAAAGTAATGTCTCTGCTTTTTACTATGCTGTCTAGGTTGGTCATAGCTTGGTCATATGCTTCACATAGATTGACTCATTTAATCCTCACAGCTACCCCATAAGTCAGGGACTTAGTCGTTTTTTTCTTTTTTTTCATTTTATTCATTTATCTATTTCGGGCTGTGCTGGGTCTTCCTTGCTACCTGGGCTTTTCTCTAGTTGTGGCAGGCAGGGGCTACTCTCTAGTTGCGCATGGGCTTCTCATAGCGATGTCTTTTCTTGTTGCGGAGCATGGGCTCTAGGGTGTGAGGGCTTCAGCAGTTGTGGCACGTGGGCGCAGTAATTATGGCTCCCCGGGCTCTAGGGCTCTAGAGCACAGTCTCAAGATTTGTGGTGCACAGGCTTAGTGGCTCCTTGGCATGCGGGATTTTCCCGGATCAGGGATTGAACCTGCGTCTCCTGCACTGGCAGGCAGATTCTTTAACCACTGAGCCACCAGGGAAGCCCAGGACTTAATTTTATTAACCCCTTTAACAGATGAGGACACCGAGGCTCAAGGAGAACTAGGGACTTGCTGAAGCTTCACATAGCTCGTAAGGAAGGTTGGCTGAAGATGGCAGAGTAGAAGGACATGTGCTCAGTGGCTAGCTGGTAAGCAGCAGGGCCGGGCTTTGACCCAGGCAGTTCTTGTCCTTAACCACTGTCCTAGTCAGCTTCTCTATCTTTATGTGCTTGAAAAATTTCCAGAAGGTCACACAAAAGCTTTAATAGTGGTTACCTCTGGGGAGTAGAATTATAGGTGCAAAATAGAAGGGGAATGTCACTTTTTACTGTGTCCCTCATTGGATCATATTATTTTACCATGAGCATATGTTAGTTTCATAATTTAGAGCAGTTATTGAGCCCCTGTTGCCACAGTGTGTTATTAATAACCCTTCCCTCAACTCTGGTCATGGGTTCTGTCATGAGCCTCGTCTTGCAGGTGAGGAAGCTGAGCTCACCTAGGTGGTTTTGCTCAGCGACACTCTGGGAATGGCAAAGCACTGATCATCAAGCCAGTGCTCATTCCCCTAATTCGTACTAGCCTCTTGGTGAAGAGGGAAGGGAAGGTCCAGAGGGCAGAAAAGTAGTTGAAAACAGACCCCAGAGCCTATGGAGTTCAAGTCCTGACTCAGCCACTCACTCACTGTGTGCTCTTGGGCAAGTCACTTCTCCTCTCTGAACCTCAGTTTCCTCTCTGTGAGAATTAAATGACTTACCTCCATGCTAGGGCTTCCCTGGTGGCTCAGACAGTAAAGAATCTGTCTGCAATGCAGGAAACCCAGGTTTAATCCCTGAGTCAGAAAGATCCCCTAGAGAAGGGAATGGCAACCCACTCCAGTATTCTTGCCTGGAGAATCAAGGAGCCTGGCAGGCTACAGTCCATGGGGTCGCAAAGAGTCTTTCACACACATATACTTCCTTGTCAAGTACTTAGAGCCTATCTAATTGTAGATACTCAAGAAATGTTGAATATTTTTACATATTGTCCTGAATGCTGTCTTCCCCAGTTTCAAGCTCAGAGCAGTCCTGTCTCCCAGCTGGTGGGTTCAGCTATGCCTGTTCTAGCCCCCTCCCTGAAGGGAGAGGCCCAACCCCCGCTGCACCCCAGCCTCCAGCAGAAGTCCTTCAGGATTGGTTCTCCTGGGTTATCCCACTGTGGTGTGCTGTGATCAGAATTGATCACATCACCAGAGCTGGAAAAAGGGGCAGAGCTGCAGGGCTGGTGTGGCCCAGATCCAGGGTGAGGCTGAGACGGGCAGCCTCCCAGTTCGGGATGTTCCCAGCGCCTTCCCACCGCTCATGCTTGGAGGGAGAAGGGTCTCAAAATAGCTGTTGCTTCCCCAGCACGGCGCTAGGCCAGGGACAGGAATAGACATCTGGGGGTGGCCGCCTCAGCTTCCCTCAGGAGCCCTAAGGGACCGGGAATAGGCAGAGGCCAGACTCCCGCCAGGGTGGGGAGGTGGATAGTGCAGCTGTCAATATGCAGCGACCCCCCCGTGACAGTCCAGCCCCTGCAAAGTGTCACCCCAGCTGGGCTGGGGGGTCAAACAGGCCACCAGCACTGGCTAGATACTGGCCGTGGCCTGGACTCTTAGACCAATAGGAAGTGCCCTTCAACATTGACTCCTGCAGTCCTCTCTTGACAAGTAGGGAAACTGAGGCCAGGAGAGAAGTTCACATGCTTGAGATCACAACACTGGTTAGAAACCAAAGCTAACAGAAGAAGCAGACCCTGGGGCTTTGAGTGGCTTTATAGCATGGTGATTAAAAGGTTAAAGGACTCAGACTATCTGGGTTCAGATCCAGCCTCCACTACTTAGGACCTGTATACGTTCTCTTGGACCTCAATCCCATTGCCTGTAAAATGGGCACGATAATAGTTCCCATCTTCTTCAGTGGTTCTGGAGGACTGAATGAATTCATACTGGTGGCTATTATGATTGTTAGTGTTTTCTCATTAGTTTCCTCAGTTGTTCATCCCTAAGGCATTGGCTGAATACCTGCCCTGTGCCAAGCACCGTTCTAGGCCTAGAGCAGTGTAGCTCACGGTGTGGCAACAGGAGATTGGTTGATATTTCAGGGAACCTGCCAGGTGCCAGCTACTATACAAAGTATTTTTTACCTAGAGCACCTCATTTATTCCTCATGGCAACAGAAGAGGAGCCATTGTCATGCCCTATTTTATGCGTGAAGGGAGTGAGGCTCAGAGAGGTGAAGTCACTTCTCCAGGGTCACATTGCCAGGAGGTTGCAGAGCTAGGATTTGAAATCTGGACTACCTGCCTGCAGAGCTCATGCAAACGAATGCATGACGCTGTCTCTTTACTGGGGAGATGGCCAAAGTCGTTCAGTAGGTACAGTCCAGAGATTGGGTACAAGGTGTTTTTTTGTTTTTGGTCACACCTCACAGCCATGCAGGATCTTAGTTCCCCAACCAGGGATTGAACCTGCGTCTCTTGAAGTAGAAGCAGCATCTTTAACCCCTGGACCACCAGGATCATCTGGGTAGAAAGTGTTGGGTGCATGGAGGAGGGCTCTGCCAGCCTTTAGCTTATCACCCCTGCCCCCAGCAGCCTCTCCCTGACTTCTTTCTTCTCCAGGCCCCTCCTAGTTACCAGGGCCTTTTCACTTAAAATAGCAATTTATTATAAAACAGCAAGCTATTATTTTTCACGATTCTATGACAGTACAGTTCTTTGTGTGGCTGGGGGCACTGGGATAGCTGGGAGTTTCTGAAGCAGCCTCACTCACATAAGCCTGGTAGTCGGTGCTGGGAGGGCCTCAATTCATCTCCATGTGGCCTGTCCATGAGGCTTGGGCTTCTTACAGCATAGCAGCTGGCTTCCAAGAAGTGGAAGTTGCCTTGTTCCTTAAGGCCTGTCTCCGAAGTCCCAGGACATCACTTCTGCTGCATCATAATGGTCAGTCCTAAGACCAGCCTCATTCAAGGGGAGAGGAAGTAAGCACTCTCTCTTTATTATTGCACAATTTAGTGCAATTAGTGCAAATTTAGAGACATTTAGTGCATTCACAATGTTGTGTAACCAGCACTTCTCCCTAATTTTAACTTTCATCATCTCATAAGAACATCCTATACCCATTATGCCATTGCTCTCCATTCCCCTTCTTTCCAGCCCCTGGCAATCACTAGTCTGTCTTCTGTCTCTATGGATTTGCCCATTCTACATATTTCATATAAAAGAAATCATAAAATGTGACCTTTTGTGTCTGATTTCTGTAGCCTAAAGTTTTTGAAGTTCATCTATGTGTAGCAAGAATCAGTGCTTCATTTATTTTATGGCTTAGTTGTATTCCACTGTATGGACATAATGCAATTTGCTAATCCGTTTATCTGAAGGACATTTGGGTTGTTTCCATCTTTTGGTGATTGTGAATTGTGAATATACAAATGATCATTTGTGTATAAGTTTTTGTCTGAATACCTGTTTTCAGTTCTTTACCTTGGAGCTGGGTCATATGGTAATTCCATGCTTAACTTTTTGAGGCCCCAACAAACTTTTTTTCATAGCAGCTGTACCATTGTATATTCCCATCAGCAATGGGAATTACTATTTTTCCAGATACTTGCTAACACTTTTTTTTTTTAATTGAAGCAATTCTAGTGGGTGTGAGATGATAATGTCATTGTGGTTTTGATTTATACTTACTTAACAACCAGTGATCTTGAACATCTCTTTATGTGCTTTTTGACCATTTGTTTATCTTCTTTGGAGAAATGTACTTTGTTCATTTTTTAGTTGGATTGTTTGTCTTTTCTGTTGCTGAGTTTAAGAGTTCTTCGCATATTCTGAACACTAGACCTTTATCTGATTTATGAATATTTCTCCCATCCTATAGGTAACCTCACTTTCTTCGTCCTTTGGTGCACAAAAGTTTTTACTTTTCATGAAGTCCCGTTTATTTTTTATTTTCTTTCTCATGTTTTTGGTGTCAAATCTAAGAATTCATTGCCAAATCCAAAGTCATGTAGATTCACCCCTATATATTCTTCTAATTGTTTTATAGTTTTAGCTTTTTAGGTCATTGATCCATTTTGTGTTAATTTTGAGGCACAGAGAGGTTGAGTAACTTACCCAATGCCACCTAGCTAATAAGCAGCAGAGCTGAGACTCAAACCCAGGCCATCAGGCTTCATTGTGCTGACTGGTGGGGAGAGCATTAAATAGGGCAATTTGTTCAGGGAAGAATACTCTAAAGATGTGACGTTGAGTGGAGACACATAGACATCAGTCATGGGAAGTCCAGGAGGCTGTGTATATGGAGTGAAGTAGGGGTCTAGCTCCATTCTTTGGCATGTGGTTAAGCTCTATCCCTTGACGAATAGTCAGCATGCCCTTACCGGAAGGGGAGGTATAGTAGGAGCCATCTTTGGAGACAATCCAACCCAGCAGGTCTTGGTGATGAGTTGGCCATGAAGGCTTGGGGAGGGAAAATGGAGAAGGCAGGCAGGATGCCATCCATATTTCTGGATTGAGTTACTGTCATTGGGCAGATGGGGAGGCCTGAGGGAAGAGCAAGACATAGGCGAAGGAAAGAACTCAGTCCTGGGCATGTTGAGTTTGAGCCCCCTGAGTCATCCAGGCACCAAACGCTAAAGGAAACACAGAAGGATGCTAAGGTTCTCATTCATCCAGCGAATTGCTATGGGGCACCTAATACTAACACCAGGTAACATTTACGTGGTGCCAACCATGGGCCAGGCACATGGCACTTTTTTTTTTTTTTAACATTTACTGTGTGCTCATTGCCTGGTACTTTACAAATATTATCTAAAATTCTTACAAAATTCAGAGTGATGGATATTCCTAGCTCCATTTTTCATGTGAGAAAACTGAAGCTCAGTTTGGCTCCTTAACTTGTCCAAAGTTGCATAGCAAGTTAGCAGCAGAGCCAGAATTTAATTGCAGACCTTCTGTCTGTAAGATCTGAGCTTTCTCACTTTTCAAAAAATTGAGCTGTAGTCCTTCCCTGTGTTATCCCTCAGTTGTATCGAACTCTTTTCGACCCCTTAGACCATAGCCCACCAGGCTCCTCTGTCCATGGAATTCTCCAGGCAAGAATACTGGAGTGGGTTGCCATTTCCTTCTCCAGGGGATCTTCCCAACCCAGGGATCAAACCCTGGTATCCTGAATTGCAGGCAGATTCTTTACCATCTGAGCCACTGGGAAAGCACCCCAGGTGGTCCAGTGGTTGAGAGTCCACCTGCCAGTGCAAGGGACTCAGGTTCAATCCCTGGTCTGGAAAGATCCCACGTGTCACGTGACAACTAAGCCTGTGCACCACAACTACGGAGCTGAGTGCTGGAACTACTGAGGCCCAAGTGCCCTAGAGCCTGTGCTCCGCAACAAGAGAGTAGCCCCCACTTGCTGCAACAGAGAAAGCCTGCACACATCAGTGAAGACCCGGTGCAACCCAAAATAAGTAAGTAAATACAATTTTAAAAGTTGAGCTATAACGTACATACAGTGAACTGAACAAATCTTGAGTTTGTTCATCAAATTTTGTATATGCCACCTCCCAGGTACAGACATAGAACATTTCCAGCCCCCTAGAAAGCTCCCTCTCAGGCATATTTAATTCCTACGGTAACACTAGGAGGTAGGTATTATTATTGTCCCCATTCTTCAGATGAGGAAACTGAGACTTAGAGAGGTAAGACCACATGCCCATGACCCGCCCCCCACCACAGGAGGTGGGGTGGTGGAATCTGGATTCTAACTCAGACCTATAGGACTAGGAGCTTAAAGTCTTTTCTACCTCCCCTCCACCCCAAGATTTCTCCTGAAGGCAAAAGCCCAGACTCAGGCCCTCTGAGGCCACGTTGAGGACCACCTCACCCCTCACAGGGCTGGAACTGGACTCAGACCTGGTAGGGGGTTGGTTCTTGAGGGCAGGAGCTGGCCTCTGCTGAAGGATGGGAGGCCCTCATTTGTGGCTTTGTGGGGCCAAGGAGGAGGCGGATTTAGGATGAGGAGGGAGGAATGCAATGAGCTCTTCCTTGTGCCCCGTCCCCATCAGTCACAGAGGATGAACAGCGGGCAGGAGTCCAGCTGGGGCCCTTGCCCAGCAATAGGCCCCTGGGGGAAAAAGTTCAGCTCTGTCTGGAACTGATTGGCCCGAAGTGAGGGGAGGAGGGGGCTCTGGACCATTTCCTCAGCATCCCTGGAGCAGCTGGGAGGACCCCAGGAGTGTCCTCGGCACCTCTTCCCACCTCCATGTGTCCGCCCTGCAACGCCCCCTCCCAACCCTGACCTCTTCTCCTGTCCCTCTGCTTCGGCTAAAACTGACCTCCTTGCTTTCTTTCCAACCTGTCAAGCTCCTTCCCGCCTCAGGGCCTTTGTACTCAATGTTCCCTCCATCTGGATCCTTCTGCCTCCTGGACTTCCTAGGGCTGGCGTCTTATCATGCATCTCCAGAGTGATCCTTCCTGCACAAGTTGCCCTACTTAATGCCCTTCCTACCAGCCAGCACAAAGGAGCCAGATGGCCTGGGTTTGAATCTCGGCTCTGCTGCTTATTAGCTGGGTGGCACTGGGCAAGTTACTTAACCTTTCTGTGCCAGTTTCCTCAGCTATAAATGGGGCTGATAACAATAGTGCCTAGCTCATAGAGTTGTAGTAAGGATGATACTTTCTAAAAATGTGTTGCCCGTGTTAGATGCTTTATAAAAATGTGCTGTTATTCACAGAGCACTCATCCCATTCTGAAATTATCCCTATTACTGATTTACTTGTTACCCCAATTAGAATGTGAGCTCTGGACTTCCCTGGTGGTCCAGTAGTTGGGAGTCTGCCTGCCAATGCAGGAGACACGGGTTTGATCCCAGGTCCAGGAAGATTCCAGATGCCGCAGGTCGTGTGCGCCACAACTACTGAGCCCTTGCCCCCTAAAGCCTGAGCTCTGCAACAACAGAAGCCACTGCAAGGAGAAGCCCACGCACCTCAACTAGAGAGTAGCCTCGTTCGCCACAACCAGAGAAAGCTGGCCTGCAGCAACATGAAGATCCCACCCAACCAAAAATAAATAATAAAAATTTAAAAAACTATAAGAAAAAGAATGTGAGCCCTGCACATTGAATCTGTCTATGTTGGATCACTGCTCTGCGCCCAGTAAGGGCCTGGTCCACGGTAATACATGTGGGTTGAATGAACTGAATGGACAAATAAGCCAGGCCTGCTAGATGATTCTGCTTGCAGCTCCCTGAACATGCCGTGCTCCCTCTCATTTCTCGACCTTGGTGTTTGCTGTTCCCTCTGCATGGAGCCATCCCCCAGAGGAAGGGAGCAGAGCAATGAAGAAAGACTGCCTTGCAGCCATCCAGGTTTCCCTCTTACCCTCTCCTCCACTGCCTTCTGCATGAGGCACCCACAAGAGAGCAAGGAGTGAGAATCTAGACTCTCTGGAACTAGAATCACCTCTTACTACCTTCTTGTTCTGGAGCTGGGGAAACTGGCCCAGAGAGGAGAAAGGACTGGGCCAAGGTCTTGCAGCCAGTTGAGGGCAACCTTTGAACCACTGGACGCCCTGGTATGTCACCTGGAGGTCCCTTCCAGTGTCCATGCTGGTCCCGCCTCCCTGCATGGGGCCGGAGACAGGTGGCGAGTGAGGGGCTTTGGCTACTGCCCTCTGCCCCGGGAAGGAGGGGCCAGGGCAGCTGGGCCTAGTGAAGGGACACACTTCTGACTCTTCTACTTCATAATCTTGTGGCCTTGGACTCTCTGAGCCTCAGTTTACACCCCTGGAAGATGAGGAGATGGAAACCCACCTTCTGGAGTCGCTGGGAATATTTGCATTAAAAGCCCTCATGCATCGAGCACGTATTCGCAACTACTCCTTGGGGAAGGAATGAATTTTATGCCCAGCTTCTGGATAAGGAAACCAAGGCTCAGAATGGGGGCAAAATGACTTGTCCAAGATCCCAGAGCCAGCAAGAAAGAGCGCAGGGATTCAAATCCAGCAGGCTGACTACAGAGCTCCCGTTCTCAGCTGGGCACTCCATCCTAGGCAGATGGTAGACATCCAACAGAGGGTAGTTACAGGTAGGTACCCCCTGATTGAGCTCCTAGGAAGACCTCGTTTGAGGCTGGCACCATCTTCGAGGACAAGAGCACTGCAAACCACATCTTTCCTTCATTTTCCTCCCCTCCAATCCCCACTTGGAGGGCTCTCACAACCTCTCTCTGATGAGATTTTCGGATTATCCCTTCCTTGATTAGTTTCAGAGTCTCCCAGCAGAGGCACAAGTTATTTTGGGGACTTGATGGCTCCCTCTGGCTGCCTCTGACCTCCCCTCACCACCCCCCGACAGTTGCAAACACCTCTGTCAGTTCGTTTAGGGTTCATTAGCTGCCTCCCCGCCGCTCACTTTCTGCCCCTGCGGCTCAGACTCTAGCCCAACACCTGCTCTCTGCTCCCCTCTCCCGCCCCACAGCCACTTCTATTTGGTAGGGGTGATGGAAGTCAACTCTCTCCTAATCCTTGGCCCCCCAAGACTTTGCCTCAGAGCGGTGACCCTCCCTCCAACTTCAGGGTTTTTCCAGCCAAACCTCACGCACCATTTGGATGCAAATAATTTTCTCCCTATTGAGTCCCCAGTGTCGTTCAGCACGTGGTGGGAATAGCTCAGAAATTTCCAAGGCTAAATTGTATGGTATGTATATTTTGCCACAATTTAAAAAATCCCCAAAGGGACGCAGGATGGGGGAGGGGGTTGCCCGTGTTATGTGGCAGAGCACCGGGTCGGCGTCACAGGGGCGTGGTGTGGGTTCTGCTGTCGCTGTCTGTCCTCTCTGCTTCTTGCTCTCCTTTCCACCTCTGAGCTCTGCCAGGGCTGCCCGCAGGCCTTGCTTGCTTTTCAAAAATAACTCCGGAGTCTCTTCCTGAGGTGGGGGGCCTCTTCCTTGGTGTCCCAGGCTGTGAGTTAATCCTTTCAAGGCAAGACTTCCTGAAGCCAGCTCAGGTTGGGCCGGTTGGGGGGAAGGTCTTCGGTGGTCTGTCTGAAGTAGTTCAGATGCCAGCATCCGGGTCTAGCATCTTTTACCTTCAAGGAAGCAGGGTCCTCCCTGGTGCCCACCAGGTCATTCATTCATTCATTCAACAAGCATCATTAGTGCCCGCTGGCTGCAGAACTCACCTCTGGGTGGCCTCTATTCTTCCCTCCTTTGTTTTTGCTTCTCTTTGAATTCCCACTTCCTTCTCTAAAGTAGGGGATCTTAATTAGGGTGGCCAGTCGTCCCACAAGGAAACAGATGGCGTGCTCAAAATTGGGCAACTTGAGAAAGACCGAATAAAGGACAGTTTAGGTGTGAGCAGAGGGTAGGGAAATTGCTGCCACCTTGCTAGGAGCAGTTCTTCCCAGAAGGAGTTGTGTGCAGAGGGCCACCTTTCAGAGAAGCTGTGACCTTCTTTTGCAGGAGCAGCCAGCCTGAGGTGTCCTGCAGTTGGAGGTACAGATGAATAAGCATCCTGACTTCCTTTTCCCTTCCCATCTCCACCTCCTCCTGAGGGCTCCCCATTGGCCAAACCTGATCAGAAGCCAAAGGACATGGGAGATTGTTGAGTCTGAAGTGGTCGGTCTCCCTGGGCACAAAGCAGGTTGGGGGAAAGTGGAGCCTGCTCCTGGGTGGACGGACGGACGGAGGGTCATCAACTTGATCACCATCTGGTAGTAAACAGTAGGAGTCACAGTAGGTCTCATGACACATGCTCAATAAATGTCAGCTACTATTATTAGTGCTCGTATTTAGTTATTTACTATTGTGTAACAAGTTACCCCAGAGGAGTCCCTGGTGGTCCAGTGGTTAGGACTCCACGATTTCCACTGCTGAGGCCCTGGGTTCGATTCCTGATCAGGGAACTAAGATCCTACAGGCTGCACAGTGTGGTGTGGCCAAAAAAAAAAAACAAAAAACAAACCCAAAACGTTGTCTGATAATTTATACATGTGCATTTTTGCCCCACACAAACCTCCAAGTTACTGAAGAACTTAGTGGCTTAAAACGAATACATATTACCTCACATAGTTCCTATGGGTCAGCTGGAACAGCTTCGCTGGACGGTCCTGACTCTGTCTCTCCTGAGGTTACAGCCAAGCTGTCGGCCACTCATCTCAAGCAGTTCACTCCTGAGGCTAGCGAGGCGGTGCTGGCTGTTGGCAGGAGGCTTCAACTTCTTTGCCATCCAGATTTCTCCACAGGGCTGCTTGAGAGTCCTCATGGTGTGGTGGGTGGCTTGCTTCCCTCAGAAAGAATGAGCCAAGAGCACAATCCTCAAGATGTTTTCTGACCTTGTCTGGAAATCCACAGACCATCATTTCAACAATACCCTGTAGGTTTTACAGGTCAGCCTATTCAATATGGACAGGGGTGGGGTGCCAGGGAGGGGCAAGCAGGAAGAAATGCCAGGAGGCAGGAATCATTGCAAGCCTTCTTGGAGGTTGGCCACCACAGTTCCCAATACATTCACTCATTTAATCCCTTCCAAATCCCTGATGTGAAGAGCCGACTCATTGGAAAAGACCCTAATGCTGGGAAAGATAGAAGGCAGGAAGAGAAGAGGACAACAGAGGATGGACGGCATTACCGACTTGATGGTCATGAGTTTGAGCAAGCTCCAGGAGATGGTGAAGGACAGGGAAGTGTATAGTCTATGGGGTTGCAAAGGTTGGACACGACTGAGTGACTGAACAAAAACAACAAAAGTCCTAGGAGGTTATCCAAAGAAAATGAAACAGAAACCCTCTGAATATTATTATTATTGTCACTTTTCTGTTGAGGAAACAGAGGCACAGAAAAGTGAAATAACTTGTCCAGAATTATACAGCTAATTATACAGCCAAGCCAGGAATCAAACCCACATGGAGTATTTTTTTTCAATCAATTTTATTCAGTTCAGTTCAGTCGCTCAGTCATGTCTGACTCTTTGTGACCCCGTGGACTGCAGCATGCCAGGCTTCCCTGTCCATCACCAACTCCCGAAGCTTGCTCAAACTCATGTCCATCAAGTCGGTGATGCCATCCAACCATCTCAGCCTCTGTCATCCCCTTCCCCTCCTGCCTTCAATCTTTCCCAACATCAGGGTCTTTTCCAATAAGTCAGTTCTTTGCATCAAGTGGCCAAAGTATTGGAGTTTCAGCTTCAGCATCAGGCCTTCCAATGATTATTGGGCTACAGTAAAAACACTCCAATATAGATATAACCATTTTGTTCCCCCAAATTTTGTCTCTTGCAGAAATTAACTCCCTTTGCAGTTAATCCTCCTGGGCCCTGCTCCAGGCAATCTCTGATCTGCTTTCTGTGACTATAGATTTTTGCTTTGTCTGTTCTAGGACTTCATATAAATAAAACCATACAGTATGTCCTTTTTTGTAACTTGCTTCTTTTTTGTTTATTTTTATTTTTTGCTGCACTGGGTCTTTGTTGCCGTATGCAGGCTTTCTCTGGTTGCAGTGAGCCGGGGGCTACTACTCTTCATTGTGGTGCGCAGGCTTCTCACTGCGGTGGTTTCTCTTGCTGAAGAGCACAGGCTCTCTAGGGCGCACAGGCTTAGTTGCTCTGCGGCATGTGAAATCTTCCCAGACTAGGGATGGAACCCGTGTCCGCCGCATTGGCAGGGGGGTTCTTAACCACTGGACAACAAGGGAAGTCCAACTTGCTTCTTTCGTTGAACTAAATGTTTATGAGATACATCTACCTTGTTACATGTATTGGTAATTCTTTTTTAAATTGCTGAGTAGTATTCCACTGCATAGATATGATGTAAATCTTTTATCCAATTCTCCTGTTCAATGGCATTTGGGTTGTTTCCAGTTTGGGGCTATTATGAATAAAGGCGCTATGAACTTCATGTAAATGTCTTTATATGGACATATGTTTTTTGTTTATTTCAGGTAAATAGGTAGGAGTCTACTCCTATAGCCAAACCATATGGTAAGTTTATATTTAATGTCATAAGAAGCTGCCGAACTTTTCCAACGTAATTCTACCATCTTATACTCCCACCAGAAGTATATTGGAGTTCCAGTTACTCCATATTCTCACCAACATTTTGTACCATCGGTCATGTTAATTTTAGCCCTTCCGTCTGTGTGCAGTGTACCTTATTGTGGCTTAAGTTTGTACTTCCCTGTCAACCACTGAGCATCTTTTCACACGCATATTGGCCATTTGTTTGTCTTCTTTCAGAAAGTGTTTGTTTAATTCTTTTGCCTATGTTTTATTGGGTTATTTGTCTTCTCGTTATTTAGTTGTAAGATTTCTTTATATTTCTGGATAGAGAAGTCCTTGTGAGAGACACACACATAATTAATATTTTTGCTTAGTCTGTGGCTTACAGTTTCATTTTTTAATAGTCTTTTTTTGAAGAACAGAAGTTTGAAATTTTGATTAAATTCTACTTATCAATCAATTACTTTTATTGTTTACTCTTTTTTGTGTCCTAAGCAATTTTTGCCTACCCCTAGGTCACAAGTTTTTTCTTATGTTTTCTCCTAAAAGTTTTTATGTATGATATGATGCAGGGGTCATAGCTCTGTTTTTCCTTTTGTGTTGATATATTTCAAAACTAGCTTCCTTTTTCCACTGAATCATCATGGTATTTCAGTAAAATAATCAATTGATTGTATGTATGTGGATTTACTTTTGGACTTTATTCTGTTTTGTTGATCTATATGTGTATTCTTATATTAATACTACATTGTCTTGGTTACTACAGATTTATAGTAATTCTCAAAATCGAGTAGCATTAACTGCTGCAAATTCATTCCTGTTTTCAAAAATTGTTTTGGCTACTCTTTATTTTCATATGTATTTTATAATCTACTTGATAATTTCTACAAAAAAAAAAACTCTGCTGGAATTTTGATCAGGATTGTATTGAATCTGTAGATCAATATGGAGAGAATGACAGTTTACACATGAGCGTGGTATATCTCTCCATTTATTTAGCTCTTTAATTTCTCTCAGGAAGGTTTTGTACTTTTCAGACTGCAGATCTTACATGTTATGTTAAATGTATCCCTAAATGTTCTACATTTTTTCATGCTATTGGAAATGTTTTTATATATTTAACTTCTCAATTGTTTGTTACTAGTATAGTCTGCCCTCCTATATCTGCATGTTCTGCAGCTGCAAATAGGGAGAGCTGGCTGTATTATCTCATTTTTGTATAAGGGACCTGAGCATCTGTGGATTTCAGTATCCATGGGCAGGTGGTTCCCAGATCCAATCCCCCATGGATACCAAGGGATGACTATATAGAGAATTACATTTTTCTATAGTTACCTTATATCCTTTGATCTTATTAAATAAAATGATTAATTCTAGTTTTGTTTTGTAAGTTCTTTAGGGTTTTCTACACACATCATCATGTCATCTGCAAATAAAGATCATTTAATTTACCCCTTCTCCCTTTTTTTTCTTGTCTTATTGTCTTGGCTAGGACCTCCCAGTGTTGCATGAAGTGGTAAGAGCAGATATTCTTGCCTTGTTCCCAATCTCAGGGAGGAAAAATGAAAGTGAAAGTCACTCAGTGGTGTCTAACTCTTTGTGACCCCATGGACTATACGGTCTATGGAATTCTCCAGGCCAGAATACTGCAGTGGGTAGCCTTTCCCTTCTCCAGGGGATCTTCCCAACCCAGAGATTGAACCCAGGTTTCCCGCATGGCAGGCGGATTCTTTACCAGCTGAGCCACCAGGGAGGCCCTCAGGGAGGAAAGTGTGTAGATTTTCAGCATTATATATGTGAGGTATTTTGCAATATGTTAAGGAAGTTCTCTTCTGACACCGCTCGTTTGTTTGTTTTTAAATAATGACTAGGCATTAACTTTTATCAAATGCTTTTCATATCAATACCATGTAGTCAGCCACTATGTGTGTGTATATATGTAAATTGAGATGAACATAAGATTAACACACAATTAATCTTTTATTTATATTTTTGGCTGCACCACACAGCATTCCAGATCTTTGTTTCCCAACCGGTATCAAACCTGTGGCCCCTGCAGTGGAAGCATGGAGTCCTAACCACTGGACTGCCAGGGAAGTCCCATACAATTAATAATTTTAAAGCAAACAATTCAGTGGCATTGCATGACCACCATCTCTCTCCAGTCTATAAAGACAAAATATCTTTAGTCAATACAAAAGGAAATCCTGCACCCAGTAAGTGATTATTATGCCCCATTCCGTCTCCCCAAGGATGTGGTAACCGTCAATTTGCATTCTGTCTCTATGGGTTTGCCTATTCTGGAACTTCATATAAATGGAATGTTCGACCTTTCATGTCTGGCTTCTTTCCACTTAGTATATTTTTGAGGTCTATCCACATTGTAGCATGGTCAGTACTTCATTCCTTTTCATGGATGAATAATATTCCATTATATGGACCACCACAATTTTTTTAAATTGAAGTATAGCTGATTTATAATACTGTGTTAATTGCTTCTGTATAGCAAAGGGATTGAGTTATATATACATTCTTTTTTATATTCCTTCCATTATGGTTTATCATAGGATATTGAATATAGTTTCCTGGGCTGTATAATTGGAGAAGGCAATGGCACCCCACTCCAGTACTCTTGCCTGGAAAGTCCCATGGACGGAGGAGCCTGGAAGGCTGCAGTCCATGGGGTCGCTAAGAGTCGGGCACGACAGGGCGACTTCACTTTCACTTTTCACTTTCATGCATTGGAGAAATAAATGGCAACCCACTCCAGTGTATAGTAGGGTCTTGTTGTTTATCCATTCTATATATAAAAGCTTACACCCGCTAACCCCATCTTCCCACTCCAGCCCTCCCCTAGTATCTTCCCCCTTGGCAACTACCAGTCTGCTCTCTAAGTCCATGATTCTGTCCCTGTTTCATAGACAGGCTCATTTGTGTCATATTTAGATTCTGCATATATGTGACATCATATGATATTTGTCTTTTTCTTTCTGACTCACTTCACTTAGTATGATAATCTCTGGGGCCATCCTTGTTGCTGCAAATGCTATTATTTTGTTCTTTTTATGGCTGAGTAGTATTCCACTGTATATATGCACTACACCTTCTTTACCCATTCAGTTGTCAATGGACATTCAAGTTGTTTCTATGTCTTGGCTATTGTGAGCAGTGTTTCTGTAAACCTAGGGTTGCATGGCCGCATCGAGTCTTAGTTGCAGCAATCAGGATCTCCGTTGGGTCGTGAGGGATCTTTCACTGTAGTGCATAGACTGTCTAGTTATGGTGTACAAGTCTCTGTTGCTTCGTGGCATGTTGGATCTTAGATCTCTGACCAGGGGTTTAACCCATGTCCCCTGCATTGCAGGGTGGATTCTTAACCACTGGACCATCAGGGAAGCTCCTCCCAGGTAGATCCTTAACCACTATTCTATGCTATCTCTCAGTGTGCCAGGTGGTGTCTTTAGCTCTACAGATATAATGGGAAACCAAGGAAAACTGCTGCTGCTGCTGCTGCTGCTGCTTCAGTCGTGTCCAACTCTGTGTGACCCCATAGACAGCAGCCCACCAGGCTCCCCCGTCCCTGGGATTCTCCAGGCAAGAACACTGGAGTGGGTTGCCATTTCCTTCTCCAATGCATGAAAGTGAAAACTACCTTTGCCCAAAGGGAGCTTAAGAATTTTTTGGAACTAAAACAATGAAAAAGAATCTTCTGGAACTTAGTCCTCTCTGTGGCAATTATGTGTGTCCATCTTTGATCACACTGGGGGCCCCAAGTGTTCTTGCTCATTTGTCTCCATAGCCCCAGTGTCTAACCCAGTGCTGTCACCTGAAAAGACAAGTTTTAATCTGGGAAGGCTTCATGGAGGAAGCAGCTTTTGCGGGGAGTCTTAAAGTTTGAGGAGTTGAGAGGTTTCCTTCAGCCCACAGTGACTGATAATGACAGCCACTATTTGTGTGCCGGGCATGGTAATGAGCACATCAACCTCCCGGGGGGCAGCCAGCTCCTGAGGGGCAGAGGAGAGACTGGATGTGAACCCAGACCCCCACTCTTAATAAATGCCTTACACGGTCTTTCCAAGCCTGGCTCCAGATTAACGCTGGGGTCTTTCTTCTCCATATTCCGTCCCTTCGTCTTTTCTTCAGGGATACCTGGATGGGACTAGAGAGTGAGAGGATGATGGGCAAAGCCTGGACTTGGATCATCCCAAGTCCTGGGAAGAGTTCAGCTCCTACCCTTCCAGGTCCTTCGGACTTGGTGGAGACCCGGGCCCCCGGGAGACGGCACTGTCTGTCCCTCCCATGGCTCTTTCCTCTCCTACCCCTGTCCTCCTCCTTCCTTAGCCCCTCTAGCTCATCGGGCTGTGCCGGAATCTGTGGGGAAAGGAGCAGGATTTCAGCTAAATATAAACCAGGCTGTTCCAGTTTCCAAATAGAACAAAGGAGCAGGGTGTTAAGTTGATTTTTATAAATAAAGAGAGAGGGAGTGAGAGAATATTTTTTCAAGATGTTTAATAAAATCGCCTTGTGAGAGGCAGGAAAATCACTGGGCTGCGGTGGGAGGGTTTTTTTGGGGGGGAGGGATTGAGAAAGAGAACGGGGAATGCTTCCTCCTTCCTGCTGTGACACTTGCCAACTCCCGGTCCTTTTCCCGGGACCAGGAAGAGACGGTGGGGCAGAGGGGGGTAAGACGCAGGGGAAGGACATGAGGGTCCCTGGGAGGAGGAGGAGGAGGGCGAGGAACACTCATCATCGTGATAGTGACTGCATATTGAGCGCCCACTATATGCCAGGCTCTGTGCTAGATCTATGCATCATCTCCCCAAATGCAGACAAGCATGAGGAGTTGGGACGCTCGTCACTGGGAGCTCTGCAGACTAGCCCCTGCCTACCTGTCTGACCTCACCTCCCTCTCTCCCCACCCTGGCTCACTCCAGTCCCACCACACGAGCTTCACACATGAAGCTTATTCCCTTCTCGAGGTCTCCCTGCCTCCTCTTTCCTTGCCTCTAGATCTCTCAGCTAGTCAGGTCTCTAGGTCTTCTCATCATTCAGGTCTCAGAATAAATGTCGCTTCCTGTCTGACCACGTTGCTAAATATGCATTAGCTAAATGATTGAGGCTCAGAGAGGTGAAGTGACTTGCCCAAGGTCACACAGCTAGGAAGTGACAGAGACAGGAGGGAGCCCAGATTTACCTCACTGCCAAATGTGTGCCCTTTCTACTATTTTATAAGGCTCCTAGCATGGTGGGGGCAGGGGAACAGGGACTTACGGAGATTTTTCTGGAACTTGGAAGTTTTGGAGGATGACCAGACAAAAAACCCTGGAGGATCAAAGCTGGGGGATGGTGTCAGGGAAGTCGGAATGTCACCATCACCTTCATCCTTAATGTATGTAACATATAAAAATTATTAAGCAGACAATCTTTTGGCAGCCGTTAGGCAGAGAGAGTTTTATTCAGTATCACCCAAAGGAGAGCTAGTCCAGACTTTAGGGAGGTGGCACAGAGAGGGCTTCTCATCTCAGGAGGTGGGAGGGATGGTTAGAGAAGCAGAGATATCTTGCACCCCTGCCCACCTGCCTCCCTTCTTTCCCTTGACCCCTCCACTTCCGCTCACTGGCACATCACGTGTGGGGTGGGCTAGGAGAGAGTGTCTGCACACGTCCCCAGAGTCAGAGGGCGCTGGCTAAGCCTTTCTGCTGACGTCAGATGTTGCCTCACCAGGGCCCGTGGGGCTTGGACAAGTCATCCAGCTCTCTCTGAGTCTCGGTTTCTTCCTGTGTGAATGGAGATGGTGAAATTTGCTTGGTTATGAAGATGAGAGATACAGCATTATATGTCAGGAACCCATACTACAAACACCTGGAAGATGCTCTGTAGACTAGATGAAAGCTGTCATTTTCTAACTTATTATTACCCTTCTCCAGATTAGAATCTAATTGAGCACAGCGACAGTCACTCCATTAATTGATGGCCACTACATGCCAGGCTCTGGGCTAAGCACTCTATGTGGAGTATCTAGTGAATTCCCCATATCAGTTCCATGAAGTAGGTGCCGTTATTATCATCTAATATCACAGTAGTATTATTACCATCATACTATTACTGTTATTATTCCTCATTATTGAATGAGGAATATGGGGCTCCCAGAGTGAAGTGACTTGCCAAAGGTCACACAGCCAGGAAGTAGCTGAGTTGGGCCTGGAATCCAGGTAAGCCCAAGTGCAGATCTTGAGCTTTTAAATATTATACAATCCTGCCTCCCAGAACTAATGAACCAGTGGGTCTTCTGGTGCTCCAGGGGGGTTGAGCCTGGGGTCAGGGGAGAGTGACAGGGTCAGAGAGAGTCATGGTAAAAAGCAGAGGCCAGGCCTTGATTAGGAGGTCAGCAGGGGAGCCCGGGATGGAATGGTGGGATTCAGTAGTGATGCTGCAGTTTGGGGGGCTCTGGCTCTGAGTCTCTGACTCATTCAGACTGAGCATCTTGACTCCCAGCCGCAGGAGATACTATTTGTAACCTGCAGGTTCTAGCAGCCTCCAGATCACGGAGCCCTGCAGCTACCTGGGGCCCTTGGCCCTGGCCTGCAGGGCAGAGAGGGAAGGCAAGTGGTCAGGGAAGGCCATGGCCCGGCCTCCCTTCTCCTTGCTCTGGACTCTCCAGTCAGCACAAAATACACCCTCAAGTGCCCTGTGGTTCACTCTGGGGGTGTCTGGCTTGTCATCAGCAGAGTACCTGGTACCTAAGAAGCTTGAATGAATGAATTAACAAATAAGCGATCATCGCTTCAGACTTTTTTCTTGGGCCTGATGACGTCATTTCTCTGCCCCAGACTCTCCAGTGATTTTCCATCTCGTCTGGAGTAAAAGCCATAGTCCTTACCAGCAGCCTACAAAGCTCCTACCTGACGTGGCTCCTTTCCTTCTCCTGGGAGCGCGGGTGGAACATCCCTGTCTTGGGGTCTCGCTCTGCTTCCTCCTCCTGGGACCCTCTTCCCTAGATCCTGGCCCGTCTTCCTCCCTCACCTCCTTCAGGTCTTTGCTTCAGTGCCAGCTTCTTAGTGCTGCTTTCCTTGACCCTTCGACTTCAAACTGCACCTACACAGAATACTCCTGATCCCCTCTCCTGTTTCATTTCTCTCCATGGTGGCTGCCATCATCCAACACATTACATACATTACTAATTTATCATTTTATTGTCTGTTTCCTTCCATTAGAACATCAGCTTCAGGGGAACAGAAATTTTTGTCCATTTTGATTACTGCCGTAACCCTAGTGCCTGGCACATATATGGCACTCAAAGAGTATTCGTTGGCAGCATGAATTCACTGGGATTTTTCACAGACTTGCTGTGTGACGTTGGACAGCTAATTTCACCCCTCTGGGCCTCAGTGGGCTCCCAGTTTGGATAGTCATTGGGCTCTATCCCATCATCCTGGTTCCTGTGATATACTTTTTTAAAAAACATGTGTGCCGAAAGGAGAGCTGGCCAAGGCCGGCTTGATATTTTTCTCCCAGACTAGGCTTCTCTCTGAAGAGCTCTGGGGCCTGGAAGCAGGCATATACCAACACTCTTGAACCTACATTAGGGACTTTGAGCAGATGCATCTGTGTGAATGAGCCTCTACATGTGTTCAGGCAGAGATGGGACATGGCAGCAAAATGTCAGCACACGCTGACATCTTCCTGCTTCTTTGTTCTCAATGGAGCAAAAATCAGACATTTCCAAGGGCATGACAGACCCTTCTGCAATTCACTGATGGAAACACCCACTTCTCTGGAGATGCAAGGGAAGAGCTTGTTGGCTGTGAATCCTCATACCTGTAACAGGCTGTGGGTAGTTCCTGAGAGGAACCCACTGCAGCGCTGCCCACTGTTGGATGACGGAGGCCCACTGGCGCACGGCAGGCTTCACCGGGACGCCAGGCCCCATTTAGATCTCATCTGTTCTTAAGGGGAAATGGATCCAAACTTGCCCAGTTTTCTTCCCTCATCTCCTCAGGTTTTTTTTTTTTTTTTCTCAAATCCTGACATCTCAGGAGAGACCTAGCCCTGACCCTTCTACTTAAAATCTTACCCATGCAACACACTCCTTATTCCCTCTCCTTGCTTCATTTTTCTGCATGGTACTTGCTATCATCTAACTCACTACATATACTGGCAGAACCCTTTTTTAAAAAAATTTATTTTTGGTTGTTCTGGGTCTCCACTTTTGCACGGGCTTTTGCTCTAGTTGCAGCAAGCAGGGGCCACTCTAGTCGTGGTGTGCAGGCTTCTCACTGAGGTGGCTTCTCTTGCTGTGGAGCTCAGACTCTAGGGCACACAGGCTTCAGTAGTTGCGGCTCCCGGGTTCTAGAGCACTGACTCAGCAGTAGTTGTGCACATGGGCTTAGTTGCTCTGTGGCATGTGGGATCTTCCCAGATCAGGGATCAAACCTGTGTCTCCTGCATTGGCAGGTGGATTCTTCATTCACCAGGAAAGCCCCCTCCCATTTTTTTTTTTGGCTACAATTCAGTTCACTCAGTTGTGTCCGACTCTTTGCAACCCCATGGACTGCAGCATGTCAGGCTTCCCTGTCCATCACCAATCCCCGAGCCTACTCAAACTCATGTCCATCGTGTTGGTGATGCCATTCAACCATTTCATCCTCTGTCGTTCCCTTCTCTTCCCACCTTCAATCTTTCCCAGCATCAGGGTCTTTTCAAATGAGTTAGTTCTTCCCATCAGGTGGCCAAAGTATTGGAGTTTCAGCTTCAGCATCAGTCCTTCCAAAAATATTACACCAAGGGGCATTCAGGAATCTGTTTCTTAACTAGGGATGAAACCTGCATTCCCTGCCATGGAAGCACAGAGTCTTGATCACTAGACAGCCGAGGAAGTCCCAGAGCCCATTACATACATTACGAAAGGGCTTTGGAGTTTATTAGCCTGTTCATACACTATCTCATTTACTCACACAATCGCTTCCGTTTTTGCACACCCCGAAATTACCTAACACAGTACCTGGCATCTGGTGGGTAGAATTCATTTTTCTGAGTAGTGGAAGGCAGGCAGGAGTATCATTTTATAACAATGATGAGGCTCAGTGGTGACATGACTAGTTCAAAGTCATACAGGTAAGACATGAACCAAGGCAGGCAGGCGGCTCTGCGTTACTAGGGAAGGAGAGCAGGAACTCCTGTCCAGTGATGACCACACTTCAGGAAAACAAACTTTACTTTTGAAGGAGGAACAAGGGCCTAAGAGAGCTTGGGTGTTGGGGATCTAGAGAAACTTGGGTTCAAATCCCAGGACTGTCATTACCGGTGGCTGTGGACAAGTCCCCCAAGCCACAGGAGCCTCATTTTCTCTATCTGTAAAACGGACACATTGGTCCCTACTACACAAAGTCCTTGAGGTCATTTAGTCCAATGCCTGTCACTGGGTGATGCTCACTACAGCCCAAGCCCGCCTCAGTGACCTTCTGAATCTCTCTCCCATTCCAACACTGCCTCCTGTTTTCAGTCGGACCAGGCTGAAATGTGCAGCTCCAACAACTGGCCGAGGGTGGAGAGATAACACGATAAATCATCCTCTCGCGCACACGCAGCATCCACAAGCCATGGGGCCGGAAGCCAGACGAGTCCAAGGCGCCAAGCGGGAGGCACGTTATGCTCCCCCTGGGACACTGGGCACTGTCGTGTTCTCCCCTCATCTCAGATCTCGGAGTGCCTGGGTATACGCCTGAGGGGAAGAGAGAAAGCAGACGCCTTGTAGAACCTAGAGGTGCTTTTGACCTTTTTCATTATTGAGGGATGCTTTGCCGGGCCCCGGGGACCAAAGGAAACCTGGGTCCAAAAAATTGGTAGAGAAATGGCCATCACCGGGCAGGGCAGGCCTCCTGGGTTCAGTTAGGCAACAACTGAGCATTCAGCTCTTCACTGGTGTTCCGATCTGGGGATGCAGTGACACCCCCAGCTGGGGAGACACACATTTCCTGGCAAGTGTCAGCCGAGTGGAAACCGGACGGATGCGTCTCAGTCTGGAGAAGAGGGGAGAGGGGGCCTGCTGACAGATATGGGAACAGAGCAGGGCCTTCGAGTGGGGAGAAGCCGGGATGGTTGAAAGAACTGAGGCGGAACGGTGGCACGCTGAAGAATTTTGGGCTTGATCCTATGAGCAGTGGGAAGCCATTCAGGTTGGGGAATAACGCAGTGTTATGGCCCTGCACTGGACAATACTTTTGCCTTGTTTTCTCATTTAAAAAAAAAAAGTGGATTTTTCAATTCCATACCTGCCAAAATAATTTTTTTTTCAGAAGGAGAAAATAAGGGAATGATAGAATATGCATTTACCTCCAGGATTAAATGTGCTAACAGATGCAAATTGCCTAGCATTCTATGTGGTCTATAAATGGTAGTTCCCTTATCTTTCCTCTGAATTCCATTTCACAAATTCTGCTATTCGGAGAGCACGGAAGGAGACCAAGTCTCCCTACAGACTAAAGATAAATTTCATTTGAAGTATTCTGGATGGATGAAAAAAGTGGAATTGGTTCATAAGATCAAAGGGTGATTATTTTACAAAATTGTTATTCAAATAGTGAGGTCCCCCTGATCCAACTTATTACTTGATTTATGGAAATACAGTCCCTATTCAACTTTTTAGGAACACATTTGTTGCATAAAACAAGACCACATTTCACCATGTCAGAGCCCATGGCGATGTTATTCCTCACTGTGAGATTTCCATCTTTCTGGCCATGTAGTAGACATTTGAGTACTTGCGTGGTTGATTTAAATACTGGAAAAAATCTGCTAAATCTCAAGTTGGGGGCATCAGTTCTATAGCTCTCTCTTTATAGTTGTTCACATGACTTTTGATGGCATGAAAAATCTTGTTCTCGATTTATATTTAGCTCATACAAACACTACTGCACAATTATGTTGTAAGGAGGAATTAGGTTTTATCTTTTAAGTTGTTATTATAGCGTTGTGGAAAGGTGAACATTGAGAATAACTATAAAGTAGTAGCATATTGTATTGTTCATTTGGATACTCTTAAAAAAAGAAACAACTGTGGTGCAGGGCCTGGAAGAGACCGACACGCGTGTAGGTGTATCAGTCAGGCTCTGTATAAGGAGCGGATGGCATGCTCAATTAGAAATTAGAGGAGGGCTTAACACAGGGACTATTTACAAAGGTTTGGGTAAAGTGTAGGGAAATCATAGGGGTAGTGCAGTGTCCATAAAGCTGAGCACCAAAAAACTGATCCTTTAGAACTGTGGTGTTGGAGAAGACTCTTGAGAGTCCCTTGGACTGCAAGGAGATCCAACTAGTCCATCCTAAAGGAGATCAGTCCTGAATATTCATTGGAAGGACTGATGCTGAAGCTGAAACTCTAATACTTTGGCTACCTGATGCGAAGAACTGACTCATTTGAAAAGACCCTGATGCTGGGAAAGACTGAGTGCAGGAGGAGAAGGGGACGACAGAGGATGAGATGGTTGGGTGGCATCACCGACTCAATGGACACAAGTTTGAGCAAGCTCCGGGAGTTGGTGATGGACAGGGAAGCCTGGCATGCTGCAGTCCATGGGGTCGCAAAGAGTTGGACAGTACTGAACTGAGTGCAGTATCCAGGGGGCTAGGAATAACTGGGGTCTTTACCATTCCTAGAGCTAAAAGTTGAAAGGGAGGGAGAAATTCCAGAACCCAGAAAGAGAGCTGTGTGGAAAGGGCTGCCTTGAGAGGGAGCAGTGACCTTTTATCAAAAGACATAACCAACCTGAGGCCACCTGGCAGAGAGGGAGCCAGGGAAATAAATACATCACCCTCAGCATCCTCCTGCCCTCCGGTCTGCCGCTGCCACCTCCCACTGGCTGTACCCAAATGGAAGCTAGAGTGTCAAGTCTATGGAGTCTGTACAGGGGAGCATCCCAGGTCAGACAGTAGAACAGGAAGGGCAAATGGAAAAATATCTGGTACAGCAGGCTTCATTTCCAAGCTGAATAAATACCTGACATTTAAATCTTGATGTCTTAGACAATGAAACCTTTAGGGATGGCCCCGTGGCAGGAGGTTCAAGGTTATCATGTGTTTATGCTTTGGATCTACTGAACATTCTTTAAAAAGAATTAAGCTGGACATTTTGATAGAAGCCCAGCTTTGACAAAAGAATCCCAGAAATGCAAGGAATTCTTCTTCCCGATGCACGTATTTTTCAGAACACCTGCCCACCCTATCAAAGAAGCACTTGTTTAGAGCTTGGAATATACCTATGACCCTACTGGACTCAAAAGTAGATGCTGCTTCCCTCCCCAGAAGCGAGCGAGTTCAGTTCAGGCAAAGCGCCCAGGATCTGAATCTCGTGGCTGGCAATTGGCAATTATGTTCCTTGTGTGTTGGTACCTCTTAGGTAGTGGCTGAATAGTCATTTTTCAGGCCAGAGGACCAGAAGTGGGTTTGTCAGTGCAGTTCCGGAAATTGGACTTGCTCTTGTGAATGGAGTGCATCGTGGTCTCACATTTTCTGATTCTGTGAAATCATCCCCCTCTTTAATGAAGTCCTCTTAGAAGAGGAGGGAATGGGTCTCCTTTACTGACATGACTCTGACAAGCAAATCAATTCGTTCCATTTGTTTCCTCTTTGAAAACAGCAATCCTCGAGCATTACATAATCTAATCTTCATGCCTCGCTGGTTTGTTCTGTCCTCCTGAGGAATTGGCAGATGGTGCCAACGCGGAGACCCGCACACACGCCTCGCGAGCCTCATGGTAATGGGAGAGTTGCTCACGGTGTCTGTCTCTTTGCTGTGGGGTCCCTCGCTGGCATTTGTTTCCCTGACTCAGTCTGCTCTTTAGCATTCCTCAGGCACCGCTGGCTTCTTGCCTGGGGCTCTCATTCCAAGATTAATTGGAAATACTGAAAGCAGATAAAAAGAGAACAGAAAGTGAAGTTGCCAGGGCAGAGAATTTGCCGCATCTCTTCTAAACGCCCTCCTCTGTTAAAGTCTGAAGCATCTTTGGCAATTTTAGCTCCAGACCTTCCTCACCCAGCCCGGTCCCCGGGACCATCCTTGTTGCCGGGTTACACATAGCCTGGGGATGGCGCTGGCTGTGTCAGAGTGGGGAGAGCAGAGATCTGCTTGTTAAGGTCTCTGAATTTCTTTCTCTCTCTCTCTTGCTCGTGTGAGTCACATACCTGCAGGAATGATTGTTCCCCAGATAGGGCAGTTGCCTGGATCCGCCTTCAGGTCAGTGATGTCATCTTTGCTTAAGGAAAATTATCTCAGCACTCTGTAAGGGAAGGAGCTTCCCAGCAAGGCCCTGTCAGCGAAACCACGGTGTTTAGGTGTCCAGGCAAAGATGCTGCCTATGTAACTCATCTAAAAGGTAACAAAGGCTTCTCCAGCAACCTGTGGTGGAGGCAGTTCTACTGATATTAATACTTAGGACCGGAAATGAGCTGATATGCTCCAGTTGTGAAAATACTGAAATACTTCCATATCAATTGGTAAACAGTTCTACCTTTGCGCTTCCAAGTGCCTCACATCCTTCTGCTAATTTTTAAGTCTGTTGAGAGGCTGTTATTTTAGGTGATCGCATGAGCAAGCTCTACCTTTCCATGCAGCACTGTGAGTGGCCATTGCTACTTCGTTTTCAACTGTGCAGAACCTGGAGGTCTGCTCGGGTGCCGAGCCAGGCTTGACTCCAAGTGCCGCAGATGTAACCGCCCTGCTCACAGACTGCACTGTTGGCTGGCTCGAATTTTGGATGGAACCTCCAGGCAATTAAAACATAGAACCCTCCTGCCTGTGGCAAAAACATGCCTGGTCCTTAAAAGGTCACAAGTACCTTTACGCTGGCTGGTCACTCAGGATCCGGGCTGCACATACAGAGGATAGACACGATCTGTCTGATGGGGGAAAACAAAGCAAACCACGTGGAATGTTCTTCAGTTCCATTTCCCCACCACTGAGTCCAAACAGAGGGAACTAATTTCTCTAAAAACAACAAATGTTTTGCTGCTTTCAATTTGTGACTTGTTCACTCAACGTCAGGTGAGCACCTACTCTGCTATTATGTGTCGGTCACCTTGCTAGATGCTGGATCTCCAGTAGTGAATAAAAGCCTGTCTCTGCTTTCATGGAACACACAGTCGAGTGGGGGAGATAGATTATAAAGGAGGCCAGCATGGTTGGAATGTCCTTAGGTCGTCTCAACATGGGTTGCATTTCAGCTGATGGAAACTGTATGGATGAAATGGTGATTTCCGGTGTGTTGTATATGGAGTGTATGTGTCTACGCAGTGTAGGGGTGTGCCAGGGGTGTGTGGCAATCGTATTAAAGGAATAACACATGGCAGGGCGAGGGTAGGGGGTGAGATCACTTCCTGTATCCAGCCAAGATCTGAGAGAGGCTGAGAACTGCTTTGGGTTAGGGGAAGACAAAGAGGAATGCTCTGAATAAGAATGATGGTGATGATATATTTAATACTTGGAGATCAGATAGACTGTCCTTAAAAGAAAATGGTAACCTCTGACCAGTCATCTGTTCAGTTCAGTTCAGTTGCTCAGTCGTGTCAGACTCTTTGCGACCCCATGAATTTCCCTCATCTATGCTTTTTATCTCCTTTGCCCTTGAAACAAGTGAACAAGTAAACAAAGAATTTGCTAGCTAGGAGGAGGGGTACAAACTGCACCCCCAAAACCATGGATGGCTAATGGCCTACATAGGAATCAGTTGGTGAAAACCCTGGCCTCACCGTCAGAGCCTCTTCCAATGGAATTCAGTCCCCACTATTTTGAAAATCATAATTCATGTCCCTAAGACAGTCTGGTAGTTGGTTCTACTTGTCAGTGTTAATTATTTTTGTTCTGTCTGTCCTGCTTGCTTGATTTTTCTTTGTATTGAGTTATAATTTATACACAGCAGGAGGTCTAGTTTCAAACATACAGTTCAGTGTTGACATCTGCATATATATTCTTATAATCCACATCCCTTTTCATTTTATTTTAAAAATCTTGGAATCCTCTTAAATGATGAACATTTGGGTCCAAAGGCAGATATCTGAAAAGGAACCCCCTCTTCAGTTCACTGACTGTCCCCTCCCTGCCGCCCAACCACTTGAAAAAAAAATTCTCATCTAATCCTTTCTCGAGTTCCCCAATCACCACAGAGGACTTAAAGCCATAAGAACATTTTGTAATCCCAGCTTTCTGAAACCTAACAGAGAGATTTTGTCATCTGAAAACAAGGGAGAGATTAAGTACAAATTTGGTTCTGACAGTGGCAGAAAGGAGCCAGCTCGGCAGGAAACGTAACGAGACTTAATCCGAGCACCGCTGTCCACCTTTTTCATGACTCTGAACATGACATAAGTTCTGGTCAGGACACAACAGTTTTTAAAGGAGTTTGCTACAGGGACATGACATCATCAGACTGAGGCATTTTAAATGAGAGATCCGTGTACATTTTAAAAACTTTGCCCTTAATCCTGCTTTGCTCCTCTGAATGCATGCTGCTAGAAATGAGACACCAAGACAGTTAAACACACTGTTGTCTCTAGACTGATGTGGTCCCAGACCCATCTTCTCTTTTTAACTGTCCTTTTGTCTTTCCAGCACTCCACAACAGCTCTTCTTTTGATAACTTCCATCAAGGGTTATGCAGTCAAATAACACAACATATAATTAGTTAATAATTGCAATTTGTATAACATTTAAAGGCAAGTGAGAGGCTTTATGTGACAATGCTTTTAATGCTTTTAAAGCTATAAAAATATGTATAATCCAAAAGGATTATTTAAAAAATTATTTCTACATGGCAGGATACTTTGCAGTAACTATACCCCCATTAATGGCAAAAAACAGAGAGGCAAGCCATTCTTATTTTCTATATCCAGAACTTCCCATGGCTTAACAGTGACATTTCTGAAATATTTCCTGAATCTGACCCAGAGTCTACTTTTAGTCCTTATTACCTCCCCATCAGACTTATAATCCATAAAGAAAGGCACAGTGTTCCCATTATTACTGCTCTGTTTCCAATGCCTAGCACATGGTGGGGACTTGAGCATTTATGTTAAAGAAATGGACCTAATTTCCTGGTTGGTCCTGCCTTCAGTGTCCTTTTAGTCTATTCCACAATGCATCATCATTTTCTTCAAAAACACAACCGTCAAGGCATCTGTCTTGTCTGTAGACTAAAGGACAGATTCTTGACTATATCACATTCCAGAGCCTTCACAGTTTCGTCCAATCACCTTTCCAGGCCTGTCTTCCAGCCCTTACCCCTCCTCCCCACAAACCATAGATAGTTCCCAAAATCCCTCTGCAGGTTCACACTCTCAAGCCTTCACAGAAGCTGTCCCCCTTCCTTGGAATGACCTTCCTTTTACCTTCCTTATTCACCTGGTGGAATTTCACTTCTTCAAAACGCAGCTCAAATGTCACCTTCTCTGATGCTTCTCCAGCTCCCTTAAGGGTTCTGCTTGGTGCTCCCACATAACCTAGCTTGTCCTGCCCTTATTGCACATTTCCCATGATATTATAGCAGGGTTTATCCTTTTTTTTGTTTTTGCTTTTGTGTGTGTGCAAATTCCTGGACAGCAGGAACAGAAGCTTACCGTGATTCTTTACGAATCTCCTGACTCTGACCGTCCCTTCCTGCCTCCCCCATTTTTGGCCTAGTCCAAGCCACCCTGCTCCCTCACCTGCTCCACGCAACGGCACCTGGCCAGCTCACACTGCCATGTCTCCATCCAGGCGACAGACTTGCTGTGAAGCCACCAATGCTCCTCAAGCAACCAGGTGCCTCGTCTCTACCACAGACCTGCTAGTGGTTTCCCCTTGATATTTAAAAACTCCCAAAGCCCTGGACTCTCTGGCCCCTGCCTTCCTCTCCAGTTTCATCTCTATCGCTCTCCTGCTTGCTCACCCCAGCCCCACTTGTCTCTTCTTCTCCGAGAATGTGCCAAGTCATTCCCTCTTTGGGACTTTCTTTCTTTCTTTCTTTTTAACTTTTTGGCCACATCATGAGGCATGTAAGATCTTAGTTCTCTGACCAGGGATCGAACTCTCACCCCTGCATTGGAAGCTTGAATCTTAACCACTGGACAACCAGGGAAGTCTCCCTTCTTGGGACCTTCGACCTGTCTCCTCTCTGCCAGAAAACTGCCGGCTCTGGATATATGCCTGGCTTGCTCCCTTACTTCACTTTGATCTCTGCTCAAACGTCCCCTCCTTAGAAACTGCCTTCCTAACTACAGTCAAAGGTAACACCCTCCATTAAGTCTTCCTCTCCTACCCGCTTTATATCTCTTCACTGCACTAAATGCCACCAGTTGGTCACCATTAATTATCTGTGCATCTCCAGTTGTCTATCTGTTGCTAGGGATACAGAGTTTTTGTTTACCACCATGTCCCTGGTACCTAACATGGTGCCTGGCAAACAGCAGGCACTCAAGTGTTTGTGGAATGAGTGGATGAATGTTTATATCCCAGGTGACTAACACAGCACCTGGTTCTAGAAGGATTTGTCAAGTGAATGTCCAAATTAACAAATTTTACAGATGAAATGGCATCTTGGTCTATATCCAGGATAATCTAGGATCTGAGGGCAAGTGTTTCATCCATCTGTCCTGTGAACATAATCTTAATTTGTTTTATTTAAGATCATAAGTGATGCAACCAGATTCTTCACTTTTTCAGAAACTGGTCACTAACAGAGGTCTTGCCCAAGAATATTGAGGGAATATCAGAAAGCTCATCAAGAGGGGGCACAGTGGGGATTTAGAATACCCTTCAGCCCACTGCTTTCAGGAGCTCTGGAAGGATTCGGATAAGGTACTTTATCTCCTGTGATTTATCCAGAATGGACATTGGTTTTTAATCCTGCCCAACACTGATTACTCTGAGGGCTGGAACAGGTAAGACACGGACTGACCTGGGACTCCGAGAGAGTGGACTTGGCAATGAGGCACCCGAGCCTGCCTCAGCATTTGTGCTCCAGGAACCTGATGGCTTTGATGTGGCAATTCAGGCCCTGAGAGTAGGTGAAAGTGAAGAGTGAAAGTGCTAGTCGCCCAGTCATGTCCCACTCTGCGACCCCATGGAACCCTGCCAGGTTCCTCTGTCAGTGGGATTGGCTGCGGGGAACAAAAGGAATTTCCCTTGTTCACTTTGGCTTCTGGGCAGCGGTTTCTCCCATCCTGTTTTTCTTAAAACCTTGCGTATGGAATGAGATGTTTGCATAGGCAGACAGTACAGAGAGGGGTGAACCCTCAGCAGGGGTGAAGTGTAGCTTATTGGCAATCTGTCCATCTGTCCTTCTGTGGAGTCGAAGCTGTGATCAGACTTGCCCTGTTCGCCTGCATGGATGGGTTTCCCTGGTGGCTCAGCTGGTAAAGAATCTGCCTGTAATGTGGGAGACCTGGGTTTGATCCCTGGGTTGGGAAGATCCCTTGGAGAAGGGAAAGGCTACCCACTCCAGTATTCTGGCCTAGAGAATTCCATGGACTATACAGTCGCAAAGAGTTGGACACGACTGAGAGACTTTCACACTTTCCTGCATGGATGGCATCATCCATGTGATTTGGAGAGACCAGAACAGGGAGAGCCTGGGAGGTTCACACCCCATCCTTTCAAGTCTCTGGTATCCCATTACTAAACAAGAGTGGGGGATGGGGCCTCATAAGGTGCAGAGGGAAGGGAACTTCCTGAACTGCACTTGCGGTCCTGCTGTGAACACTGGGCTAGGCCTTTATGTGATAGTGTCATCAGATGTTACCGAGAAACTAGTTATGATTATTATCTGCATTTTACAGAACAGGAAAAGAAGGTTCAGAGAGGCTGATGACATTTGCCCAAGATACCCAGATGGTAAGTAGCAGAGCTGGGGTCTGAGATTCAAACCAGGCCTACGGGACTTCCTGCCTGCCTACCAAGAGCAGAAATTTCTTTACCATCTATACGGGCAAGAGGGCAGGAGGAGGACAAGAGCTGGAGAGGCAGCAGATGGGTCCTACCTGAGACTTGAGCATCACCAGACCCTGCAAAGTCCAGGTTATGCGGGTGCCACCTGGCTTCTCTTCGGTTCTGAGAACTGTCATCCTGGTTCCATTCCAGGGTACTGGGAATGGGTGAAGCCCCCATAGAGGGGAGCCGTTCCTTCCAGCAGTATCCTTCCACGCCATTCTGGCTCCGGGGTTCAGGGTGACGGTGTCATACACAGCCTGCCTTCACCCTCCTTGCGTATCGAGTTTACTTCCTTCACTTCTCTCGTCATCTTTTCGAAAGTTGTATCCCCTGGACAGTGCACCCCGCCAGCATTTCTGGAGGTTCCGGCGGTTGTGGGTTATTTGGGAACCTCCGGGTGTGCTCCCGGGCACTGCCGGCGCCACCAAGGTCTGGGCGTCTTCGGGGCCCTTCGCCGAGCCCCTTCCCTCGCGCGTGCGACTCCGCCGCAGCGCCCCCTCCGCCGCCAGGGGCCGCCCGGAAGC
>NW_011495054.1:6299786-6320393 GCF_000754665.1 Bison bison bison
GGTAAGGGCCGCGCCTCCCACCCGCTCCCTGGAGAGGCGCTCGGGACCCTGCCGCGACTGCGCGCCCACAGCCCTCCTCCCGCTGCCTGCGGCCCCCCAGGTCACGCTCCTCTGGTCCTCCCGCCGCCTGGCGCCCTAGTCCGCGCGCCGCCTCCTCCCCCGTGCCTGATTCAGCACCCTGTGCGCTGTCCACGCTCCGGGCCTCTTCCGGGCCAGGCACCACCGCTTAGACTCCCTCCACCTGCCAGAACGGGCCAGTCTTGGAAAGGAGCGACCTCCACAAACCGCTTGGAAATTTGCAGGGGTCAAGGAGGGGTGCTCCGAGCAGGTGGCGCCAAACCCACTCTTTTGGCCTCTGACCGAGAAGACCAATGAATGAGCATGGAGTCTGGGGGTCAAGAGAGGGGACTTTGGGGTACACAGCCTTGTCAGGCGATGAGGGACCCTAGCCATTGCTTGTGGTGGCCCCAAAGACCTGGGAAAAGTTAGGAGAACTAAAAAATATGAGAAAAGAGAAGTGTGTGGGTAGACATGGAGGGCTGTAAGAACTATGGCTCAAACTGGAACTTTGAGGGTATTTCAAGGAGGTTGTCATCTAGGAATGCCACAAGGATGGCCGCGGGCAGTTGTCGAGTTGTGAGACGTGGAAGAACACCCAGAGATCCCTAGTCTGAGTTAGTGTGCATTCTAGGGTCAGAAAGGTCGCTAAGGGGTCTCGAGTGGCTCATTTTGTTTCTTTTCTCTCAAGAGCCCCAAGCAGCTGGGCACCTGCCCTTTAGAAATGGCCCCGTAGTCATAATCCATATCTACAGTTTGAGGCCGTGCTGCTGGGGAGAGAAGCTCAGCAGAAACGGACCTGTGAACTCCCGAGCGAAGCCAGGATTTTGTCTAGTTCCAAGTCCATAATTAAGTTGAACTCGTTGGCACGGCGTGGACACTGTTCTGCGGCAGCCGAGGAGGGGTGTAGTGCATAGATGTGATCAGAGTGTTTGCATGGTGTGTGGGGGATGGAGGGTGGGGGCGGGCCTGTGCGTTTCTGTGCTGGGATGTAGCGTAAAGAAGCCGTTTCAAGCTCCTGGCTTGCCAGGCTGGATCAGAACTCCAAGGAGGCCGTGTGTGTTTTGCTTCAGATGTGCACAGTTCCTTTTCAAAATACTACTCCGCTGCGGCTGATGCCGGTGGAGGTCTGACATGAAGGCGGCTGCACGTAGGCTCGGGTTGCGCGGGGCTGTGGTGGTGGTGTGATAGGGCAGCAGTCTGGCTTTGTTCCTGCCAGGAGCCCTCGTTAGTTGAGGCAGTTGGAAACAGTTTCTCCAGAGTAGAGATGTGGATGCAGAGCTGTGACAGTGCAGCGCTGTGTTGACTGCGGTGGCTTCTGTATGACTGAGGGGGTGTCAGGTGTTAGGGCAGGAGTGGGCTGGCTTGCGAAAGGGATACCGTGCCAGTTGAATCGGTGACAACTATCGGTTGCACTTATCAAATATTTTTTGATCACCTGCTTTGTCCAGGCGTTTGCTGGGCACTATGGAGATGAAAATAGAGAGGGTAGTGGGGTCCTGACTGTTTTGGAGATTAGCAGTCTAGAAGCTTGGAAGGGTAGGTCATTGAGGATCACACACTTTCTGGTTATTTAGTTTGCCAGTGATCCGACTTCGTTCCTAGAAAAGGAGCCCTTTCTTTCCAGCCTTGCAGAATTTGTCTGCCTGGGCCCTTTGTGAGCACAGAGCATTTCAGCTCATGTGCTTTTCTTTCTTCTACTTTCTCAGTCATGAAATGAAGGCTGTTCTCCGTCCAGTGTTCTGAAATGTCACCAGGGTCACCTGAGTCAGGAGAAGCTGGAAGGTCCCATCAAATATTTACTACCTCCCCCTGGAAGCTCTTGCCTCTGGAGCTGCCGACTTTCTCTTTAAAGCTGGGCACATCCAGTCTGGGCTTCCTGCTGATGGCTCTAAGACATCTGCTCCAACGACAACGACAACAATAAAACCCAGCCTGGGACTTTGGGTCAGAGTCTCCAGTCTCCCGCAAGAATTAGTCTTTCTGTCCCTTCTCTCTGCATGGAGATTTCTGTCCTTAGGTCAGAACCAAGAGAAGGGAAATGAGGTTCTGAATATAGAAACTTTCAGATAGGATCTGCTTTGGGCAAAATATAGCCCTAGGGAAATATATTTTTCATGTCTCCCAAGTTCTTCTTTTTTTTAACCTTTGGTGAATCGCTCAACCTCAGTAAACCTATGTTTCCTTATCTGCATATTTGGGATAATCATAGTATCTCAGGTGGTGCAGTGGTAAAGAACCTGTCTGCCAATGCAGGAGACTCGGGTCCAATCTCTGGGTCGGGAAGATCCCCTGGAGAAGGAAATGATAACCTACTCCGGTATTCTTGCCTGGAAAATTCCATGAACAGAGGAGTCTGGCAGGTTACAATCCATAGGGTCCCAAAGAGTCAGACGTGACTGAGCATACACACACAGAGTATCTCAATGGGTTTGGGGCGGAATTAAAGGGGATATGAAGATATACACAGAGCTTGGCCTAGAGCAAGGGTCTATGGATGTTATTATTGTTGTTGTTGACTCACTACCAAGGGCTGTGTCAGAACCTGTTTCCATTTGTAACAGAGTCAGGGAGGGCCAGGGCCCAAAGTGACACTGAGGGTATCAAGATAGACTCCCTCACGAGGGGGAATGGGAATTAGGATTCTCCCAGTGACCTCACAGAGCATCCTTACTGCCTGCAGGGAGAGCATGTGGTTTTGAGGCTAAGGCGTGGAATGGTGGGTTGGGAGATAGAGCTGAAGATTCCTATTCCAGCAATGTCACTTCCCACTGCTGTGACCTTGGGCCTGTTATTTTCTCTCTCTGGTCTGGGTTTCTTCATCCAGAAATGAGACTAACAACAACAACAAAAAGCTACCTTGCAGAACTCTCATGAGGGTTATACAAGGTTAAGGATGCCAAATGGCCTGGCTCAGAGTGGGTGCTGGAAGAGGGCTCAGGCTTCATTCATGTTATTATTATTATTAATAGAGTGATTGTCAAAATGAGGGCCTGCATAAGGTAGTCTGAAAGCTGTCTCTGAGCCAAGTGAGGAAGGCCACTAAAGGAAGGAGCTGAACAACCAAGGACCTTCCCTGGTATCCTCTTTGTGGCCAGCTAATGGCGCACCACCCAACTGCCTAGAGGGAAGATGTGGTACCAGGCAACTCTTGGCATTGGGTCCTGGAAAACTAATTAAAAATTTTTTCGGCTGCGCAGCATATGAGATTTTAGTTCCTTCACCAGGGATTGAGCCTGCACCCCTGCAATAGGAAGCACACCGTCTTAACCACTGAACCATCAGGGAAGTCCAGAAAACTACCCAAAGGATAGTCTTTCTGTTCCTTATTTTAAGTTTGGGAAGAGAAACCTCTTTAGAGGAGGCAAATATGAATAAAACCCATAGATCCGTCCCATCCTTCCCCTTTCTCTAACTATAGGGACATCTCTTCTGATTTGAGTAGGCCAGAACAATTCCTAAACTGCTTTGTGCATAACAGGATCAAAGATACTTAATGTATGAATGAATGAATGATGGGTATCTCCAGCCTCTGGACTTTAGAGTTTCTTAGTTCCCATAGTTAAGATGAGGGAGACAGACCATGACAATTTGGGTCCTAACAGATTCAAGTGCACTAGGCCTGTGTGCCTAGGATGACGGCTCGGGTGTATTACTTACTCCTTCCCCGTCAGGTCACTTCCTACTGCTCTCTTAGAGGGCTGGGAGCCCCTGTGGCCTTTCTCTGGGGCCTGGGAAAGGGGAAGAGAAGGCCCGTTTGTGGTTGACATAGATTATAGATGATACTAGTGTCTTGGTGTCAGTTCGTAGGTTTTGCAGAAGCAACACTGGCACTTTAGATCTCTGTCTAGAGCCCAGTAAAAAATGGACAAAGCCTCTTCTCATTATAAGCATCTTCTCATTATAAGCATCTTCTCATTATCTTATCTCCATAGCAAACTGTGAAATGTAGCATCATCTCCCCCCATTTTAGAGATGAAGAGACAGGCTCAAGAGAGGAGAAGTAGGTTGACCAAAGGTCCCAGAGTAAGTAAAAGGCAGGATTGTGACATGCTGTGTCTCTCTCCAGTCTGCCAGTGCCACACCATACTGGCTGGTAGAAAGTCACAGAAGTGTGTTTCCTGTTTGTCAGAAGCATCCACAAAGCACCTCTCAGGTTACAACCCAGCTTTCCCCAAGTGTCTTAACACTGGGCTGCCATCCCAAGTTCAAATGCTGGCGTTAGGACTGCTCAGGGCCCAAAGCCAGCCTCCCTCCTAATCAGGAATAATCAGCAACGGGTTTATCCTTCTCATCCCTCTGATCCTATTATCCCATTCCAGAACTCTAAGTGTGGCTTCCGAAGGCCCAGGCCTGCTGCCACAGTGCATAGGGATGGGAAGGTGGGGGCCATGCGATGTGCTTTGCTCCTTAAGGAAGCCTCCACCATTCAGCCCTTTATAAAATTTTCTGCTGAAGGTCAAGCCATCTTCCTCGTCAAGATCAGTAGCTACTCCTGTCATGCAGAACCACCACCACCCCATCTGTCCAACCTAAAATAGCTTAAGCGAGCTCTGGGTTTGAATCCCAAATCCCTTTCTTCTGTTAAGCCCCCAGGCTACTGTCGGCACCCCCTCTGCTAAAGAAGGATGGGATTTCTTCAAAGTAGGCAGATTTTTCCATAGGGGGAAAAGTCCTGTCTCCTGTCTCCAAGGACAGAAGCAAATCCCAAGGTTGACAAATGGGTGCTGTGTCCTGGACTGGACTGCAGGGGGCAGGAGTCACCAGGTCTGACCTAGTGGGGGTCCTGCTAGACCAAGGCTGCTGGGCAGGGGACAGGGCACCTTCCAGGTGCTGGGCACTGTGCCAAGCCATTTGCAGGTGTGATGTCATTAACTCCTCATAAGTCTTACAGGGAAGGGTTATTAGAGTACCCGTTTTATAAATAAAGAAACCGAGGCTCAGAAAGATGAACAAGTCCTCAAGGTCACATGGTTGGTAGGCAGCAGGGCAAGATTTGAACTCAGGTCTGTCCAACTCCACATGCTGAACTCTTTACCTCTAGATCAGTGGTTCTCAACACTGGCTGGAGGTTAGAATTACCTGGAGTATTAAACAACACCGGTGCCCGGGACTCACCTACACCTATTCCATCAGCATCTTCGGGGAAGTTCCCCGGTGATTCTAGTCTGCAGCCAGCACTGAGAACGCGCCTGGTTCACCCTGTCCGGTCTTTTCATATATCCATCCATTTAGCTCATACAAATTGGGTTTGTACCTTACCTGGAGCCTAACTCATCTCCCCTCTGGGGTCTGTGGTAAGCCCCTAGCTTTTCAAAAGAGTCTGCAAGACTCTAGATTTTGTGTGCAAGTCTTTTTTTTCCTGATCCCCCTACACTAAGATCCCTCTGGCTCATTCTCAGAGTGTTTGTGTTTCCCCTTCATGGCATTGACCTGAACTGTGATTCAGTAAGTTGATAGCTCTTTAGTATCTCCTGCCCCCCTGCTAGAATGTAAGCTCCCTGCAAGCAGTGAAAGTGAAAGTGTTAGTTGCTCAGCCGTGTCCTGACTCTTTGTGACCCCACAGACTGTAACCCTCCAGGCTGCTCTGTCCATGGAATTCGCCAGGTAAGAATACTGGAGTGAGTTGCCATTCCCTTCTCCAGGGGAAATTCTTGACCCAGGAATCAAATCTAAAAACAGGGACTGTGTGTATCTTGTTCCTACAACATTCCAAGAGCCAAGCACATGGGACAAATGATACTTCCTCCTTCCATGTTAATAATTCCTCATTCCAGTACCTGTTCTGCGTCACACACGTCTTATAACCAGGTGAGGGAACTGAGCCCTGCCAGGTGAATGTTCAGAAGCCGGCAGAGCCAGGACTCATCCTAGGCCTCCAGACCCTTCCCTTTCATCTGAGTTCATTGCTCTTCTCACAACCCTGCCTTCACGCTTTGCTTCCAAGAAACAGGTCTTTGAAGAAGGCATTTTTGTTGGCTCTTCCCATACCAGCTCTCCACGCCCCACCCTCCAAGTATCTTCACTCCCCTTTCCTACCCTTTAGACGTCAACAACCTCTCCCCCACCCCAGGCTTCTCCTTGTGTCCCCAGGGGGTCCCTCCTCCTCCACATCCCTCTCCGGAGGCCAAACCAGGCTGCTGAATGACTCCTCTGATTAAGCCATTCCATTGCCGTCACTGCTCGGTTGTCAAGAGCCACCCAGGGACCTGCCTTCCCAGTTTCCTGGGAGCTGGCCTGTGGCAGCTTCTGGTCAGCGTCCCCACCCATCTATCCCTAACGGGAGCTCTGATCAGCCACCCAAAACTGGACCAAAAAAAAAAAAAAAATTCCTGCGAAAGGACCCTCTCCGGACTGAAACTCAGAGCAGTGCGCGGAAGGGTTTTTCCGTCAGGGCCCGGAAGGAGCTTGAAGTTCCAGCCTGTCTCTGGTGCCCCCTGCTGAGAAAAGCAGGGGTGCAGGGAAACGTGGATACAGACTCTCCTGGGTCATCTGGCTCCGGGCTGTAGGTCTCGATGGTGACATCTGAGGCTTGAGATGAATTCACATCAAAGCTGGAACCCGGAGGGACGAGGACTTGCCGGCTACCTAAGAAGTTCCATTCATGGGACTGTGACGATCCCTTTGCAAAGGGCGGCCTCTCTGCTTTGCGCCCCGAGGAAGCCGATGAAAGATGCTCTATCAGGGTCAGGCAGAGGGTTTGGGAGAAGGTTCGTCGCCCTTGCTCGCTCACGCCTGCTGGGCCAGCACTGCCTCCGTCAGGACCCCCTCAGGGCCGGCTCTTGATTTCCCCTGGGTCGGAAAGACCGCACACGGTGAAGGGAGCCAGCGGAAGGAGCTGCTTTTGGCTCAACTGTGCTTCCAGCCCCGAAGCCTCATCCCATTTCAGTGAGGAGGCAAGTGTGAAAAATGGAGCGTGATGGAGAGTCGTCACAAGATCTCCAGGGCCTCGACTGGAGCCGCCATCTCTCGATCTAGCTGCGATGGCCGGGGGTGATTAAGATGCCTGTTCGTCCCTGGGTGCGTGTGTGTGTGTGTGTGTGTGTGAGAGAGAGAGAGAGAGAGAGAGAGAGAGACTGCACACACAAGGTTGGGAGCTGCGAAGCCCCGTGGATTTGGGGGCCCAAACTAGCCTGCTTCCCCTTCTGGGTCTGCTGGCCTAATTCCCAGCTGCAGCTGCCATTCTGGGCTCCCCTCCCCGAGGCAATCTCCCCGCAGATTTGACAGCGGGAGGGGAGGGGCCGAGGGAAGGGGAGTGAACCGGGAGAGGACTCGGCTGTAATCTCATGTAGCTGATCCCGCAGCCTTCTCCAGCTCGGCTGGCCTCTGCCATCAGCTCTTCAGGCGGTTTTCTCTGTGCCTGCACTCTCCCCTCCTGCCTTCATCTCCTTAAGAAAGTGTCCAGAAAGTTAAACCCACACACACGAACACACACACAATCCACCAAAAAAAAAAAAAAATCAGGGAGCAGGAACAGGCAGACGAGTAAGAGAGCACGCGCGCAGGAGAGAGGGCTCAGCCGGTCTTGGAGGAAGCACGGCGCAGGCAGAGGGAGGCTGGGGTTGGCAGGGACCGGGACTCAGGTCTCTTAGCCTCCGGGAGCCTCCTTCATGGACCCAGGGATCCTGAAAGGGGCTGCCTCAGCTTAGGATGGGCAACTGTGTCAAGTCTCCACTGAGAAATCTCTCAAGGAAGGTATGTTTCTGGAGTTCTTAAGACCTGGGGTGGGAGATTGGGGCATCCTGCCACCTGTCCCAGAGGTTGGGGGCGGAGAGGGTGGTTCTGTCTTGGGCCGCTTCCCTGTTCCTGCCTCTGCATTCCTTCCTATCACAGTTGTCTGTGTCCCGGGGCTCTGAGCTGAAGTTGGGATTTAGAGATGCATGGGGGCCTGTGATTGAGAATTTGCATAAGATTTAGGAAAGAAACCATGTAGGGTCCTTAGGATGTGCATGGACAGAATGCCTCGGGATACACAGGATGAGAAGAGGGTTAAGCTGGACTTTGACCCTGCTGCTGGTGGTTCTTTCCCAGCGGTGGAGGAGGGGTTCGTTCACCTCCTCTGAGGGACTCTGACCCTCTCTGGTGGTCTCTAAGGTCTTCAGAGTTGTGGGTTTTGAAGTAGATCCCATTGTTACTGAGAGGAAACAAGCTGGACATCCCCTTCTACCCTTGAGAATTCTTGAGTCAGGTCAGAGACTCACAAATAGGACCAGTCTGGCTCAGGGCCCCAGGGTTGTTTCCATCGAGAAATGGAGTATACAGCAAAGGTGTCTGTCAATTGCGTTCTGCAGTGGATGCATTGCTTATACACCAGGATAATATCCTTTTGCAAGAATCCCTTTTGGAAAGCAAATAAACATCTTCCTGCAAGCCTGGGCTTACGTCTGAAGGATCTTGCTTTAGGTGGGCTCTGCCTGTATTTCTGGCCCTCTGTAGTCAGGCCGTAGAAGAAATCCACAGATATTTCGTAAAGGAACAAGAAATATGAGGGATGGTTTCCTCCAATTCTTTCATTTTGCAGAGAAGGAGCTTGATTGCCACTCAGGTTAAGTGACTTATCCAAGGTCTCAGGTTAGCTAATGGCTCCTCCACCCCCAACCCGTTCCTACCCCCTCTGTTAGTTTGACAGCCTCTCAATTTAGGACATTTCAGGCTTTTCTGCTCATCTTCTTCCTCATTTAGCTAAGCTGCTCACATCAAATTCCTTTTAATCTTCGCTGTTCCTTGGATCTTTCCGAGGGTTGACTGTTTCTTCTGTGCACACCCCCCACCCCCAGTCATCTGTCATCTTAAAGGAGAGTCCATTGCATCAGACGTGGCCTCCACACTGTTGCAGAGAAGTAGAAATGGATCTGAATTAGTCTAGAGGACCATCGGACGAATGCCCTTTCCCTGAGTTCTGTCCAGACCTTCAAGAGGTGAACTCAAAGAACAAGAGCTGTCCTTCTGTCCTACCCCACCCATGACTCAGACTTCTTAGGTCTCCTCTTTCTAGCCATGTGACCTTGGGTAAGTTATTTGACCCCTGCTGGGTCTCAGTTCCCTGGTCTATCAAGTGGAAATACTAACATCTACCTCCTAAGGTGATTATGGGGCCTAAAGAAAGAGCTGGGATCACTGTCTGGGATGCAGTACTCAGTATATGTTAGCTGGTGTTAATAGCATTAGAATCATAATTTTATGATTCACAATCATAAAATCATATCATCACAATCATAATCATAAATTTTCTGAGAAGGGAGATGAGGAAAAGGAAATAGGAGAGGTTTTGAGTCCATGGAATAAGGCACAAGATCATAGTAGATATTACATTCAATTTCATTAAAAAAATAATAGTAAACATTGCTTTTTCCTGAATATCTACAAAATCTCCAACATCTGTTATCTCATTTGCTCTTTTCCACCGAGTGGTTCTCTTGCCTATTTTCTAGGGAAAGGAACGAGACTCAAAGATAAGAGTGTTCCTGAGATGCCATCGCTGACTGGAAGCAGGGCTGAGATGTAAACCCTGATCTGTGTGAATCTAGAGGCGGGGTTTTGTTTTTAATTTTGCCTCTCTCTTTTTCTCCTGCTGTCAGAGATGTTATTCATAGATTCGTGAACCTGACCGTACAGATCATCTTAGTCCAAATTCCCACTTGCTGGGCAATGCCCTCTCCCACCACATCAAGTGCTTCCTTACTCATCTCCTCCTCCTGTGAATACCTTCGATGAGAGGGAGCACAGTCTTGGCTAGCTTGTGTTGTTAGAAAGCTGTTAGGTCAGGAGGCCCGCTGGTTCCTCCTGTTGCCCTGCCACACTCAGGACATGTCCCCCTGGTGCCAGGAAACATTGTCATCCCATAGGCTGCTGCCCAGTTGGCTTCCTGTGTGGTGACTGGGAATTGGTGATGGAGAGAGGTGGCCTCCTCCAGGCTCTGAGCTGGGCAGAACTGGGCTGTCAGGTACCATCACTGGCCAGGGAAGAACAGCTGCCTTCCGGGGCAACTGGGTGCCAGACTGGGTTAAGATCAAGAGATTCAGTGGAAATTCCCCAGCCATCGCTGGTTCTTGCTTCGTGGGAGCAAATTTTTCTCTGTCCTCCTCACTTCTTTCCTGATTGGCAAATATTCTCCCACTTCTTCTGTAGCCAGAAGTAAATGCCTTCTGGCGCCCAGCATCTCTCAAGTTGCATCATCATCATCGTCGTCATCATCATTGTCATCATCATTGTCATCACCATGGCAACTCCACATATTCGGCTCTTGCCATGCTCTAGGCACTGCGCAACAGCTCAGTTGCCTCTCACAGAATCCTGTGAGTGGCCCTGATCATCCCCCGCTGGACAGAGAAGGAAACCAGAGCCCAGAGAGGTGAAGTGACCTGCCCAAGGTCACACAGGAGCAAGTGGCAGAGCCAGAATTTGTCCCCAAGACTGTCTGAGTCCAAAGCCAGTTATACTCAATCTCCTCTCTGAGTTCCCTGCGGCCTGCTGCCTCCTCCTCCTGGGTGTGCTCATCTGAGCCAAGTGAGTGAGAGTGAGCCAGAAACAAAAAGGCTGATTCTCTGCAAAAATCTCTTCTGAGATTATAACTGGGGCTTAACCACAGTTGACTCCCTGGCTCCCTCTGTCCAGAAGGTCTCTCTGGTCCTGCCCTCATTCTAGCCAGGTCCCTGTAGCCTGTGAGAGTGGCCGAGGCTCTGAACCTCTTTTGGTCATCAAACCAGAATGGACCCTGATCACCCCTCAAGTTCTAAGACTACCCAGGGTGACCCTTATTGCACTCCCTGAACTCGGGCCTTGCACTGAGGTCCCGTACCTTGGGTCTGTGTGGCTGCTTGCCCTTAGAGGAACCAGAAAATGGCTCCTTCCTCTCTAGGCCTGGAAGAAGTTTAGAAGTTGGACACGAGTCTAGACTGCAGTCCCACACTGTGGGGCTTTGAGGAGAAGGAGCATGAGGACAGGGCGAGATGTGGGAGACTGCTCTGCTTGTCCACCTGGGAGGGCAGGTTACCCCTTGGGTCTTAGCGTCTTCTCCTGAGTGTGACCTTCTTGGAGCTGGAGGAAACTGACAGGAAGAGGATGCAGCAGAATGGATGTGTGGGACATGCAACTCTGGGGTCCCTGGACAGAGGCAGCCCTCTAAGTTTTCACTGCTCTTTCCTTGGAAGGTTTGGCTCCAGCTCCTTACTCTGGGGGTGGAGGCATGCGAGCTGGGGGCTGAAGGCAGACCACCCCGACCTAGGGGGACGCTGGGCATCCTGGTGGGGAGGCTGGGCTAGGAGAGAATGTTGTGTCTGGACGCTGCTGTTGTCCTAAGGGGACGGTCTGTGGGCAGTGCTGACTTTTTATAGCTGCATGGGAACCATCAGGGAGGAGGATGGGTTGGCCGGGGCCAGGGAGCACGGCTATATTTGGTCAGTACAGAGGGCCTCTGCCTCAGCCTCCAGAGGTCTCTGGACCAGGCACGGAGCCAGCAAAGGAGGGAGGGACGAGGAGGATTGCTGATGGGAGACAGCGTCTAGTCTTGAGGCCACAAGCTGGGTGGAAGCTGACCGACAGAAGTGCTTTGTTTACCCCACCCAGTGCTTTAAATCGGAAGGTCTGGCAAAACCAGGCTGGAGTTACGTCATGCTGTCCCTTCAGAGGGGATGCAGAGCATCCATCTTACCCCAGGCCCCGCCTCTCACACCTGCCTGCTTTATTTCTGTTTGCCATGGCCCCTGTGTCCAGCTGTCACGCTCTGCTGCCAGCTCTGATGGTCCTCGCTACCCTCCAGTGGGTTCCAGCAGGGGTAGGATCAGAGGTCCATTGGGGAGCTTAGCCCTGAGGATTGTGCTGGGATGTTGGGAGTATCTTAGGAAAGGACATTATTCCCTGAATGAACAGAAGCCTCCCTCTGCCTGCTCCTCTCTCTGAGCTTCTGTTTGCACACAAGGGTGTGTTTCTATGCATGTGTGAGTATGTGTGTGTGTGTGTCTGCAGGTGTGCCACACAGTGGGTATCACACCCAGCTCTTCCTGGAGCATCTATTTTGGCCAAAGATCCGGGACTCCGTCTGTCGGACCAGTTTGCCGCCTGCCCCCCGTGCATCCTGAGGGCTCTTTGCACCCTGGTGTTTGCCTCTCAAGGTCTTCTCTTGAGAAGGGCCCCTTCTAGGACTGGGAGCCAGGCTGGGGCCCGGAGGACTCAGCTAGGCCAGAGAGGTGACACCTTGCCTCTGTTTTGTATTTGCTTGGTGCTGGCTGAAGATGCGCCAGGAGGAGACCAGCTACACGGTGGTGCAGACAAGCGAGGAGGGCCTGGCGGCCAGCGGCGAGCTCCCTGGACCACTCCTGATGCTGGCTCAGAACTGCGCGGTCATGCACAACCTGCTGGGCCCAGCCTGCATCTTCCTGCGTAAGGGCTTCGCGGAGAACAGGCAGCCTGTACGTAAGTTGGCCCCGGTGGAGCCGTGTTCGACTTGGCTTCACGGGGCATGAGGAAGGAGGTGCTGAGAAGAAGAGGGGCTCTGTACACAGTGGTGTGCATCCCCCGGCAGACGCACCTCACACCCTCAACTTGTGAACCTGACCCCCAGAGTTTCCCACTCATGGCTGCAGAGCCCTGGTGAGTCCACATCCACCAGCAAAAAAATAATAGTAGAAGCTATAGTTGGGGTTTGGGTTTTTTTTTTTTTTTTTTTTGAGCACTTAATATGTGCCAGGCACTGTGCTCAGTGCTTTGGTGCTTAAGCCTCAGAGCAACCCCAGGAGGTAGGTACTATTATCCTCCCCATCTGCAGATGAAGAAATTGAGTTGGAGAGTGTAACATGCTCAAAGTAACAGCTGGTGGGCATTAGCGGTAGGATTCAGACTCAGGGAGCCTGCCTCAAGGGCCCCCTGTCTTCTGAACAACAGTACTGAATACACGACACCAACCACTAGAACTTTCTATGATGATAGAAACATTTTCCTAATTAGTACGGCCCTCTACAGTAGCCACTAGCTCTTGAAATGTGGCTAGTGCAACTGAGGAAGTAGATTATTAATTTTCTTTGATTCCAATTCCAATTTAAATTGTCACACGTGGCCACTGCCTTGAAGGGCCTCTCGTACGTATCTGAACAGTCACAGAGAGGAGGGTATTGATGATGTTATAGATTCAAACATCGGTAGGTTTATTGAATGGTGGTGGTTGAGTTGCTAAGTTGTGTCCGACTCTTGCGACCTGATGGACTGTAGCCCACCAGGCTCCTCTGTCCATGGAATTTCCCAGGGAAGAATGTTGGAGTGAGTTGTCATTTCCTTCTCCGGGGTTTATTGAATGCCACCTGCTAAACACTTTACGTATCTTGCCTCACAGATGCTAACAAAGACCCTGTAAGGTGGTTTCTGGTATTAACCCATTTTACAGATGAGGAATCTGTGGCTCATACAGTGGAAATGACCTGTCCAACGTCCTACATCTAGGAAGCAGCAGATCCGGGCTTTGTCCTTGAGTCCATCTGACTTTAGAGGCCAAACTCATCCCTCGACTGCATAAGTTGGGGAGTGAGGGCCGTGGTGGGCTCTGTTCCCACCTGACCCCCTGAATCGGTGTTCATGGTTTCCCTGTCATGTCAGTGAGCATCCCTGGCTCTGTTCCACATCCCCCGCCATTCTGCCCTGGGGAGCGTGTGATTCAGGGACCAGCCACCAGGACTCAGCCGGACCAGCTCTGGCCACAGGCACATGGCAAAGGGGTACTGGCTTTTCTGCACCCTGGTTCTGGGTTTACAAGAAGCAGAGAGGGGGCTGCAGAGCTGATCCTGGAGATGTGAGAGGCTGCAGGGTGGGAAGGGACTTGCCGCCTCTCCTAGTGAGCATACCCTGCATGTGTGTGTACATGCATATTCTCGCTGATGCTTTCACTTATGGGGGGTACCAGGCATTGAGAAAAACACCTTTTGTGGTCACTCAAGATCCCAGTCTGACTAAGAACAGCTAGTAGGGATAGAGGTAGGAATGGGTAGGTGTTAGAGAGAGTGACAACCCCTCCCTGTGCATGGTGACAGGCTTTTTAAGTGGAAGTCCTTTCAGTCATCTCACAGAGACAGACAGCTTCAGCTAGAAATGCTGCTGGCAGGACCTGGGAGCCTGCAGACTACTCATGCCAAGTTCATGTACACTCTCAGCATGGTCCTGCCATGTATGGCCCCTTCCAAGAGCCGAGTCCTTCCTGTGCAGCTGGTGGTCCTGCAAAATGTTGCTCAACAGCCCCTTTCTAGAAGATTCCAGGGTTTTCTGGCATTGGGATCCCTTGCCCTGGGGCCAGTTTGGAGCAGGTGGGCAGCAACTTCTCACCTGCCCTGGCCCAGTGGGCTAGAACAGCCTGTGTGCACAGCTATGGCACGCCCACATGTCTGTTTCCCTGAATGGTTTACCCACACCTGGTGTGCGCTTCCTCAGGACGGGCACACCCTGCCCCTTTGGGCAGGGAGCTATGACATATGGGCAGGATGAGCACTGTGGACCAGTTTTGGAGCCTGCTAGGCATGTCCAGCTGGGCACCGCATCCATTTCATGCCAGTCTGTTTCTCTCCTGGGCAGGCCTGGGGCAGCTGGCATGTCACCAGCCGGAGCCTGCCCTCTGCTCCCTCCGGGCCCGCTCTTTGGAGACTTCTCTGCCATCTGTTCGGATGCCTCACCCTGGGGCTTCCTTGACTCCCCAAGGAGACCTGGGCACTGCTTGAGGCTGGAGACGTGTACTTTGGACCCTGGCAGCCGCCAGAGGCACTGGCAGCCCCCAGGGTCCTATGCTGTGTCCTGTGACGGGGCAAGGTCTGCGATGGGAGCCCAACTGGAGAAGGTGGGGCGGTGCCCAGGAAGCAGGGCGCAGCCCTAATCCTGCCTCCACTCCTGCTCCTTCTCTTCCTCCCTCTTGTGCACCTGTCTGGACCCCACTCTCCCTCTCCCAGCCTCTTGCTTCTCCCATTGCGCCCCCTCAGTCCCTCTTCTCCCCCACTCTTCCTGGTTTCACTGGGCATGTGTGTGTGCATGCTCAATCATGTCCGACTCTTTGCGACCCCATGGACTGTAGCCCTCAAGGTCCTCTGACTATAGAATTTTCCAGGCAAGAATACTGGAGTGGGTTGCCATTTCCTTCTCCAGGGGATCTTCCCAACCCAAGGATTGAACCAGCGTCTCGTGTCCCTGCACTGGCAGGCGGGTTCTTTACCAACTGAGCCACTGGGGAAGCCTTTGGTTTTATTGGGTAGAGCCCTCTTCTGCCTGTTGGAATCCTCCCAATAACCCTATTTTATTTACAGGTTTTGGCCTCCAGATCAGCTCTGTTCCTTGACCACATGCTTGTGTCTGGAATAAGGGGTTAGGGGTGCAGAGGTTCTGGGCCGTGGAAGGGGCTTCTGGCTCCCTGGCCTCTCCCATGTGTGTTGGACAAGTGGGGCTGCACTTTTCCCCTCCAGGACATGGTCCAGGCACACCTCCGCTGCTGCCCATCACCTCCCAGCCAGTGCCTGCTGCCACTGGGATGGCCCTCAGCTGGGCACTGGATGACTTCCGGGCCCCTCCCGGCTGCTAATGGCACATGTTCTTTTGTTTCAGGACAGATCTCTGCGGCCAGAGGAGATTGAAGGTGAGACCTGGCCTCTTAGAGGAGGGTGTTGCTCAGCCATCCAGGAAGATGAGGGGAGGGAGGTGGGTGGGAAGAGGGGCAGAGACGTCTTGGCTTCCTGTGAACAGGGTCTGGTGCAGGGCCAGGCATCCTCTGGGGAGCCGGGCGTTGGAGGAATGCATGAGTCGATGGGTCCCTCGGGGCCGCCTCTGCCCTGGAGGCTCTGCGGGTCCTCCCCCCGCACCACGTTCACCTTCCTTCTCTTCCCCAGAGCTCAGGGAGGCCTTCAGAGAATTTGACAAGGACAAAGATGGCTACATCAACTGCCGGGACCTGGGTAACTGTATGCGCACCATGGGCTACATGCCCACCGAGATGGAGCTCATCGAGCTGTCTCAGCAGATCAACATGAACTGTGAGTCCCTCCGCCCGGCACCCCCTTCCCTCCCTGGCCTCGCCCTTGCTGTCCTCTGCCTGGGTTCAAGTTCTGAGCTCCCCCTTCTTCCTAGCTCTGTGACCTGCAGGCAAACCACTTACCCTCCCTGTGCCTGCCTCAGTTTCTTCACCTGTAAAATGAGGGGTGGAATGGGGAGTTAACTGGGGGTATGTTTATTTATTTATTGTTTTTTCTTGGCTTATTTATTCATTCATTTTTTTGGGAAACAGCTTTATCGAGATATTCATATATCGTACAGTTGACTCACTTAAAGCCTTCCCTTCAGGGACTTCTGTGGTGGTCCAGTGGTTAGGACTCCTTATTCTCACTGCAGGGGGCATGGGTTTGATCCCTGGTTGGGAAATTAAAGTATAGAATTCAGTGTCTTTTAGTATATTCAGAGTTGTGCAACCATCACCCCAATCAACTTTAAAATATTTTCATGCCCCCTCCACCAAAGAAGTCCTATACCACTCTGCCATCACCCCCAAGTCCCTCCCCAGCCCTGGGCAAGCACTAAGCAGATTTGCCTATTCTGGGCATTTCTTTTTTTGAGTTGAAGTGTGGTTGATTTACAGTATTACATTCAGGTGTACAGCATAGTGATTCCAAATTTTTATAGATTATACTGTATTTAAAGCTATTGTAGAATATTGGCTCTATTCCCTGTGGTGTACAATATACTCCTATGGCTTTTTTATTTGCCACAGAGTAGTTGACATCTCTTAATCCCCAGCCTCTATGTTGCCCCTCCCCCAACCCCCCTTTCTCACTGGTGACTGCTGGTTTGTTTTCTGTATCTGTGAGCCTGTTTCTCTTTAGGGGACATGTTTTATTTTTTAAAAAATTATTTATTTATCTTGGCTGTGTTGGGTCTTTGTTGCTACGTGCAGACTCTCTGTAGTGCGTTGAGCAGGGGCTACTTTCTGGTTGCGGTGTGTGGGCTTCTCGTTGCGGTGGCTTCTCTTGTTGCAGAGCATGGGCTCTAGAGCGCGAGCTTCAGTAGTTGTGGTGCACGGGCTCAGCTGCCCCATGGCAGGTGGGACCTTCCCAGACCAGGGATCATGTCCCCTGGATTGGCCGGTGGGACTCCCAACCACTGGACCACCAGGAAAGAAGTCCCTAGACACTGTTGAGCTGTAATATTCTAAACAGCCCAATAATCAATACCTGGCACTCAGTAAGACTTGAACAGAGGACGCTATCATTATTGTGTTTTTCTCTGTCTCCCTTTGGGTTCTCCCAGGAGCAGACCAGGAGACAAGGGTTTGAGTGTGCAGTTTACTTAGTAGGGACAGGACAGAGTCGATAGAGAGTAGGGAGGCAGGAGGGTGAAGACAGGGCACCAAGGCAGAAGGCACTCGAGGAGCTGCCACTGTGGGTGATCGAGCTCAGGGTGCTGGTGTCGAAGGCCCACGTGGAGCTGTCTCTCGGGCTGGGTATTTATCCCCCAAGCTCAGTCACCGGCTGAAAGTGTTGTGAGCAGGCCCCAGGGGCAGGTCTCCTGTATTTCCACCCTCTGAAGGCTGGTTGGAAGGTGAGTTCCACTTGCACAGTGAGGGAGAGAGGGGGGCAAGTGCGCCAGGCGCTCACGACTCCTGCTTCCCTCTCAGTCTTTCTGTGTGTTTGTCTCTGTCTCTCTCCTGCTCTGAAATTCTTTGCCTATCTCTGTGACCTCATGTTTCTTTCTCCCCTCTGTACCCCTGTCCAGTTCCTGACTTGTTCCTTTAGTTAGCCCCTGGCCACTCCTCTGAGCTCTTTTGCGATAACCCCCCTGTCCATGGTCACTTCTCTGTCCTCGTTTGGCCTCTGCTTTTACCCTGGGCCTCTCGCTGGGAAGGTCAGGGAGGGCTGAAAGCTCCCCTGGTTGTCTGGTTGGAGGTGGGCGGTAGTTAGATGGATGACCTAGCCTGTTCCTCTGTCCCCAGTGGGTGGCCACGTGGATTTTGATGACTTTGTAGAGCTAATGGGACCTAAACTCCTGGCGGAAACGGCAGATATGATTGGAGTAAAGGAACTGCGAGATGCCTTCCGAGAGGTAAGTGGTGGACAGTGGACAGGCGGGGCAGGGGGACTTGTTAGAATTCCCAACCTGAAAGGAAACTGGACCTCTGGATCCCACCCCAGGGGAAGAAGCTTGGACAGAGAGGCACTCTGGGGAAAGGGTTGGGGGGGACAATGATGCTGAAGAAGGGGTTCAACCTTGGGATCTGCTTCTGACAGACTTTCTGTTGTAGCAACTCTTCCCTCCTTCATGCCCTCTCTAGTTTGACACCAATGGTGATGGGGAGATAAGCACCAGTGAGTTACGAGAGGCCATGAGGAAACTCCTGGGTCATCAGGTGGGACATCGAGACATAGAAGAGATTATCCGGGACGTGGACCTCAATGGGGATGGACGAGTGGACTTTGAAGGTAGGCGGGTCTTGAGAGTGAAAGAAGAACCAAGACAGGAGTGGGCATCCACAGAGACCACCCCTCCACATGTGAGTCCACCATGCAGTCATCAATCTGCCCCAACTTCTCATCCCCTTACCCTTCCATCCTTCCACCCCTCTAATCCATTGTCTGTTCCTACACCCATCCATCCATCCATCCATCTTTCCAGATCTCTCTTTCCATGTGTTCATCCATCTGTCTCTTTTTCTGTCCAGGTGCCTATTTATCCACTAATGGATCTCCAAATAATTATCCATAGAATCATTTACCTGTGGCCTTACCTAGCCATCCAGGCATCTATTCATTCTGTACATTCACCCATGCCTCCATCTACCCGTATACCTCCTCCCATCTATCCATGCATCAACGTCCATTCACACATTTATTCTCTACCCGTCCGCCGGTATCTCCACCCGTACTCCCATGGACCTGTTGGTTGTGTGCACAGGCCTTTCCCCATCTGTATCCATCGAATCACCCATCTATCCACTCCTGTGTCCCTCTGCCCCCACCCATCTCATTCCATGTCTACTGGCCCACCTTCTCCTGTATCCATCCATGGAGGTATTTTCTGAACCCACATTTCTCAACCTGACACTCAGACCCCTTAAGATCTATCCACAATTCACCTCTCTGGCCACAGCTTTCACCATTCCTTCGCTCACACTCCACCTTAAAACCACAGGTGATCCAAAAGCCTGCCAAGCTCTCATTTGATTACACTATTCTTTTTGTCAGGATGCCTTGTATTCTATTCTTCCCTGGGGTTAAAGTCTATTCCATCTTTAAGACCCAGCAGTGGGGCCACTTCCCTCCGTCCCCAGACTGAGCTTCCTCTTTTCTGGGCTTTCACAGCACCTCAGGCTTACCCTCGTTCTTCACACTGGCCCCTAAGCGCTAGTTATATCTCCACTGAATTCTGAACTTTTGGAGAAAAGAGGAACCCTACTTACTTTATCTCTGAGATTCCCACAGAACTCAGTACCTGACACATAGCGAATGCTCAGTAAAAGTGTTTTTAAAATAGTAATAATCATAATTAGTGATCATCTCTAACTGTACATGCTCTATACAGTCAGCAAAAACAAGACTGGGAGCTGACTGTGGCTCAGATCATGAACTCCTTTTTGCAAAATTCAGACTTACATTGAAGAAAGTAGAGTAAACTACTAGACCAGGTATGATGTAAATCAGATCCCTTACGATTATATAGTGGATGTGACAAATAGATTCAAGGGATTAGATCAGATAGAGTGCCTGAAGAACTATGGACAGAGGTTCATGACATTGTACAGGAGGCAGTGATCAAGACCATTCTCAAGAAAAAGAAATGCAAAAAAGCAAAATAGTTGTCTGAGGAGGCCTTACAAATAACTGTGAAAAGAGAAGCAAAAGGCAAAGGAGAAAAGGAAAGATACACCCATTTGAATGCAGAGTTCCAAAGAATAGCAAGGAGAGATAAGAAAGCCTTTCTCAGTGATCAATGCAAAGAAATAGAGGAAAATAATAGAATGGGAAACACTAGAGATCTCTTAAAGAAAATTAGAGATCCCAAGGGAACATTTCATGCAAAGATGGACACAATAAAGGACAGAAATGGTATGGATCTAACAGAAGCAAGAGATATTAAGAAGAGGTGGCAAGAATACACAGAAGAACTATATAAAAAAGGTCTCCATGACCCAGATAACCACAATGGTGTGATCATTCACTTACAGCCAGACATCCTGGTGTGTGAAGTCAAGTTGGCCTTAGGAAGCATCACTATGAACAAAACTAGTGGAGGTGATGGAATTCCAGCTGAGCTATTCCAAATCCTAAAAGATGATGCTGTGAAAGTGCTGCACTCAACATGCCAGCAAATCTGGAAAACTCAGCGGTGGCCACAGGACTGGAAAAGATCAATTTTCATTCCAATCCCAAAGAAAGATAATTCCAAAGAATGTTCAAACTACCACACAATTACACTCATCTCACACGCTAGCAAAGTAATGCTCAAAATTCTCCAAGCCAGGCTTCAGCAGTACGTGAACTGTGAACTTCCAGATGTTCAAGCTGGATTTAGAAAAGGCAGAGGAACCAGAGATCAAATTGCCCATAT
>NW_011495054.1:6320493-6321091 GCF_000754665.1 Bison bison bison
TGCCGTCCTTATGGCAGAAACTAAAGAGCCTCTTGATGAAAGTGAAAGTGGAGAGTGAAAAAGTTGGCTTAAAGCTCAACATTCAGAAAACGAAGATCATGGCATCCGGTCCCATCACTTCATGGCAAATAGATGGGGAAACAATGGAAACAGTGACAGACTTTCTTTTCTTGGGCTCCAAAATCACTGCAGATGGTTACTGTAGCCTTGAAATTAAAAGATGCTTGCTCCCTGGAAGGAAAGTTATGACCAACCTAGACAGCATATTAAAAAGCAGAGATATTACTTTGCCTACAAAAGTCCATCTATTCAAAGCTATGGATTTTCCAGTAGTCATATATGGATGTGAGAGTTGGATCATAAAGAAAGCTGAGTGCCAAAGAATTGATGCTTTTGAACTGTGGTGTTGGAAAAGACTCTTGAGAGTCCCTTGGATTGCAAGGAGATCCAACCAGTCCATCCTAAAGGAGATCGGTCCTGAATATTCATTGGAAGTACTGATGCTGAAGCTGAAATTCCAATACTTTGGCCACCTGATGTGAAGAACTGACTCATTGGAAAAGACCCTGATGTTGGGAAAGGTTGAAAGCAGGAGGAG
>NW_011495054.1:6321191-6321751 GCF_000754665.1 Bison bison bison
CAAAATTCTCCAAGCCAGGCTTCAGCAGTACGTGAACTGTGAACTTCCAGATGTTCAAGCTGGATTTAGAAAAGGCAGAGGAACCAGAGATCAAATTGCCCATATCTGTTGGATCATGGAAAAAGCAAGAGAGTTCCAGAAAAACATCTATTTCTGCTTTATTGACTATGCTAAAGGCTTTGACTGTGTGGATTACAACAAACTGTGAAAATTTCTTAAAGAGATGGGAATACCAGACCACCTGACCCGCCTCCTGAGAAATCTGTATGCAAGTCAACAAGCAAGAGTTAGAGCCAGACATGGAACAACAGATTGGTTCCAAATTGGGGAAAGAGTACATCAAGGCTGTATATTGTCACCCTGTTTATTTAACTTCTAAGCAGAGTGCATCATGCAAAATGCCAGGCTGGATAAAGTTCAAGCTGGAATCAAGATTTCCAGGAGAATTATCAAATACCTCAGATACGCAGATGATGCCGTCCTTATGGCAGAAACTAAAGAGCCTCTTGATGAAAGTGAAAGTGGAGAGTGAAAAAGTTGGCTTAAAGCTCAACATTCAG
>NW_011495054.1:6321851-6339635 GCF_000754665.1 Bison bison bison
CTATTCAAAGCTATGGATTTTCCAGTAGTCATATATGGATGTGAGAGTTGGATCATAAAGAAAGCTGAGTGCCAAAGAATTGATGCTTTTGAACTGTGGTGTTGGAAAAGACTCTTGAGAGTCCCTTGGATTGCAAGGAGATCCAACCAGTCCATCCTAAAGGAGATCGGTCCTGAATATTCATTGGAAGTACTGATGCTGAAGCTGAAATTCCAATACTTTGGCCACCTGATGTGAAGAACTGACTCATTGGAAAAGACCCTGATGTTGGGAAAGGTTGAAAGCAGGAGGAGAAAAGGATGACAGAGGATGAGATGGCTGGGATGGCATCACTGACTCAATGGACGTGAGTTTGAGTGAACTCTGGGAGTTGGTGATGGACAGGGAGGCCTGGCATGCTTCGATTCATGGGGTTGCAAAGAGTCGGACACGACTGAGCGACTGAACTGAACTGAACTGAACATTTATTATGTACCAGTCACTGTACTAAGTACCTTTACATGTATTATCCCATTTAATTTTTACAATGACTCCAGGGACTGCACTATTATTACCTCATGTTACAATTGAGTAAACTGAGCCTCAAAGAAGTAAGATAACTTGCTTCTCTTACAGAGAAGCAGAGCTGGATCATGAACTCAGGCCTGGAATCTCAGCCATTCCATACATTATACTGTTCATGACAGCATCCAAGGCACCATGGGATACAGGGGGAAAAAAAACACAGCAAAACACTGATTCTAAACTCCATGAACTTGCATGCTGAGCAGAAAGGCAAGATAAACATGAGCTAGACTGTGAATATGTCCAGAACACAAAGGCTGGGAGGCCTTTTCTGAGGCCTTCAAGGTCCCAGATCTTCATCTTGATCTTCAAGGTCAGGAGAGTGTGGCAATGGAGAGGCTTGGCTACCAAAGGCTTGGCTACCACCAGAGCTGAACATTTCAGGTACCCTGCGTCCAGGCAGTGACCGCCATAGATGACAGCTCTTCCCTGAAAGCCCAGTATCTCCCATTAATTCTACCAGCATGTGTTGTACATCAGCTGTGTGCCAAGACCTGATCCCCACCTTGAGGAGCCCATGACCAGCAAGGAAAAGAGAAGCCGGCAGCACAGTCCATGCCATTTGGGGGAAAGTACAGCAGGCTGTTGCATACAGTGGGGGCACCTTTGCCAAAGTGGCAAGGATTAAGGAAGGCTTCCTGGAGGAGGCTGTAAGTAAGCAGAGCCCTAAGAGACAAGTAGGAGTCACCAGGTGAAAAAGAAGGAAGAGATATTTGCCTTATGGAATTGAAAACTCATATCTACACAAAAACCTACAAACAGATTTACTGTTTATAGCAGCCTTACTTATAATTGCCAAAATTTGGAAACAACCAACATGCCCTTCACTAGGTGAATACATAAATAAAACTATGGTATACCCAGGCAATGGAATATTATGCAGCATTGGAAAAGAAATGTGCTATCAAGTGATGAAAAGACATGGAAGAAACTTAAATGCACAGTTAGCGAAAGAAAATCTGAAAAGGTTGCATACTCTGTGATTCCAACGATATGACATTCAGGAAAAGGCAGAACTATGGAGACCGGAGACAATGAACAGATCAGTGGTTGCCAGGAGTTGTTCGTGGCAGGAGGGATGAATAGGGGGAACACAGAGGATTTTTAGGCAAGTAAAACTATTCTGTGTGATACTGTAATAGGGATACATGTCATTATACATTTGTCCAAACCCATAGAGCCTCCAGGCCTTCCCAGGTGGTGCTCGTGGTAAAGAACCTGCTCGCTGATGCAGCAGACTCAGAGAGGCGGGTTTGATGCCTGGTTGGGGAAGATCCCCTGGAGGAGGGCATGGCAACCCGCTCCAGTATTCTTGCCTGGAGAATCCTCATGGACAGAGAAGCCTGGGGGACTACAGTCCATAGGGTCATACAGAGTTGGACACGACTGAAGCGACTTAGCACATGCATACGCACAGAGAGTCTCCAACACCAAGGATAAATCCTAATGTAACCATGGATGTGGGGTAATAATGATGAGTCAAGATAGGTTCATCTGTAAGCAACATCCTACTCTGCTCAGGGATGTTGGTGATGGAGGAGGCTGTGTATGTGTGTGTGTGTGTGTGTGTGTATAGAGGCAGGGGGTAGATGGAAAAATCTGGACTTCCTGCTCAATTTTGCTGTGAACCTAAAACTGCTCTAAAAAACAAAGTCTAGTTAAAAGAGAAGGGAGTGGGACAGGTTGCAGGAAAGCTAAGACGGGAGGGGAGGGGGAAGTCAGCTCCACCTCCATGGAGTTGAACTTCGTGGTGGGAGGTGAGTAGTGACAGGTGAGGCTGGAGCTGTCAGCTGGGGCCAGAACAGGAAGGCCTTGGGGTTGTGCCCGTTGTCCTGTGGGGACCATGAGAGGTTTGAAAGGGGTCACACGTACAGATAGAAAGATCCTGCTGGCTGCTGCAAAGAAGAGGGATTGGAAGATGCTGGATGGGGGACCTCCCTGGTGGTTGGGGCAGCTAGGATTCCATGCTCCCACTGCAGGGAGCCTGGGTTCAATCCCTGGTCAGGGAACTAAGATCCTGCATGCCACGTGGTGGGCGAGACCAAAAAAAAAAAAATTCCGGATCGACACTGGGGACCAGCACGGGTCAGAGATGGTGGCCACAGACCGGGAGGGAGGCATCAATCTGAGGAAGGTGAGGGGCAGTGTCCTGGACCCTGACTGCTGCTTTCTCCCCACCCCTGCCCATCCCACCCGCCCCCACCACAGAGTTTGTCCGGATGATGTCCCGCTGAGGCCGCCAGGGCCCCTCCAGGACCGCCAAACTCGGCGGGGCGGGAGAAGAAGAGCCTGAGCTCGCCTCACCCTGCCGCCGCCGCCACCGCCGCCGCCGCCGCCCAGAGCCCAGGATGTACTGGCGGACGGGGCCTGCCTGCACCCCGGGGAGGTGCCCACCCCGGACCCCCACCCCTCCGCACTGTGAAAAAGACTCACGACTCTTGCAACTGGAAAGGCGGGGGCGCCCGCCAACGAGGAGGCCACCATGCCAGGCCGGCAGAGGTCAGGCCGGGTGCCGAGTGCCAGGGACCAAGCCGCTGCTGGCTGGGGTCGGGGGGCCCACACAGCATGTCTGCCCCAGGGCAGAGCCTCTCACCACCTTCCTTAGCTCTGTGCCCGTTCCAGCTCGCCTCAGCCCTGTTATCTCAGAACCAATAAAAATATTTCCAAGAGGAAGGTGGCTCTGGGGGTTCTTTGCTTCTCCTGCCTGGTTAGATGGGTACATGCATTTCCTGAGTACCAGCTGCACACAGGGAACTGGCTGAAAAACCTCCCTGCCCTCACCTTGTGTTGAGTTCCATGAGGTCCCCAGCCTCTTCCACACTCATCTCAGAAGCCAGAACCTGGTACCTTTAACTGAAAGGGAGACTGGGGCATATACAGATGTAGCTGAATGCACCGCTGCCCCAAACAGTCAAGTTCTGTAAGGAAAGGAGACTGGATACGGCTTGTGCAAGCCCTGGAACGGGGTCTGCCTCACTTCCCACCTCCCTGGAGCTTTCACACTGGTTGGGGAGACCGACAGGAGTTAATCACATCCATATGTGATTACAAATTGTGATCCTGCTTTTAAGGAAAAATGCGGGGACCTTCGGTGGGGTAGAATAAGGAGGTCTGGACTACTCTCCCAGGAAGTCAGGAGAGGCTTTCCTGAGGAAGTGATAACACGGTTTTTGCCCAGGAGGAAATCCCAGAGTGTGTGAAGAGACAGATGTAGAATCAGCCTTCATTCTCTCCGCCGAGCGAGAAGCAGGATAGTGTTGGGTCCTGGATTTATTATGCTCATTGTGTGACTTTGGGCCAGCCACATCCCCTCTCTGAACCTCAGTTTCCTCATGTGCATTAAGGGGATAATAAAGTCCACTGTAAATGATCTTGGGGTATTGCAGTGCCCACCTCCAGAGGCCTCGAAATAGTGCAAGGTGGCATTACTAAACAGGATCCATTGTAATCACTGTTATTAATTTCTATAATTGAAGGCTTAAAGAAGTCTGAAGGAGAAGTTTGTGGGCAGAAGTTGCCCAGAATCTTTTGATAGGCTTGAGGCATAATCTGATTGGTGTGTGGGATGGACCCATGGACTCCAAGCCAGGGGTTCTCAAACTTGAGTTTGCGCATCAGGAGTACCTGGAGGGTTTATTAGGCACCCCCATCCCAATGATTCAGATCCAGTGTTTGGGACAGACTTTGTGAATTTGCATCTCTCACAAGCTACCAGGGGATGCTGATGCTTTCAGGACCTCAATGGGAATAACACAGTTGAACATCCCAGACACACGGGACGTAGCTAGTGGAGGCTGTGGGCTGCAGGCTGGAAGCGGGAGGGAAGTAGACACTCCCTTGCCTTTCTGTAGCCACTGAGAGAGGATCCGTGTTATCAGATCCATTAGAGGATGGTGGGCTCCGCCCCCCCGCCGGCTCCACCCCCTAGAGGCTTGGGTAATCCCCAAATCCCCAGAGCCAGAGGGGCTGGGAGCTCCAAATTCACTGGAATAATCCAATTCGGAGACTAAGCCCTTGGCTTTGTGCCCTGGTGGGCAGATCTGCAGCCTTGCCTGCTCCTGTACCTAGCTCTGCCCAGAGACTCCAGATCCACACTGTTTCAGAAATCCAATGGCCCAGAGCCACTTGTAGAAAGAGCGTGTCTGGGGGGCATCCCTGTCAGCTGACAGGGATGAGCCCTTGAGGGCACCACAGGGAGAAAATAGAGTTAGGGTGTCGACTGAGGGCACCACAGGGAGAAAACAGAGTTAGGGTGTCAACTGAGGACACTGTCCTCAGTTCTGTGGTTTGCTAGAGTCACAGACACAGCGGCTATGATAAACGGACTTGAGAAGGTGTCAGACCACTGTTCAGAGGAGCCCTCATGCCCAGGACCAGGGGAAGCCCAGAGGTGGGGCTTCTGCCTCCTCCAGTGCTGAAACCCCTTGAACTTGTTGTATATATAGGCATTCCTAATAAGATCATTTGAAGAAGAGGTTCTCTTCCTTTCCAAGAACCGAGGCTCACTTTCCTAGATGAACCCTATCCCAGGCAGGAACTCTTTCTATATGTTCTTCCCAGGCAGGTTTGTCATCTTAGAAGAGTTCTCATTGTCTGTGAGGTCTGAAACTGAGCCTGGATTTGCCTCCTTGGACCTGTTAAGTCCAATACATTCACTCATTCAAGTATGCATTCAACTGATTTTTATTGAGCACCTAGTCTGCACCAGGTCCTCTGCCTGAGTCCCTGTCTCCTAGAAGCTCAGACTCTAGTAGAGGAAACGAATAAGAAGGCAGACAAAGCTAATGTACTGGTAGAAGTGCTATTTACCAGCTTACTTATGAGGTTAGCCTAGGAGAAGTGAGTGTACTAGAATCTACCCACCAATCTGGTGGGGTGGAAGGGACAGGTGTGCTAGGACCTGAAGAATCAGCTGTGCCCAGTCAGAGGAATTGAGGTGAGGAGTGGAGTGTTTCTAGTTAAGGGAACAGCAGAAGCAAAGGCCCAGGGATAAGAGAGAGTGTGGCTTCTTCGGGAAATGAAGCAGAATTCCACTTGGCTGGTGTACAGGGCTGGAGGAAGGAGCAGAGATGATGCTGGTCAGAGAGGAAAGGCCTGATCCCACCCAGACCTTGGAGGGTGGAGCTTGATTGGGACAGGGCTCAGGGGGGACTTATGAGGGGCAGCATCCTTGTGTGAGCCAGGCCCACGGCAACAGAATACCTGGTGCTTAGCTTAGAAAGGGCCCATATTTAACAGATAGGTCCAGAGCATGGAACAAATTCACAGGGCAGCTCGGGGGCAGCCAGGGGCTGCCAGGAAGTATCCTTATAGCAGCATGGTTGAGAGTCTGGTTCTGACCAAAAGACGGAGAAAAACAGGCATCCCGTGCCCTTAATAGAAGAACACACCCCTTGGGGGTGTTGCTGAGAGGAAAGAACCCTAGCCGGAGCCGAGCTGAGCCGGAGTGTGCCTCTAGCTCCAGCAGGCAAGTGGCAGGAAATTCGGAGTACGGAAAAACACGTTGAGACATACCGTGAGTATTCCGTCAGCAAAATTCAGACCTGGGAAGCTTCACAGGTCAAAGGGCTCAAAAGCTTCAACATATAAATGACAAGAAAAAGAAAGGGATGGACGGAGGACTTGTAGATGAAAAGAGACTTAAAAAGTGTCAAGTTTTTGGTTTTTTTAAGTGGGCCTAAATAAATGACAGTTTTAGAGATGTGCACTTGAGTTGGAAAAAAAAAAAAAACATAAATAGAAGAGAATTATTCTTGTAAAAGTCTGAATAGTGGTTCCTTTTAGGGTGAGAGAGAGGGAGGGGACTGTGATCGAGCTTCCTTGGTGGGTCAGACAGTGAAGAATCCGCCTGCAATGCAGGAGATGTGGGTTCAATCCCTGGGTGGGGAAGATCCCTCGGAAAAGGAAATGGCAACCCACTCCAGTATTCTTGCCTGGGAAATTCCATGGGCAGAGGAGTCTAGAGGGGTCCTAGCAGAGTCCATGGGGTTGCAAAGATTCGGACACAATTGCCCAATTAACACACTTAGCGAGAGAGAGGGAAGGGACTGTGATTGGGACAACGCACAGAGAGGGGCTTCTGGGGAGTCTGACAAACTTCTGTTTTTTCAAAAATACTTATTTATTTATTTGGTTGCTCTGGGTCCTAGCTGCAGCATGAGGGATCTAGTTCCCTGACCAGGGATCAAACCCGGACACGCACTGGGCACAAAGAGTCTCAGCCATGGACCACCAGAGAAGTCTGCAAAGTTCTATTTCTTGATCCATATGGTAGTTACAAGGTTGTTTGTCTCTCACTTAGTTGTACATTTATGCCAGGGTATTTTTCAGTTTTTCTTATTTTACGATAAAAGTTTGGTGTTTTTTTTTTAAGTATGAGCTCAGAAGTCAGCCACTAGTTTTCAAATCTCAGCTCTGCCACTTACAAGCTGTGTCATTTTGGGTAAGTTATAAGATCCTCTGGGGATTTCCCCGGTGGTCCAGTGGTTAAGAATGAATCTGAATAAATTTAAAAAAAAAAGAATAAATTTGCACTTCCACTGCAGGGGACATGGGTTCCATCCCTGATGAGGGAACTAAGATCCCACAGGCCTCAAGATGTGGCTGAAAAAAAAAAAACCACGCTGGGCCACAGTTTCCTCATCTGCAAAATGGGGATGATGTTACAGTGTTGTTCTGAAGATAAAACACGATACTGTACTCGAAGCCCTTGGAACAGTGCCTGGCACACAGGAAGTCTGGTACATGTTCATGCTATTTTTGTTACTATTGTGTTGTTATTCCTTTTTCCCCTATCCCTCTCTCCCATGTGTCTTCATGCCTCCGTGATTCCCTCTCAAGGAAAGGGGAATGGAGAACTAGCCTTGGCATGCCTTAATGGCTGTGGCTGAACCTCTCGTTGACAGTGACAAGCTAATCACAGCAGAAGTCTGGGATCTGGCTCTATGACCAGGCAGTGACAATCTGCATGGTGTGGACCTGCAAAGCGGTCCTGATGCTCTTGGCTGTGCTTGCGGCTTAGGCTGAGGGGCCAGGATATCCCTTCACCCCTCTGGAGGTATCTGCCACCTGCTCCCATGATCTTGCTGATGTCTGTCTTTCCTAGAAGAAGGACAAAGGGGCTGAGGTTCATGATCAAGGCATGGGCTTTGATGATAATATGAACTTGCTTAACCCATCTCTGCCACTTAACCAAGTTAAGGGATATAGGTGTTAAGGGAGTCCCTCTTCCTCTTTGAGCCTTGTTGCTGCTGCTGCTGCTAAGTCGCTTCGGTCGTGTCCAACTCTGTGCGACCCCATAGACAGCAGCCCACCAGGCTCCCCCGTCCCTGGGATTCTCCAGGCAAGAACACTGGAGTGGGTTGCCATTTCCTTCTCCAATACATGGAAGTGAAAAGTGAAAGTAAAGTCGCTCAGTCGTGCTTGACTCTTAGCGACCCCATGGACTGCAGCCTACCAGGCTCCTCCATCCATCGGATTTTCCAGGCAAGAGTACTGGAGTGGGGTGTCATTGCCTTCTCTGTGAGCCTTGTTATCCATTAGTTATGATAATAAGTGCATGTACCTGGGTGGGGGGGTGATTTGGAGAAATACCCCATGCATAGTGCTTAATAGAGGGCCAGGCTCAGGGCCTTCGCATATGCTGTTCCCTTTGCCTAGAATGCTTTTCCCTACATTCATTGAGTGGCTGGATCTTTCTCATTTCTTGGGGTTGGGCTTAAATAGTTCCTTGGCTTCCCTTCTAAAGGAAGAAAGGAAGCCACTGCCACATCTCGTTCATATTCTTTAGAGCATATGTGACATTTCTGGCCTGACATACTTTATTAGATTACAATACATTCTTCCTTTCATTCTTTGACACCCCCTGCCCCTCACTAGAATTGAGAATCTCCATGTTGGCAGGGACCACCTCTACCTTGTTCACTGCAGTATCTCCAGTGTCTAGTAGGTACCTGACAATTATTTACTGAAAAAAATGAAAAAAACCCACAAATCTATAAATATGCATTATTCGCTTCTCTGTGGTCTGTCTTCTCTGACTGGTTTGTGAGGGACATAAGCACAAGCCTTGTCAGGCTTGTTCTCTGCTGTGTCTCCTGAGCCCCTCGCCCTGGTCAGTGTGCACTGCATGACCTGTAAATACTTGGCAGGGGAACATGGCCGGCGGTGTAGAGGGCGGCAGTCGTCTGTGAGCACTGCTCTCAGGCGCAGGAAGCACTCCAGGCCCTGTCCCTGGTGGCCTCTTGACTCAGGCCACACTCTGTTCCAATGCTGCATTTTTGCGGACCATTTCCTTGTGCTGCAGGCCCCTCAAAGTGATAGGCAGTGCCCTATATTGGGAAACAGACAGAGGATTGGGAGTTGGGCAGACCTAGACACTAGTCTCTGATGATCAATCACTAACAGTCTCTGGGACCTTGAGTCAGTTGCTGAAGCTTCAGTTTTCTCATCTGTAACATTGTCCAATAGGGTGTGGCTATTTAAGTGAAGGCAAACTCAGTAAAAATTTACTTCCCTAGGTGTACTAGCCACATCTCATGTGTTCAATAGCCGCGTGTGGCAGGGGTTCGCTGTGTTAGATGGTGCAGATATGGTACATTTCCATCACGGTGGGAAGTTCAAGTCTAAAGGAACAGCTGACAAGTAAACTGGCATGCAAGCACTGGTTACTACGTTTCTTCTTGCTTCCCTAGTTTGCCTATCTCACGGGGAAGGAGTGGAAAGGATACAGCAGCTGCTTTACAGTGTTGTTGGGTATGTTAAGTCCTTTCCATTCCTCATTTCACTCCATCTATACAACCACTCTATTTTACCACAAGGAAACTGGGGTTCAAAGAGAGTTTATGACCTGTCAAGACTGTCCCTGGTGTTCCCAACTCCAAAAAATTGTGTCCTTAACACAAGAGGAGTCTGGGAGATAGTAAGAACAGCTACTACGTAGGAAGTGCTGATGATGGCCGTGTGAGGCTCTCTTGGAAATTCGCTTTATATAAATCTCATCCCAACCCTGGGCGGCTGAGCGTTCTCACCACTTCATTTACAGGTGAGGAAGCTAAAAGTGCAGAGAGGAAGTGACTTGCCCATGGCTACCAGATGGGAAGACGCTTGTTGTCTCTGACCTTGTCCCAGGCAACTTCCCCGTGACTCATATCCTCCTGGGGGAAGCCAAGAAAAGCCAAGTCCATACTCCCTCCCGTGAAGCTGGAGACCCAGCCAGGTTTCTCTTGGTCCAAGCTGCCTATTTGGGACAGGACCAGGAGACACCATGGGCTGGTTCCCCTCCTCTCTGGGTGGCTCTGGTCTCCTTGCTGTCTAACTGCTGGAGGCCCTGAGCATGGAAACTTGGCTTTGGGACCAGACCACCCACCTCCAAGACCAAGGGCTGGCAGGGCGGGCTGAGCAGAAGGCAGGGCTGGCCCCCGCCCCCTCTCTGTGTTTACCTTTTGAACTTTTATTGTGAGCTTATCTTTAAAGTGGAAAAATATTCCATAAACTTAAAATAGGCAAGACTTAATTAATAGCATGCTTTGTTCTTCTGATCCTTATCCGTACAGGAAGACCCACCCCTTTTTGGTTTTGTGGGTCAAGGTGAAATTACCCCTGGGGGCTTCCAAACAGCTGCTTCATTTTCTACTTTTGAACTCTGAGACCCTTTGGCTTTTCCCTCCTTGGGGTGGAAAGGTTTTTGTCATCTCGTTAGCCTAAGGATTTCACCAAGGCCTTTTCTATTTACCATATCACTAGTCTTACATGTTTTAATTATTTCTTCTCATGTGATTAATAGCTACTATGCATTGAAGACCTACTCTGTTAAGGGCTCCTAACACTCTTACATGGTAGATCTTATTTCCATTTTACAGATGGAAACAGGCCCAAAGAGGAAAAATGACTTTCCCAACGCTGCACAACTCTTAAGATGTGGAGCTTGGCTTTGAATCTAGGCTCCATGCCTCCACACACCCATGACTAATATTTTACTGACTGCTTAGCTCTGGGCTCAAGGGTCTAAAACATGTCCTTTTTACTTTCCTTGTTTAAAACCTCTCTTTTTACTTCTTACAGTCCTACAAGGCATGTATAATTATTCTCACCATTTCACAGATGAGGAAACTTTGGCTCAGAGAGGTGAATTCATTTACCCAAAGTCACACAGCAATCAATGGTGGAGCTGTGATTTGCACCGAGCTGTGTCTGATAGGTAGCTTGGAAAAGTAGTAGATTAGAAGCCAAAAACCCCCACAGATTTTGGTTCCTCATTGTATGGGCAATCCACTTAAGCCTTCTGAACTTCATTTCTTATCTGCGAAATGGGGACATTTTGTTTTCCTAACTTCTTGTGGTGGTTGTGAGAATCAAATGGCTCAGAAACAGTGGTTCTTGAGAACTGTTCCCTCAGGGCCTGAGTTTATCCCAGTTTTGGATGGAATTGTGGTAAATTTTGTCTTTGTGAAATTCTCTTCTGAGTTTTCCAACAAAATGTGTATCTTTCTTCCACGAACAGAGAATAATCTATGTCCTTTTTTAAACCATCTCATTCAATCCCCACAACGGCATGAGATGGATGCTCTTTTTTGCATTTTAGGAGAGAGGCGATTAGAAGGAAAAGGAGTGACAGCTGGGAGCTGCTGAGGAAGCAAGGGAGCCCAGTTCTGTTTGACCGTCAAATCTCCACGCACGTCACTCCATGGAGGGCAAATTCTCCATTGTGAGAAGGTTCTGGAGGGTTTGTAGTGTTTGTTTGTTTTTTTAGATAGACTTTATATTTTAGAGCAGTTTTAGGTTCACAGCAAAGCCGAATGGAAAGCACTTAGAGTTCCCATATTACTCCCCATCCTCACTCCATACACAGTTGTTCTGCCATCAACATCTCTCATCAGAGTGGTCCATTTGTTACAACTGATGAACCTACACTGACGTGTCATTATCACCCAAAGTCCAGTTTATACTGAGGTTCACTCTTTAGTGCTGTATATTCTATGGCTTTAACCAAAAGTATAATGACATGTCCCTGGAGGAGGGCAAGGCGACCCACTCCAGTATTCTTGCCTGGAGAATTCCATGGACAGAAGAGTCTGGAGCGCCACGGTCCATAGGGTCGCAAAGAGTTGGACAGGACTGAAACAACTTAGCAAACACACACACACACACACACACACACATAATGACATGTGTCCACCATTACAATATTATACAGAGTAGTTTCGCTGCTGTGACATGACTGAAGCAACTTAGCACGCAGGCATGCGTGCAAAAGTTCCCTGTCCTTTGCTTATTCATTCCTCCATTCCCCACAACAACCCCCGGCAACCACGGATCTTAGTGTCTCCATAGTTTTGGCATCATACAGTATGTAGCCTTTTCAGATTGGCTTCTTTCACTTAGTACTATGCATGTAAGGTTCTTCCACATCTTTTTATGGCTTGATAGCTCATTTCTTTTTTAGCACTGAATAATATTAGAGTATTGCATTGTTTGGAGGTACCATAGTTTATTTATCCATTCACCTACTGAAGGACATCTTGGTTGCCTCCACATTCTGTCAGTTATAAACAAAGCTGCTGTCAGCATCTGTGTGCAGGTTTTTGCGTCGATGTGGGTGTTCACCGCCTTTGGATAAACACCCAGGAGTTTGATGGCTGAATATCACAGTAAGAGCACGCTGAGTAGTAAGAAGCTGCCAAACTGTTTTCCAAAGCGGCTTACCATTCTCACCAGCAGTGAATGAGCACTTCTCCTCCTCTGAAGAGCTGAAGTAGTTTTTGGAGAAAACCAGCCCCAGCTAAAGGGGGCGGGGATGCAGCCACTCTGAGAGTCCTTGTGCTCTGAGATGGGGCTGACCTTCCACAGCAGGCAGGAGACATTGGAAGCTGGAGAGAAATGCCTGGGCCCGGTGCCACCAGGGAACTGACACCCTTCTCTGCTTTCCTAGAGCTCGCCCTCCCTGCCGTGTGGACAGCCAGCCTTGAGAGGAGGTCCAGGGCTATTTGGGGACTCCTAGGTCAGAGACTTTGGATGTAATCCTGCCTCGGAGTCAGGCCCTCCAGTCTGGCTTGGCAGCTGGGACCCTAACACTTTTGTCTCCCCCCACTACCCCCATCTCAGGGGGCTTCCCTGTAGCTTAGATGGTAAAGAATCTGCCTGCAATGCAGGAGACCTGGGTTCGATCCCTGGGTTGGGAAGATCCCCTGGAGTGGCAATCCACTCCAGTATTCTTGCCTGGAGAATCCCATGGACGGAAGAGCAGGGCAGGCTACAGTACATGGGGTTGCAAAGAGTCGCACACAACTGAGCCACTAATGCATTCATTCACCACCACTGGCATCCCAGCCCTGAGTCCCGCTCATGATAACTCTTCAGCTGCTAGAATCTTAACTCCTCCAACCTCTATCACCACTTGCTCCCATAAAACTGCCCCTGAATCACACTATCTCAGATGAGACCCACTGTATAGGTGCCAGCTTCTTCTTGCAGAAGCAATGTCTGCCATTTGAAATCTGCTGGCTCCTATCCCTGCAGGCTTGCTTCCTCAGTTATATGAGGAGAGTAGGTATGGGGCTTTCAAACGCTGTAAGAATCTCACAGGGCTTCCCTGGTGGCTCAATGGTAAAGAATCAGCCTGCTAATGCAGGAGACTCAGGTTTGATCCCTGTGTCAGGAAGATCATATGGAGGAGGACACGGCAACCCATTACAGTATTCTTGCCTGGAGAATCCCATGGACAGAGGAGCCTGGCAATCTATAGTGCATAGGGTCGCAAAAGAGTCAGACATGACTTAGCGACTAAACAACAAGAATCTCATGAGATAAGAAAAGAGAAATAGCTTGGTGAGTCAAGCGGCCCAATACTTCTGTTAGGAAATCCCCTGTTAAATAGTACCACCGATTTCACCAAAATTGGTTATGGGGTGTCACCTACAGAAGACATGGTCACCCTTAAGGGGCATAGGGTCTTTCAGCAGAAAGGAATTTGAGGAGGCTGCAGCCTCAGTGATTATACTTACCACTCCTGGCATTCCTAAAAAAAGCCTGACTGGCAACCTTTCACAGGACAGGTCGGGGTACAAATTGCAGAAAGCAAGAACTCAGGGACCCTTTCATTCCAGGATAACAATTGGCTGAGTGCTTGACTTGTGCCAGGCACTACTCTAATCTCTACTCTAAAGTACATCACCTTCTCCTCTTCCTCCTCTGCCCCCTCCTCTCCCTCCTTCATCTTCTTTTTGGTATCAGTTTTATTTAAATATAAATTCACATACCAGGCAATTCATCTGTTTAACATGTACAAATCAGTGGTTTAGTACATTCACAGAATTTGTGCAACCATACCACAACCCATTTTAGATATTTTTGTTACCCAAAAGGACACCCCATACCCTTTAGTTATCACACCCCAATCTCCCTGCTTCCCCAGCCCCAGGCAACCACTAATCTACTTTCTGTCACTATAGATTTGCCTATTCCGGACATTTTACATAAATGCAGTATTAGATTTTATAGCCTTTCTTTTTTCTGGCTTCTTTCTCTCAGTACAGTGTGTTCAAGGGTCATCCATGTTATAGTCTGTACCAGAACTTTGTTACTTTTTCTGGCTGAACAGTCTATTGTATAGATATACCACGTTTAAAACCCTTTCATTAGTTCATGGGCCTCTGGGTTGCTTCCAGTTTTTGGTCATTATGAGTAATGCTGCTATGAACATTCATGTACAACTGTTGATGTGAACATGTGTTTTCATTTCTTTTGGGTGAAATGGAGTGAAATTTCTGAGTCAAATGATTGCATTACCTTCTCTAATTCTACATCTACCCTTTGAAGTCGAAACTATCTCTAAGTCACAATTGAGGAAACTTGAAACTCAGAGAGGTTGCCTAAGACCATATGGTGAGTGAATGGTGGAGCAGGACTTGGAACTCAGGCAGTCTAACTCAGATCCCATGCTTCTCATCCCATCTTCAGGGTCTTAGAACTTCTGTTTCACCTAAGAGGTAGCCCCAACTACAAGCATCTGAATCTCAAAAATGGGGCTAGGCCTCTGCGTACTAGGATAGCCCAGCCAGGAATGAACTCTGAAGAGCCTAGTTTTGGGGAGGGGTTTGGGGTGGAGAAAAATCAGGTATCTTGTTCATCGCCTGGGGTGACCAAGGATCTAAGGTACTGAGAGAAGGCTTACGTTTAGGCTTTCTGTGTGTGTGTGTGGTCAGTCATGTCCGACTCTTCATAACCCCATTGACTGTAGCCCACCAGGCTCTCTGTCTATGAGATTTCCCAGGCAAGAATGGGAATAACAAATAATGCTGTTATGGAGTGGAGTGGGTTACTATTTTCTACTCCACGGGATCTTCCTGACCTAGGAATCGACCCCCAGTCTCTTGTGTCTCCTGTGTTGGCAGGCAGATTCTTTACCACTGTGCGACCTGGGTCCTCTTTAAAAGTTAAAAAAAAAAAAAAAGTTTAACGGTTTCTAAAAAAAAAAAAAGTTTAATGGTTTTTGTGATAGTTTCCTCTAGACTAGACTGCCTTGAGGATGAAATAAACATGAGTTTCTGGAAGCAGTGTAGTAAATGGCCAGCACATGGGCTTTACAGGTCAGCTCCCCAGAAGGGAAGAAGTCCCCATCACCTCTCTGTGCCTGTATTCCCCCACTTGCACCCTGCTCTCTGGGCTCTATAAGCTCTGACTTGTCAGGTTCCTCCAAAGATGACAGTTTTCAGAGGAAAGGAGGATTAGAAGCTCCAGAGCAGGACCCCAGAGGCCTTGGGAGGTGAAACAGGTCCCCAGAAGGAAACAAGTTCATATTCTTGCAAAAGAAGGGGGGAAAAATAGGACTAAGAAGAGGATACTTCAAAAATTATCTCTGTGGGAATCTGCTCTTAGGGGCTGGGGAAGCAATTCAGGTGAATTTAAATTTTCTACCGAGCACTTCTTTGGCAGTCCAGTGTTTAAGACTCTGTTCTCCCATTGCAGGGGCCACAGGTTCCATCCCTGGTCAGGGAACTAAGAACCTGCCGTGTTTCCCGGCAGGCATTCCACCCGCCGGGTCAAAAAAGAAAAATTTCCCCAACTATACTTCACTTTGGTACCTCACTTTGTTCCTTTAGAGTACTCATCACTGGTCTAACTAAATAATTGAGTAAGGACTGTGATTCTCATGTGAGATCCTCAGTGTAGTTTTGTTCACTGCTGCCAAAAACTCATTGCCTGGCAGGTAGTAGGCAGCATTGTCAGAAAAAACCCCAAAAAGCCCAGTTAAATTTCAGTTTTAGACAAGCAATAAATTATTTTTAGTGTATGTTCATTTATTTGAAATTCAAATTTAACTGTGCTTCCTGTATTTTACCTAAATCTGACAACCCTAGGAGTAGGGTCTCGATAAATATTTGTGGAACAAATGGATAAAGGAGGTTTTGCCTTGGCTCTGCCCTAAACTTGTGGTTTGACCATTTGAGCAATGCTCGGTCCCTCTCTGGGCCCGTTTCTCTGACAGGTGGGAGTTCGGGCAGCGACCACAGCGCAGGGATCGCCAAGGCAGGAGAGCGTGGTGTGAACTGCCAAAGAAAAGGAGGAAGCTAGCGTCACCTCTGTGTGGGACAGTTTGGACCTCCAGACTGGGTACCGCTCTCAAGTCCTTCTGCCGGGGCCGGGGAAGCCCCAGTCCCGCCCCTCCAAGCTGGGGCTAGCCTGAGGCTGTCGCCATGGAGATACGGTAGCCTGGAGCCCCTCCCCGCCAGGCCACGCGTTTCCGCTGCGTTGGAGCCTCCTGATTGGACGGCCATCTGGACGCTACCACCAGCCCAGAGCCCGCTAAGGGGTGGGGGCGGGATCTTGTCCTCGTGGGACCCTTGCCCTGAAAACCTGTTCATGTGGCCTCTCTAGGGGAGGATGGGTTCTCTGCCTGGCGTGGGGACAAAGGCTGGGTATCAGGTCGGAAGCGTGATCACTGCTTCTCCTACTAGATCTTATGTTCATGCCTCTCCCTGAGAAAGAAAGCGGGGATCGGGAAAGTCGGTAACGCCCCCCTCGAGAGCCTATTCGGCCCCCAAAATCTGGAGCACCGGAAGTGCTGGCGACGTGTCAGTGCGCCCTATCCTAAACCTTCCCCCCTAGGCCACCTTTCCTATTCAGATACGGGATTCCGGGGCCGCCTCGGCGCTGCACCCCGCCACTTCCGCATTGAACCGCCGCTTCAACCGAACTCCCAGCCTCTGCGCGCGCTCCCTTTCATGCCTGATGGTTGGGCCGACGCCTGAGAGTAGCCACGCCCTCTCCTGCTCCTGGAAGCCAATGGGCGGGCGCCTCCCGGCGGGGTGGTGGGTAATTAATGAGGGCCGGGAGCTGATTGGTTACGGGGTCGTGGCCGGGGGCTGGGCGGTGGGGTAGGTTGTTCTAAGGTGGGAGGCGGCACCCGTGGCTGAGAAGGAGGCCTGAGAGCGACATGTCCCCGGCGGCTGAGGCACAGCGGCCCGTGGCGCTGTTTTTCTGAGTCTGGGGCGGCCTGGCGGCCGGCTGAGGACAACACTCGGCGGAGGCTGCCCCCGCTGTGAAGGCCGCCATGCTAGGCGCTCGGGCGGTTGAGGGAGCCGCCGTGGCGCTCCTGCGACTGCTGCTTCTGCTGCTGCCGGCTCTCGGCGTGGTCCGCTTGGCGGGGGCCGGGCTGCCCGAGAGCGTGATTTGGGCCGTCAACGCGGGCGGGGAGGCGCATGTGGACGTGCACGGGATCCACTTCCGCAAGGACCCTTTGGAAGGCCGGGTGGGCAGAGGTGAGAGCCCCTCGGCCGAGCCGCGGGATCCCGGGCCTGCCGTGCCGGGCGCAGCGCGCCGAGGGCTGCGGGCCCCGAACCCCTTCCTCGACCCCGGGGCCACGTCTCTGGAGCGAAGTTTCTCTCTACAGTTTCCTCGGGGACCCGATCAGAGCCTAGAGACTGGCACTGGCTCCAAGCAGCCCAGAGGCATCGAGGCAGAGAGTTGGCAGAAGTTATATTTGGACCTCGCATCTTGTATTTTCTTAACCCCTCACCTCCAACCGCGCTGGGAAAGTAAAGTCGGGGGCGGCCTATTGCCACCTCTAGGCCTCACGGGTTTTTCGGTTTTCGCTGTTCCTAGCCTGGTGGTCAGTTTCTGGTAGATTTCTGCCGACCCAGAAATCGGCCGCTCTCTTTACCCTCTCTGCAGGAGCGGGTCTTGATTCTTAGCCAGAATGGAAAGGAATCTTCGAAGAGGATG
>NW_011495054.1:6339735-6346959 GCF_000754665.1 Bison bison bison
GGGTAGCCCCCCCCCCCCCCCCCCCCCCCCCCTTTTGGAGCGGGGCATATGTGTGCTTAAAAGTAGAAGCTTTAAGGCCCTTCCCAGAGTGTGGTTATGTCGCCAACCCTACTGCACACGGGGCTGGTGGTGTGTCAGCAGCGTAAGGTCTGAATATTCTGCCTGCCTGTGCGGAGAGCCTACCCCTCAGTGGTCCTGAGAGGTGTGATTCCAGGTTATGGGAAAATTGCTTTTGGCTTAACTGATTGAGCAACAGTAGTTTTGCAAGAGCTGCACAGTTCTCAGTGTGAGAATTGCTGGGGGAGCTAGTTAAAAATACAAATTCTAGACCTGTAGATTAAACCCAGGTTTCTGCACCCCTGGGGCTTCTGATGTAGGTCATCTGCAGACCACTCTTTGGGAAAATCTAGACTTTGTTTCTTCTGTTCTTAGGATTGGAAAACAGGTTTAAGAAGGAAGTTCCCCGTTTCATGTGTTGGAAGGAGGTTTATGCTGTCGGCTGGGTTCAGAGGCTGCCAGCTTGGCAACAGGCCATCTCCAGAAAAGTAGGAAACAGACTTTCTCACTCTTTTTTCCACGATGCCCAGATTTGGCTCTTGCTTTTCCTAAAAGGTTTAACTTGGTTCTTTCAACCAAATTAATTGCCCTGGCCTGCTTGGAATTTGTTGTATTGGGGGGTGTTTATTGCTTCCATAGACGTGGGGGTGTTGGGGCACAGAGCAGTTTTCCAAAGCTCCACGTTTGTCTTCAGTTTAGCTCTGGAATTTATTTAGCCCTGGCATGTAGGTCTCAGTAGCCTGGGTTCAGCTGAGTCAGGGCCCTGGTCTTCAGCAGCCATCACAGCAGCCAAAGGCAGACTTAATAGCAGGAGGTGGTTGTTATCTTCAGCCTGGACCCTTCCTCTTTCTTCATGGGTGTGGGCAGGGCGGAAGAAGCCCTTGAGGAAATTAGAGACCGTTTGTGGACTTCGCCTCTAGAGATAGCTGTGGTGAGGCCATGTACAGATGGTTCCTTTTCAATTAACAAATTCCAGGCTTTTCACAGGTGACCTTATTCTCTTTGGTCCCTAGTGGGGAGGAGGGAGCTGAGAGCACACAGGTTTAGTCCCCAGCTACTTTACTTCCCTTATTCAGAAATCCTGGTTTTCATTTGCTGGTACCAGTGGGTTTGGTTTGGTTTTTTTTTTTTTTTTGAGTCTGATCAGCAGTCAGTCAGGCTGTCTGTCCTTAGGTTACTGGATCATAGTTGCAGTGCCTTTGGAAGAATTTATTGTAGCAGGTAAAATTGTGCAACTTACCATATTACGAAAGCTCACTTGTTCTGGAATCCTGGCTGGAACCCTGGCACTCTAAATGGAGGTTCCCTGCTCCACACTGGTAGTCCACTTGGGTATGAATTGCAGCAGTGTTAAGGGTTGAATGAGGGTGGAGGCTGGTTGTCAGCCTTTAGGTTGATGTAGCTTGAGCCAGCCAGTTGCGACGTTGCACTTGGAGGGCTCCTGAGAGCAGCATTTTGCTGGCTGTAGGTCGGGCTGAGAAGTGATTAGTCTTTCTCTCTCGGAAAGCAGCTCTTTAGATTCTTTCTGTGCAGGGGAGTCAGTACCACGAAGGGAAGTGCAGCTGCTCCTTCTGTTTGGATAAGGGTGTGCCAAGTATTTGGAGACCCTTGCTCCCCACCCCCCGAACCCTGCTGCTATTTACACTAATTTCCTTTGGAGCTGAACGTCTTTATTTTCCATACGCCCGTGGTGTTTTCAGCACCCAAGGAAAGTCCATTTTTGTGTTTAATGAATTCAGATGTTTGTTGCCAAGTTAATCCAGATAAGAGTTTGGCCTGCTTTTGAACTTGCTGTCTCTCTATAGTGTCTTTGTAGTTTGGCATTCTCGGAAACTGTGAGTGGCCCAAGGCACCTAGTGGGTTTTGCTTTCAAAGGCACTTCACATCGTGTATTGAATTTCATTTCTGCCTTGAGGATAGCTAGGGCTCATGGAAGATGCTGACAGCCTGGGAAAGGCTTTTTTCACCTGTGTGCTTCAGCAGACAGAGGTACCACTATGGAGAGTGATTCAGAAGCTTTCTGTGTGGGATTCTGGCGTGCTCTGCATCCCAGGTTCTTCGTAACTTGCTCTCTGTGGGTTCTTCTGGACTCTGATGGAAAAGACTTGGTTATTTGGCCTGAAGCCATAGAGATTGGCTCGGTTTTAGGAAAAAGACTATTTCTTCTTCATAGAAAGATGCCCGCTAGTTATTTGTATGGCCTTGATGAATTTGCGTTCCCCCTCTGAACCTTGTTTTCCTTCATAAAACTTGTCATGCTTTAGGAATCAGTGACATGAGTCTGAAAATTCTGTCCAGAGTAGGTTCAAGTGTCTGTCTTTTTCTTTGCTTGAAGATCTTTTACAAGGAATTACAAGTGGAGCAGAATGTGGCTCTGGAGGGGAAAAAGCTGGCCAGGGGTCTGAGCCCATCAGATTACTAATTCTCTAGGACCTAAGGAAGACCCTGCAGGGGCTTCCCTGATGGCAGTGGTAAGGAATCCGCCTGCTAATGCAGGAGATGCAGGTTTGATTACTGGATCGGGAAGATCCCCTGGAGAAGGAAATGGCAACCCACTCCAGTATTCTTGCCTGGGAAATTCCATGGACAGAGGAACCCAGTGGGCTACAGTCCATGAGGTTGCAAAAGATTCAGACAGGACTGAGCAATTAAAGAACAACAAAGAAGACTCTTCCCTTTTGGCTGGGGAAGGATCTGGCTTTGGGGAAATAAGAGCTTGAAAGATAATGTGAGAGAGACACTGGTACTTCTGATTTGCTTAAGGCCAAGGGATTTGTTTAAAATTCTCTTCTTATACTGCTTTCTTGGTGGCTCAGACGGTTAAGAATCTGCCTGCAGTGCAAAGACTTGGGTTCGATCCCTGGGTTGGGAAGATCCCCTGGAGAAGGGAATGCAACCCACTCCAGTATTCTTGCCTGGAGAATCCCATGGACAGAGGAACCTGGCGGGCTACAGTCTGGGGTCACAAAGAGTCAGACATGATTGAATGACTAGCACTTTAATATACTGCTACATAAGAGGCCAATTTCATTTGCAGGCCCTCCTAGGAGCAGTTCACTAGCAGAGAATTTAGGTAGATGGTACCCTGTTTTCCAGATGAAAAAACGCCTATAGACAACAACATGTTCTACATCACATAGTAGGTAGCAGAGCCAGGATTCAAATCCAGGCCCATCTTCCCCTCAAACCTGGACTGAGTTTTTCAAGTAGCCTGGTGACTCTATTGTCTAGAGCTAAGAAGCTGTGGACAGAGTGTGGACCCTCTGGCCCCGTTCCATCTTTGGTTAACGTCTGACCTCTGTCGGGCTAACTCGAAATTCTAATTCCAGCTGCCATTGTATGTTCCCCGTGTTCACTTCACTGTTAAGGTAGCCATGAAGGCATAAAGGCTCGGAGGGGAAGTTGCTATTGTCTTTCTTGAGACTTGGGCAAATTCAGCTTTGCATGTGGGGAATTTCGTGGGCAAGCCACTTGGAAAAGCTTTTAAAGGTAATTCCAAGGTTGTTGAGTAGTTTTTTGCTGAGATTTCTTAGCTGTGAGACTGAGACTGCCACAGATTATGTTACCGTCAGTTTCTCACTTTTTCCATGCCAGAAGGGGGGAAAATAGATTCTCCACACATGCATAACATTTTCTGTGTCTCCGAAAAGCAAATCGAGTGACCATTCCAAATTTGTAAGGATCACGGTCTTTGTGAAAGAGGGAGATTCTTAGAACTCATTTGGAAGAGGATCGGCAATCTTTATATCTTTATAGGTTTGTGGTCTGAGCCTAGGGGTTGTATCTGGGGCAGTTGGCAGCACATCCTTTGTAGAGCTACTCAGCACCCCAGCCCCTTTGATTTTTCAAGGAGAAATAGGAAGAAAAAATGTCTGGAGACAAAAGTGCAATGAGTTTCCTGTTCATTGTCTCATCAGTCCATCTGATCTGGCTGCTATTCACTTACAGGAACTGTTAACAGTTCTGTTTATTTTTCTGGAAGGCTTGACCTCAGCCACTGGATCTTCTAGTTACTCTCTTACCTCCTGTGGAGATAAAAGATCCTGTCTCTTGGATTCTCGGAAGATAAAGCTGCCAGAGTGACCGCTCTCAAACATCACCCTGGGGATCCAGGTGCCAGATGTCTTCAGAGCCACCGTGTGAAACTGGAAGGTGGTCTTGACATCTTAGCTCCAAGACTCCTCCTCCCAGGTGGAGGAGAGACTAGGCCCGTGTACCAAAATCACTGCCGAGTCTGTGGTTTGGAAAGTAGATGGATAGAGCTCTGGAAGGCATAGTGTTCACCTCTTGGCCCTGAGTGTGGAAGCATATTTGAGGAAGGACCCGGGTTAGTTTGTTGTGTGGGAGAAAGAAAAACATACACAGAGTCATAGCTGAGGGCAGTAGAGGATTTTGGCTCTTCTGATACCCACCCACAAAAAACAACTTTTTACTCTGCCTTCTTCCTCATCTGTTTAAAATGGGAAAGGTGGCTCAGTGGTAAAGAATCAGCCCACCAGTGGAGAAGCAGTTTCAATCCCTGGGTTGGGAAGATCCTCTGGAGGAGGAAATGGCAACCCACTCCAGTATTGTTAGCTGGACAGAGGAGCCTGGTGGGCTAGAGTCCGTGGGGTCGCAAAGAGTCAGACACGACTGAGTGACTGAGCACGCACATGCACACATTCCTCATCTGTCCCAAATGGGGAAGGTGGCTCCTTCTGGAGCTGGGAATCTGAGGCCAGAGGTGCAACGGGACCGTGGACCATTTTCCTTCCCTGCTAGGATGGCTCTCCTGTGGAGAGGAGCATGTGACTTGACTACGCTGCGGGCACCTCCTTTGTTGCCATTTGTTTGTTCAGTGGATCACACTGAGCGCGCTGATGAATGTGCCCAGGACGACGTTACGTCCTGGGGATACAGCGGGAATCTTGTTTCTTCTTTCAGTTTGTCTGGGGGAATGTTTGAGACCACGGGTGAGGTTGAGTTCGTGAGTCTGTGGGAAGTAAGGTGTTAGACCCAGAGGAAATTAGAGAGCATCACATCCTCTTTCTAACGACCTTGTTGCTTTTGACCAGCCCTGGAACTTTTTGAATGAAAACGTTGTAAAAAGCAAGGAAAGCTGGTTTCTTATTTGCAGTAAAGACAATGAAGAATGACTTTCCTAACAGATATCCTGTTTTTTTTTTTTACTTAGACTGAGCTCTTCCAAATGAGGAAAAAAAATTCTTTGAACTTAATCATCTTGCAGTGTTCCTGGCCATCCTCCTGCTTTTACGAGGTTTCTCTGAAGCCCAGCAGCTGTAGGGCAGTGCTTTGTTGTAATAATGAGTTAGACTTGTTCCATTCCCATCACTCTGAATATGGCTGGGGAAAAGTCAATTTCATGAATGTTTGAAAGTTTTGCTGTGAGGGTGATGGGAGCTTGTTGGGGTGATTTCTGTGTTGGTTTCTTTCATTTTACTCTTCCTTGGTAACAGCTCCCTGACTCCTGCCTTTGTGGCTGGTCTCTTTGGAGCCAGGTGCAATGGGGGAGGGTTATTAGCTTTGCCTGGGGAAACGCCCCTGGCCATTCTGGGGTCTCCAGTCTGCTTTTGTGTTTGGCCTCTGATGTGGTTTCTCTTGTATCTTTTGTTGCCAGCCTCTGACTATGGCATGAAGCTACCAATCCTGCGTTCCAACCCGGAGGACCAGATCCTATATCAGACAGAGCGGTACAACGAGGAGACCTTTGGCTACGAAGTGCCCATCAAGGAGGAGGGGGACTACGTGCTGGTGCTGAAGTTTGCTGAGGTCTACTTCGCGCAGTCCCAGCAGAAGGTGAGGCGGCTCAGGCCCCCACTTGACCAGTGGGACCCCGCCACTCTGGGAGAACGCTCCCAGAGAATGTAGGTGCTTAGGAGAGAGGAATAATTGACGTTTGAGGAAAAGCTGGGTTTTCTTTTTAAGGTCACGCCATGTGGCTTGTGGGATCTCAGTTCCCTGACCAAGGACTGAACCCCAGTGAAAGCCCGGAATCCTAATGACTAGGCCACCAGAGAACTCCCAAAGCTGCATTATTCCTCTTGCTCAGCTGTGTCCCGTAACCACAAGGCTGCATTTGCCTCGTGGTTGACAGAAGGTACCTGTGACAGAAAGAACCTGATGCTAGGAAAGATTGAGGGAGGAAAAGGGGACGACAGAGGATGAGATGGTTGGATGGCATCACCGATGCGATGGACATGAATTTGAACAAACTCCGGGAGTTGGTGATAGACAGGGAAGCCTGGCGTGCTGCAGTCCATGGGGTTGCAAAGAGTCAGACACGAGTGAGTGACTGAACTGAACTGACAGAAGGCAATGCCAGAATCCTAGATCTTAGCAATTAACTAATCTTCTTAAGGTCCTCCTGGTTATAACCTCTCCCTTCTTGGTTGTCTGCACCTTCTTGTTTTTCGCTGTGATATTTTCCTGTCCCTTCTTCTGACTTTCCTTCTTTCTGCCTTGAGTTTTTTGTTTGCACTCTTTGTTCCCAGTTAGCAACCTTGACAGTGAAGGAATGTGCCTTTGGTTTGGCTCAGGTAAAGGTCTCTAGCCACCCTGAAGTCTATCCAGCCCTGCCTGTCATTCCTTAAATTACTTTTGAACTTGAAGCCCAGGCAGTTGCCTAATGTCCAGCTGCTGAAGGAGTGTGAAGCAGATGGTTTTTTGTTTGTTTTGGCTGTGTCGAGTGGCATGGAGAACGTGCCCTACCAGGGGTCGAACCTGCAACCCGTACGTTAGAAGCACAGAGCCTTAAAGTCTGAAGCAGGTGGTTTTGACACTGTCTGCTTGTCTCATCTTGGCAGGTGTTTGACGTGCGGTTGAACGGCCACGTGGTGGTGAAGGACCTGGATATCTTTGATCGTGTAGGGCACAGTACTGCCCATGATGAGATCATCCCGATGAGCATCCGGAAGGGGAAGCTGAGCGTCCAGGGCGAGGTGTCCACCTTCACAGGCAAACTCTACATCGAATTTGTCAAGGTAACGCTCCTCCTCTGCCCCCTTGCAGCCGAGGACGAGCTCAAAAGGATGGGTGCCAGGGGCAGCGGGGAGCTATTTGCTGCTGTGTGGCGGTAACCACTGTTTCCCTTATTTTAGGGATACTATGACAACCCCAAAGTCTGTGCACTCTACATCATGGCTGGGACAGTGGATGGTAAGTTGTGTT
>NW_011495054.1:6347059-6351348 GCF_000754665.1 Bison bison bison
AGCATAAGATGTGTGTTCGGTTCTGCTTTTTTTTTTTTTAATTATTTATTTTTGGCTATGCCGGCTCTTCATTGCGGTGAGGGCTTTTCTCTAGTTGGGGCAAGCGGAGGCTCCTCTCTAGTTGTGGTATGCAGGCTCCTCATTGTGGTGGCTTCTCTTTTATGGAGCACAGTCTTAGGTACTCAGGCTTCAGCAGTTGCTCCCCAGGTGGACTCAGTAGCTGTGGCTCCTGGGCTCTAGGGCGCAGGCTCAGTAGCTGTGGCTCCTGGGCTCTAGGGCGCAGGCTCAGTAGCTGTGGCTCCTGGGCTCTAGGGTGCAGGCTCAGTAGCTGTAGCTCCTGGGCTCTAGGGCGCAGGCTCAGTAGCTGTGGCTCAGGGGCTTAGTTGTCCCCAGCACGTGGGATCTTCCTGGACCAGGAATCAAACCCATGTCTCCTGCATCGGCAGGTAGATTCTCTACACTGAGCCACCTGGGCAGCTCCTCTGATCTGCTTTTTGACGTGAGCTGAAGGATATGATTGAGGGAACCGCTAGGGGTGATTTAGCTGATCACTGTTCTGAAACCCCTAACACTTAAAGCCTTAATATGAGGCACCCGGAGTCAGGTGGCCCAGGCTGAAGTGTAGCAAGCACGGTGCTAGCCCTAAGCTTTGCAGCAGGGTCTGTGTTCAGATCTTCCTGTCACCATTTAATCAGTGAGTTGGTTTTAGACAAAACTCCTTTTAACTGCTCTGTAAATCAGGACTGGGTGTGCCCTGACCCTTGTAGTCATTTGGAATTGCCTAAACCTTACTCTTATTCTGTTTCTTTGACTTCTGTGAGTGAGGTGCGGTGCAGGTAGATAGAAAGAGGAAAAAGGCAGAGGAAGGGCCCTGAGTGGTGTGCTCTAAGAGCACACTGTTGCTGGGCTGCACTTAGCAGAAGTTCACTTAATGTCTCCTTGTTCTGGGATCCAGCCCAAAAGTCCATCTCTTTCTTGGGGTTGAAGGTCCTGGCTGCCAGCTTTCCCAGGCCGGTTTTTGCAGAGAAGGCATCTGTCTCAGTGACTTTGCTCCCCCATCCCACCTCCATGCCTTTCCCCACCTCATCTGGAGGCACATCCCAGAGGATGTCTTACTCCCAGACTGATGGGTAAACAGAATCCCTTGGGAGGGGACAGTGAACAGAGCGGGAGGGTGTGCGGAGAACCCAGAACTCCGTGGATCAGCTTTTCCTCGGTTGCTGTGTGCATCAGAAGGGAATGTGGGGTTGGAGGAGGGAGAAGGAGAGATTTGAAAAGGCTAAGCTTGGGATGTTGGGTCACTGTCCTCATCCAGTCTGGTTCTCCCCAGGCTCTAAAGAAGTAGGACAGGGAAGGGAGACAGGGAGTCTCTCAGGGTGCAAGACTTCTACTCCATTTTAGTTAAATCTCAGGAAGACCCATGTTTGCAGCCATCTGCTGTTCTCCAGGCTGGGAACTGTGGCTGCTCCTTCCTGTGGATCCTGCTTTAGGTCACAGGGTCTCTTGTGGCTCATTTACTTCCCTTAAGGGCCTCATTTAAATGCTGTGAGTCTTACTTAAAAGGTGTTCTTGTTCTCGTGTCAGATGTGCCAAAGCTGCAGCCTCATCCAGGACTGGAAAAGAAAGAAGAAGAGGAGGAGGAAGAAGAATACGATGAAGGGTCTAATCTCAAGAGACAGACCAATAAGAACCGAGTGCAGTCGGGCCCCCGCACGCCCAACCCCTACGCCTCGGACAACAGCAGCCTCATGTTTCCCATCCTGGTGGCCTTCGGAGTCTTCATTCCAACCCTCTTCTGCCTCTGCCGGTTGTGAGAACCGATCACCATCCTGAACAGGTGGAGGGGTGTGGGAAAGAAACCGAACGTGTTGGTTTGGGTTTCTGTATTTTTTATAGTGATTAACAAAAACGTGAGAAAACACACACACACACACACACACACACACACACACACACACACACACAATTAAAGGAGATGAAAAGAGGCAGAGTGACTAGAGAGCAGCCCTCATCCACCACCTGGTCCCAGACCTGCTCTAGTCCTCATCCTCTCCCTGGGGCAGCCCCCAGCTGTCTCTTTCCTCTCTCGGGTACGTAGGGTAAACTCGATCCCACCTGGCCAAGGGTCTTCGTCCAGTGGAAGGAACTCTGAACTCAGAGCTGACCTGGTTCCTTTTCTTAGGTTAGAAATTAACAGCAGGCAAATACGATCTTCTTACTCCAGAAGACCAGCGCTGGGAGTTGGGTATGTTCTGAAGTGACGTCCAGAGAAGTTTTCAGATGTCCTGGGATTCCAAGTGGGTGTGTGGTCTGTGTGTGTGTGTGAAGGTGTATAATTTGTATGATAAGACAAAAATGGAAGGGGGATTCAAAAGAGGAAAAGTTAATACTTCCTTACATGGAAGCCTGTCTGGTTTTAGCCTAGTGACGGTTCCACCTTAAGTGTTTGAGCTTTGTCATCGCTTTTCTCCTTGACACGCGCCAGTTAGAGGACTGTCTGGTATCCAAGGCGATTCGTTTCTATCAGGTCCTCGAGTTGCCTATGACTTCTTACCACAGCAGATCATTTTGATTTCAGTGCCTGTTGGGGATTTGATTTCCTCTCTCTCTCTTATTTTTCTGAACCTGGCTCATTTGGAAATCTCTTCTCGCTCTCTCTCAGCCATCCTGCTAAGTTATTGCCAAGAAGGGAAGGAGACATTGGGGATCTGGAGTTCCCTCTGCTTGAATGTCTTCTCCTCCACCACCTCACCTTACTGGTACCTCCCTCCCTGGATCTCTGAGCCAGCAGCCAGGAGGACCTGACCGAGCAGCTCTTTTACTGGCCCCTTTGTAGGGGCTTGCTGCCAGGGGACACAGAGGCTTTCCAGCCTGCAGACACAGAACACTTGACCTTAAAAGTCTCTTCTGGTCTTTGGATTGGAAAAGGCTTACGTTAGCATAACTTAAGAGCAACCTCAGAGACCTGAGCCCTACTAAGTGACTGACCACTGTTGAGAGTATCTAGTATCCGACGTTCATTGATTCCCTCCTCGTCCTACGTCATGGTTCAGCCAGTTTTGGCTTAAGGCTAGAGCTGCCCCAAGGAGCTAGAATAATTGTATCTGGCCCAGTGACGCCTCTCACTGACCTTAAGAGTGCGCCCTTATGACCTTTCATTTCCCCTGTCCAGGTCACTGCCAAGTTCTTGGTGTGATGGGGCAGGAAGGTTAACAGGCAGCCCTAGGCCTGGCAGCCCCAGATATGTCTGTCTTGAATTCCCTGCGAAAATTTTCTGAGGGAAGTGAGGCTCCCCTGTTGCCCACCTTTCTGATCCCAGTCAGCCTTTTCCCCATTAGCGGAGCACTGAGCTGGGACCCAGGCAAGCTACAAGGAGTTTTGTGGATGGAGAGCCACAGGATGAGCCGCTGCTGGGGCTGGAACAGCACAGACTCTCAGGCCAGGCCCATCTTTAGAACCTGTTGAATTTTGAGGGTTTTTTTTTGTTTCTGGTTTCCAAGAGCTCTGCATATTTGAACTGGTAGTTTTGGGACAAAGGAAGTAGCCCCTGGGCTCCCATCCTGGGTTTTGGGTTCTGACCGAAGTTACTCCAGGTCCGCCTTTTAGTCCTTCGAGAGAGTCAAAGCCCTTCATTTCAGTTGTGACTTAGACGTCCGTCCTCGGGCAAGAGTCAGGCAGCCGGGTGGCTGCGGCCTGAAGCTATGACTAGAGGCGCACTTGGAGTGCATCACAAAGCCTCCTGCATTTCGCAGGGACGTCCTGAAGCCTCTGTCCTGGGGACCGCCTGCCTGGGGCAGTGGGCGTCCCGACGGTCACTCAGGCTTCTGACGGTGGCTTGGATTCCCGTCCCATCGCCGCTCTCCTGAGGCCACTGCCCACGCCACGGGGTAAACAGGATGCGGGAGGGCTTGCGGCCGCCATCTTGCCTTGTCCATTCGTTTGCTGGGTCTCTCTGAGGAAGGAGGGCTCCCCGCCTCCTCACCTCAACCCTTCCCTCCAGTGACTCAGAGTCTCAGAAGGAAACCCTGACTCCTGGGGCCATTTCCTCACGGTACTGTAAGCCAAGCAGCCTCGCTTCTGCCTCTGTTTCCCAGCCCACCCTTTCCCTGAGCTCAGGGACAGGGATGGGCGCTTTCCTTTTTGGTCGTGTCTGAAAGGAAGGAACAGCTTTCTGTGGCTCATAAAAGCTAAAGGGGAAGTGAGGAAACAGGAAGAAGTATGGCAGGGGCGGGGGGCAAGTACCCTGTAACCCAGCCCACCCCGCTCCCAAAGCCGGCCCGGGCGGGGCA